>NC_136430.1:338820999-339420999 GCF_052849685.1 Lactuca virosa
GACCGACTTCATGAATGAGGCCTACTAACGGTAAGACTGACTTGACATATATATATATATATATATATATATATATATATATATATATATATATATATATATATATATATATATATATATAAGTATTAACTTTTAGTATTATAATAGTATAAGGGTTGAATTTTAAACTTTTAAAATTCGAAGATTTGGAATTAAATGTTTCATAAGTGAGACTTTACAAATTCCAAAACTTGAGGGCAAGTTTTGTAACTCTTCAAAACTTTTGGTTTCCATAACTTATGAGTTTAATGTTGGGAAATCTTTGGAAAAGTCCTAATATTTCACCATAATTTACGAAAAAGTCCCAAACTAAAATTGGTTTACGAAAAAGTCCCGATTACCGGAAAAAATGACGATTTGACCCTTTTTTTTCCGGTTTATCGGTTTCAATACTTACCCGGTTTCATTAAAGTCTCATTATTTTACCAAAATTTTCATTAAAGTCCCATTATTTTACTATAATTTGGGACTTATTCGTAAATTATGGTAAAATAATGGGACTTTATTAAAACCCGATAATTAATGAAACCGGTAAAACGGGAAAATAGGGCCAAATCGTCGTTTTTACCGGTAATTGGGACTTTTTCATAAACAAATTTTAGTTTGGGACTTTTTCGTAAATTAGGGTAAAATATTGGGACTTTTCTGAAGATTTCCCTTTAATGTTTAATGAATGAGACTTTTCATGTTCCATAACTTGAGGGCAAGTTATGAAACTCTTGAAAAACATTTAAATCAAGTTTAACTAATAAAATTCTCATATAATTTATCATTGATCTAGTTAACTCATAAGGCAAGATAATATCAAATCAAAAATTTACAAACAATTAGCCTATCATATAAACTAACAATAATCTTGAAATTTTGACAATTATCTTTTAATTGGATGAGGATAATCACTACCATATCAGGAAAAACATATTTTATGATACAAAACAGTTTGTGGTAATGATCCTAGTTTAATTTATGCCAAAAAAACCCAAAAATCTGCCAGCAGACAGTGCAACTCGTCGAGTCAGCTAATGAACTCGTCGAGTTCCTTCTTGGACTCGTCGAGTTCAGTCTGGCAGAAATAGTTTTTCATTTTGCTTCAACTTTAAGCAATCAACCATGCATCAATATAACATAAAACTACCCTAGGCTCTGATACCACTGATAGGTTTAGAGCACTATAACATCCCTATGGTGCACATACAACCCTAATGCTTTGGATCTAAGTTTTCTCTAGTTATACATGCAAATTTCATTTTTCCAAAGCATGAAGCCTATCTAGGATACAACTTGATATATGAATCATAAAAACTAGTTAGATGATTACCTCTTTATGTAGCTTGTATTACTTGGCCTTTAAGAGCTTAGCACCTCAAGTGTGATGCCTCAAATGCTTCACAAACCACCACCAACAATTGGAGAACTTGAGAGAGAGGTTAGGAACACCCTAAAATCGGCTATACTCTTGCTATATCACTTGTGTGTCCGATTTTGGGGTCTAAGGGGTTACATATATAGTGTTAGAATTCCAAGAGTCATATGTAACCCTAATTCTTACACTTAGGCTTATGATCCATGACTCATATGGACTAACTTTTCATGGACTCTCACATAAACTTAGCCCATCATGGATCAATAGCCCAAACCATATGTATCACTAATTTACATAATCAGCCACCGTTAATTTAATTAGTCTCTTTTGATCACTAAATTAATTCCAAATTAATTCTTGATTAATACTAATTAAATAATATGATTTCTCAATTAATATATTATACTTATAATATATTAGTAAATCATAAATAACCTCTTTCTCAAATACCCATCCTATCAGATTGTTCTGGTGAATGCAACCCAAATGGACCATGCTACTCTCGGGTCAAGTACATACCCATTACAGTTATGGGCTTAGACACTTAATCCAACATCGCCGTCTTACAGCTCAAAGCATCGGCCACCACATTGGTCTTCCCGGGATGATACAAAATCTCGCAGTCATTATCTTTTAACACATCTAAACATCTCCTATGTCATATATTCATATTCTTCTGATCCATCAAATATTTCAAAATCTTACGATGGGTGAAAATGTTACATACTAACTCTAAAAGTCGCAGGCCTGCTCACTCATTCTCCGAAATCGGAGAAATGAAAGGGCATCACCCCTGCCACAGATGGCGGCATTCCAAACCATCAATCAACCACTCACTTCCAGCTGCAGTCCTCTAGCCGATCATAACAACCGTTTCCTTCTTGAGCCCTACGACTCGAATGCACAGACTCGAGCAACCCTACCACAAGATCGACAGATACTAAACTACTGCCATGAATCATGGTAAAAAACCATGCTATCTCTCCCGACCAGCCCTTAGAATCCCCGAAAATCTCCTCGATTCAAGTATGGATCATGTGCTTCCATTAGTATGGGCCCAATACTACCTTCCACACCTATCCATACTTTCCTCAAGAATCATCTCAGGTCCTCTAATACCTACTCAAAAATATCCTCCCGATACCTGCTCAACAATGAAACGACCGCACTAAAATACTTCCTAGGTTCTCCTAGGATTTCCCCACCTCCTCTACCATCAACTACTGAAGGGCTCCAATCAATTTCAGCCAACCACTTTATGAATACAATTACATGCAACAAAACTTAAATAATCCTTCGACTAAAGGACCCGACCATACAACGCTTAGACTTAAACGAGAGTTGCACAATAGGGCCAAATCCTTCACTCTAAGATTACTTAACCTCCATTGCATGTAACTTAATGTATGCATTTGATAGTTGGCTCACATCAACACGAGCCCCACAAAGCAAGCAACATTCGAGCAACGGAGACGACTGACACTAAGATACTATAAAATCAGGCAGATCCTCATATGAAATTCTTGATCGCTATCTCCCATCATCTCGGATGCACATTCGCTCTGCCCTCACTCTCTCAAGAGTGGCTAGTCATTCCACTTTCTATCCGCCCATGAACTGCACCCACTCATGAAACTTCCACTAACCCTGCAACACTCGTGTATGCTAATCATACATAACACTGGATCCTATGGACAGTTGAACACTTAATTCTACACTAAGCCCTTCATCAAACAAGAATAGGAAATAAGGCCAAACCAAACACTCTCAGGCCATAGAATCTTAGTTATGTACAACTATGATGCATGCACCAAGCAACTACAACAATGATGTCAATTTCATATAAGAAAGAAACCTAGGGTATGATGCATCATATAATCAGAAAATTCTATCATGCAATTCCTGAAGATCCTTAGCCTATCTCTAGCGTACTGTTCTAACATATCACAATATTAAATAATAGTGTGGTAATTTGGGGTCTACTTACTGACTCTGGCTGATCGTACACATAACATCCTTTCTTTATTATTTTGAAAACAATTTTGAAAATCATTTTTAAAACCTTTTTATTTCCTTGGTTTGAGACTGGATTCACACAAGTGTTCCTTCAATTCACTCAAACCAAGGCTCTTATACCAACCTGTAACATCCTTGAAAATCTCAACCAATTTAAACTTTTCAAAACAACCCATTTACTAATAAAAGTGTTTACAAAACCATTGTTTCCATAACATGATTTAAAATGAGAGTCACCCAAGATCCAATCAGTAGTGAAACCAAGGATGTATACGGTCATGGATTCGCCTTGCCACGGTCCTCTGAAGAATATGAAACCATAAAAAAACTATAAGCACGAAGCTTAGTAAGTTCCACCAAAGTACCAACACATGAACATATAACATATTCAAATAACATGTACTGGGTCCACAACTAAAAGACTGGATTACCCCTGAGCCCATAATATGAGTCTGTCTTGCCTATCGGCACACAACTCATATCTGACTTGATCCTAAGCCTACAACATAAGTCTGGCTTACCCCAGGGCCCACATCTTATGTCTGGCTTGCTCCATGAGCCCACAACATAAGTCTGGTTTGCCCCTGGGGCCCACAACTTATGTCTGGCTTGCTCCCTGACCCAATCAGTCACCGGACTGAAATACTCTCAAGCCCTCAGTACGAGTCTGGCATACCACCCGGTCTATAGATCGTATATGGAATGCACTTGAGTTCTCAGTATGAGTCTGGCATGCCCCGCCCGACCCTCGGCTTATAACTGGAATGCTCCAGGGTTTGTTGGCTACATCACGAAGTAGTACAACCTCAACCCAACACAATATGTCGACATATACATAATAGATAAACATATAATCAGTTAACAAGCAAACAAAAAGATCTACAAATCACTAGGCATAACAACATATTATCACACACTACTAGAAAACAACCCTTTAATGACGCGCAAACAACGACACGCACTGATAGAGGACGCGCATTTGTGCGTGCCCTAAAAAATAATGTCGGTTTTGCAAAATTTAAAGGATAGAGGACACGCATTTGTGTGCACCCTAAAATTAGTGTCCAACCAAAAAAAAAACACGGAGCGCACCTATCCTAAAAAGCGTTTCGTGTTACCCTGTCGCTTTATAATTTTAGTCTATGAGCACGCGTTTTCGTTTTTTAATAGCGGGGGAAATGAAATTCAAAAAATTAAAAACCCCGCCACTGCGTCTCTTCCTTCCACAGACCACCACTATCTTGCACCACCACCATGGTCGCCGCACCTACATCTCACCACCTGCAACCTCAACACAAACGACCATCACCACCATTCCTACCATCCATCGCCGCCCTACCATCTTCTCCATCACCACCTCTTTGTTGTTCCATGTGAAAACCTAAAATCGGTACCAACAACTAATAGGGTTTGGAGAAAAAGTTGATCTAAGAAAATCAAAGCAAACGACTTAGAAGATGCTACCATATATTCGTACAAAGCTGCTCACGTAGGTTATTTACTAAATTTTGTCTTTAATTCTAAAGATATTTCCTTCGATTCTAACCCTAGTTCGTTCTCCCCCCCCCCCCCCCCCCCCCCCCCCCCTCTTTTCCATCGCAAACACACATGGGCCTTCTAGACAAAACCTATAAAATTCTTGCTTAAATGGTATTTGGGTCCAGCAATACTTACTTCCTTGGTGTTCATTTGTTCATATAGTAAGAAAGTCTTGAGTTGATGCAGAGCATTTTCTGAATACAGGCCATGAACACCTAGGTGAATTTCCTATCTTCCCCAGTTTGTTTGTGATGTCAAAGATCCCAGGGATCTTTGAAATTACTCCTTCCATCTTTAATATCTTTTCCCCTGAATATGAATCAAAGGTCCCTCCAACTAATTCCAAAGTTTTATATAACCATGAATAACTTGGATCCACCATCTGAGCAGACTTAACAGAACTTGCGAGGAAAAAGTCAGCAATAAGTATAGGTTATCTTCAATTCTTCATAATCCCACTTCTTTATTTTCTTTTATCATTATATTCTTGGAAGTAAATTTGTGGAGCAAACTTTTTATCCTCATTAATTTCAGGTTTTCTTTTGATCCAAATTTGCACTTGGGACTCAATGTTGCATCAGTGAATTGGGTTAGTCACTTTCATTTCTTTTTATATTTTTTTCTTCACCATTTGGTTATTGTAGATTTATGCTCGCTCATTTGAAACCTTATTTTGTGCAATGTATGTATATTGAATATTCCTTGTTTTGTTTATTTTTGCTGGGGGTTTGATCACGACATTTATGGTTGCCCTAATTGCTTTCTGGCAGCAGATGTTGATGCTAGAAGGTTTTACCCATTTTGTTTCCATCGATGATTGTGATAGTAAGTTGTATTAACTCCTAATTAAGTTAACAACAATCCATTTACGTTGAATATTGAGTATGATCCTTCTGTTGGAGTAATTTAGAATAAGAGGAAGGGGCATTTTCGGAATTTTTTTTTATTCAGTAGTTTATCTTCCAATATTTTAGTTTGAGTCAAATTCTTTTTATGTTAGTATAAATTAGAAGATGCGTTGCTTTGTAATTTAATTCCAGAACTAGTTTCTCCACCTAATAAAGCTAAGGCTCCAATCAATCTTGTTATCCCCTGTTTTCATGTTTTTTCTTCTATGTCCATGTTTTGATCTGTTGGTTCACATCTGCACTTACAACTTCTATATTATCTATTCTTCTTTGAGAAATCATTTCGTTGGTTTGTATCAAGTGTAAAATTTTCTTTAAGAGTTCATTGTATATGGTTAACTTCATCCTTTTTTCTTTGAACTAATATGTTGGCCATGTCTAAAGTACAGTAGGGAAGTTAGCAGGCACCTTGAATTAATGTCCAAATTCACCGTATGATAGTCTATGTAAGAGTACAAAGTTAGTTATTTGCTCATATTACTTGACAATTAAAAGAAAATATGACTAAAAACTCGTTCGTGGACTAATCAAATTATCATGTTGTAAAGTAATATTGTTGTGATTAAATAGACATTAGACAACAACACATTTTAATACTTAAATCCTTTATTTTGCTAACAAGATCTTGATGCATCAAACTAGAGGTTGTATCTGTAGTTGAAATCAAAATCAAAATCCCTAACAATAAGAAAGTATAATATTGTATGTATTTTTGGCTTTACATGAGATTTTTTTATGCTAGGCATGATCATGCTACTCCTGGGGTATGTTAATACTTAATACATTTAAGTGGTTACTTCCCAACATTTTTTTTTATTTACTAGTTCAGAAGGTTTTCTTAAAGTGTCGACAACATTGGCAAATACTCTTCCCCTGATCCATCACAAAGGTATTTCTTCTTCATTTTTTGTCTAATTTTAGTAGTGGGAAAAACATGGAGGAAGTAGATGTGGTTGTTGAGTTGATTACAAAGCTTCATGAAGGTAAATGGAAAATCTCCTTCCACCAATGCTACTCAAATCACAGAAACAGAGAAATCTTATGATGTTCAACTTGAATTCAAACATAGGATCACTCAGGTAATTAATTGTAACCCCATATAAACCTCTGATTTCTTTCCTTACTGAGTTTCTCATGATTTGTGCCCATAAGTGCTTTCAGATTATTAAATATTTATATTTTTTTTTGATCCAATGAGCTTATTATAACTCACTGTTATTCCAGGTCAACTGTTTCTATGATGCCAGGTGGCATTGATATTGTTCAACTCCTAAACAGAGACAATTGTTGATTCTTTTTGACCATATTTTGCTGATTTACAAGCACTTCTACTCAAGTGCCTACAAGATGAGACTAGTAATAATGTTAGAGTGGCTGCCCTCAAGTAATGTTCTATGTCATGATTTCTCTTTTTAAATTTGATTTTTTAGAAACAGTTATAATGTTGGCATCATCTTGAACAGGGCTGTTGGATCTTTTATTGAATTCATTCCTGATGCATCTGAAGTGGTAAGTCTATTTGTTCCCTGGAAGGTAATATTGTAATTGTTCTACTTGTTCTAAAGCTACATCCCTATCATATACACACAGATTAAATTTTGCGAATTTATCCCAAGCATATTAAATGTTTCAAGACAATGCCTTGCATCTGGTGATGAAGATGTTGCAATAATTGCTTTTTGAGATATTTGATGAACTTATTTTAACAAAATAAAAAAATAAAAAATTATTTTTTTCAAGATTTTATAAACCCGAATAAAAAAATCAGAACTTTTATAGAAGGGTTGAATTATATGTGGTCAAACCAGCCAACTTTGTTCTGAAATTATTGAACTCCTCTTGAGAGGCATTTCCATCAATGTAAGTATGTAATTCCTTTTCAGCACATTGATGAAGCCTTTCTAAACCAGCCTCTGCTTCACCTGCGAGGGTAATATGGTCATTTACCACTTAATTTTTTTTGAGACACA
This sequence comes from Lactuca virosa, assembly GCF_052849685.1. Classification (NCBI taxonomy): domain Eukaryota; kingdom Viridiplantae; phylum Streptophyta; class Magnoliopsida; order Asterales; family Asteraceae; genus Lactuca; species Lactuca virosa. The sequence continues at coordinate 338,828,835 of NC_136430.1, forward strand.
TACACAGATACATACCTTGTAGATACTCAAAAAACTGTCTTTTTGCTACTTTTTGCTCAGGTAGGTAATACCCATATGCATATGTCCATTTTAACACACGCCTACATTCAACTATCTGCAATAGAAAACCATCATTTAAAACAATAAATCATTTAGAATAAAAAAATATATATTAAAATTTAAATATAAGTAAGTAAGCATATACATGCAACCAAGCTTCTAGAATAAATTTCAACTGTGTCTTGGGTTGGCATTGCCTCTCACTAACAGTGGCGAATCTAGAACAAAAAATCACGTGGTTCCTAAATTAAGTGACGCCAATAAAAAAAACCAACAACACTTTTGGGGTCGGGTGGGGTCGGCTCATGTACCTTAAAAGAACTGAACCAGTTCAATCGGCTCATGTACCTTGTGCCACCGATTAAAAATTCTAAAAAATCGATTGAAATATAACTGAAAAATACGTACAGTTTAACGAAAAAATAGTTGATTATTAGTCCATTGATAAAGCGGCGAACGGAGAGTGAAAGTCTTTGGCATGTGGGCTTTCATTTTATTAGAACAACTTATTTATTTATTAATATTTTGAGAGTGCCGATTAAGAGTGGTTAACTTTTTGTTATCAATCTCATAATTTAAAATAACAAATTGCCCCTAATAAATTATATTTCTCTTTTTAAAATGGTTTTTTAAGAAATTAAAAAAAAAACAAACTCAAGGTAGTTCTTCTATTTTTTCTAAGGTAGTTCCTAATTTTTCTACTATATACATCGTAAATAAAATTGAAAACTTAGGTAGGACCTAGGACCTACCTAAGCATATGGTGGATACGCCCCTGCTCACTAAGTTTGAGTTTTGCAAGCTGAAATTTTACCAGATATTAATAAACCTAATAAAATACTAAAAAAAGACTTTTTAGTTTTTAATATAATATTACCAAAAAAAATATTGGAATTCTAACTTACATGAACTGTTTGTATCTGCAGTAAATCCGCAAGTTCTTTTTGCCTCGACTGTTATTGTGAAAAAAAGAAACAAAGTATTATATATCAGAAACATAAATTTACAAATATATAGAAAATTACAATTATGCCCTTGTATACCGATTGGTTAGTAGCCCAACGTTCATAATAATGAGTATATCTCTCTAACTCTTTGTCATTTCTCTTCTGCGTTCAGATTCATCATACTACAAATGGAAGTGGAATGAATTACAAGATTAAAGATTTGAGACTTTAAAAAATGAATAATTGTAATGTTTTATTGAATTTAGAGTAAAATATAATTAGTTTCATTACATGATGTTTATAATTCATGCATGTTTACAGCTGCATTTGCAACCTTGTTCTAACATCAAACCCACAGGTAGTATTTAATTGTTTATTTACGGTTGTGCACCTGAACTATTCTGTATTAACATCCATAAGCATTTTGTTCTCATGTTAGTTAAGATTCATAAAGATACTTATGTTCTAGCTGAATATAAATAAGTCTTTCTAGTAGCCCCACCCTTATCCTTAGCAACATAATTAATTACATTAGCATCTAATGTTATTCGGTTCTGCTTACAGTTAGTTGGTGCCTGTAATGACCCTAAACTCCTTAAAAAACTTCAAATTCGAAAAGAAGATCCACGAGAACTGAAGATAGAATACAAGGGGGATAGAAGGGAAGGTTAAGGGGCTCAATTCAGCTTTACAAAGTTGAGGAAATCATCTCAAAAACATCAATAGTAATGAGGAAGAAGCAAGCCACTGTATCTAGAAGTTTTGGAGGAAACGAGACTCAAGCAAAAGCAAACACACAGAGAGTTGTTGGCACATAGTAAGCTAGATAATGCAATTGTATATAAATTATGCTTCTCTTGAGTTCATTTTTTTTATAACAATTACTCACTATTGGAATAATTATTTGTATTTGACATATTAGTGAAATGAATTATCTTTGTTATTTATGGTATTTTATTTTGTATTATGAGATTTTTAATGTATTATTTAATTTGAAAATTAGTAAACCTATCAAAATATATAATTTTTAAAACATTTAACTTTATGACACGCAAAAACGTGTGTCGTCTTTCTTTATGACAGGGGCTTTAATGATACGCAATGCGCGTCGTAAATGTGCGTCATAAGGTTACGACACGCAAATGCGTGTCGTCTTCTTTATGACAGGGCCTTCCTTGACACGTATTGCGTGTCGTAAGAGCGCGTCGTAAATGCGTGTCGTAAATAGACGACGCGCAAAAGCGCGTCGTTTCTCGTTATCTCTCGTTATGACAGGGCCTTCCTTGACGCGCATTTGCGTGTCGTAAAAGGCTGTTTTTCTAGTAGTGACATATCAGGATATCTAATCCAATGGGCCGGCCTTGGTGCCTTCGACCCCTAAGTATAGTGAGGAAGACTCGCCTCAATCCGCTGATAATCAAATAACTGCTCGGACCGCCGAACCAGATAACCTCGCGCCAACTAACAATAAATACAATCTTAATCAATATTTAACCCGATAACCCAAAATAACGTTAGTTCAAACTTGGTCAACCCTGGTCAAATTCAAAGTTAATGGTCAAGGTCAAAAATTCAATATTTCTTCCCAGCGGAGTACACCCTGCGTACCAAGAGAGTACGCCCAACATACTCTAATATTGACCAATAGCAGGGCACTGACCGCGTACGCTGGGCGTACCACCAGGTACGTCCAACATACTGAACCCAGTCCCAAAACTCCATTAAGAGCTTATTCCATTAATTTATTACATCCAAAACTCAGATCCAAGCCCAAAATGATGTCCTAAGTCATAAAGTTTCCAAATTTATGACTTTGCATGGCCATAAAGTGCTTAATGTCCAAAACGCTTAGTTCTTAACCCAATAAGACATCATAACTCTTGCATGGAAGGGATAGAAGGGCCAAGATCACATTTTTATAGTTCATAATAGCTTTATAATGGATAAAGTTTCCAATTTTATCCATCAGAATGGTCCCAACAAACAAGATCTAGTCTTTAAGTCTCAAAGGGACCTAAAAGTTCCTCTTTTTCAACTTAATCCATTAAGTAGAAGTCTCCAACTTTCAGATCTGAATCAAAATGATGTTTAGATGGATAAAGTTTCCAACTTTATCCATAAAAAGGTCACAAACTTTCAAGAAAGGTAACGAGAATCTCTACACTTCTATCAGCTCATCCTTTCCTTAAAAAGTTCCAAAAAAAAAAAATCCAAAATTCATAAAAGCCCGAACTGACACTTTGTCGAAACTCCTTGGTGCCAAAACACAGACCGAACTCCCGGATCATCCAAATTACATTACCTACACCCAAATGGGTCTAAATCTCTTTTCATAAAAGGCCCTAAGCCTGATGATACCCCGTATTCAGGTCACCACCCCCACATAGGAAACGATTTGGAACAGGGCGTTACAACTCTCCTCCACTTAAATTAGATTTCGTCCTCGAAATCACTCCTTACCACCCTCCTGAGAACCAACGTTCCGAACAAAACCTTATAGTGTTGACCAAATCACTGAACCCATAATTTTCGATCCAACTTGCCTAACCTCTGCACAGGTAAAACCATTCCGAAACACAATCACAAGGGTCTCCTCATACCATCAGAACTGAAACATCCTTTTGACCCTGAACCTTCCAACTGGTAACCCGACATACAGATTCCTAAATCCATAACTTGCTGAGATACAAACTTTGCACTTATACACTAACGATTCCCAATGCGAATCTCAAATAAGAGCCAACTTGGTACATAACCCATAACCTAAGATCTAAGGATTTACACTTGCGTTTCACCCGAAATCTTCTAATTCACAACAACCATTCCCTAAACCGGGATATAAAATCCCCAAAACACCGCTGAGACTGCCAATCTCGCACCTGGTCTAGCAACATGTTCATGAGAGTCCAACAGATAAGTCTATTCTAGCCTATGCACCACTCTATGCCACTCCCTACCATCAGAACTGAAACATCCTTTTGACCCTGAACCTTCCAACTGGTAACCCGACATACAGATTCCTAAATCCATAACTTGCTGAGATACAAACTTTGCACTTATACACTAACGATTCCCAATGCGAATCTCAAATAAGAGCCAACTTGGTACATAACCCATAACCTAAGATCTAAGGATTTACACTTGTGTTTCACCCGAAATATTCTAATTCACAACAACCATTCCCTAAACCGGGATATAAAATCCCCAAAACACCGCTGAGACTGCCAGTCTCGCACCTGGTCTAGCCAACATGTTCATGAGAGTCCAACATATAAGTCTATTCTAGCCTATGCACCACTCTATGCCACTCCCTGGCCACATAATCATCCTACTAAAACCATAATCCAATTCCTTGACCTAACAAGTCTCTACCAGGTCTCACCTGCATTGCCATAATCATATGGGCCTTGCCCACGGGTCTCACCTAACGAGAGCTACACAGGCCCAACCCGTCTCAGACTCCAATGGTCCTATTCCCATAACAGAGATATGCTCTCCGACCCCACTGTCCGCCTTGCCCAAGGCACGAGCTGATCCTCCTTTATACTCACGACAACCCCAATGATGGTCTACCTCAATCTGGTGAATGTTAGGATCCCATAACAAACTTACAACACTTCCATACTATCTGTCAATCCAGTGAATGCTATGGCCACCCTGTAATCTTACGACACGTCTATCCTGCCATGATCACCGCCCATGGTCTTACCACACACAATTTATTTCACAGAACACACTGCTATCAATGCAAAATACGACGAAATCATGGCCGTACACGACTCGATAATAGGATAAACGGTCGTATTCTTGATCCAATTCAAAGGCCATAACCCAAGAGAACCATGCATATAATGAATTACCCCAATGCAGATCCATAGAGAACCCATAACATCATCCAAAAATGAGAGAAATACTCGAGTTCAATCGAACGAAAAACCTCAATCACTAACATAAGATATCCCCATGAATGATCGGAACATGACCCCATACCTTGGTTGAGACTGAACAGATTCCACAAATACACAACCATATCATGAAGACTTCCAAGATGATCCTGAATGCTACCAAAACCTGAGCTGGCTATGAACCAAAACTCCACACCACCATCATTGAGGGTAAACATACCCAAAGACCAAAGGCACATAAAACACACTGAACTTGATGATAGGTTGACACATCCATTGAACTTCAAATGTCACAACTTGAAACTTTCGAAGAACCTTCGATGAATGACAAACGATGCGAACAGAAATCGAGTACGCATTAACATTAGATCAAATGATCTAAAACCCGCGCGGAGCTTATCGCACCCAATTCTAAAACTGATTCCTTGATCGACCTCTGAATAAGCTAGACTATAACTAGAAATCCATTGAACGAGCAGACAAATTCCCTCCGCAACCAATACTCAACCTAAGTGGTCCCAACGGCTCCTTATCTGTTCTTTAGCACCCCCACAAGAAACCGATAGCTGCAACGAGCTCCTTGACCAACCACTTCCTGCTGAGGGACAACTCATGTGTCTCCTGAACACATACATCCGATTGCCACCTATTATATACCCCTGCCTTCACCAAATCATGAACCGAGATCCCACATACTCGCATCATAGATCCCTAGGAACCATTCTCTCAATACTACGAACCTGAACAGATCGATGATCCTCCAAGAAGAATACCCAGTTCTCCCCTACTTAGGATTCAAACTACCACCTACTTGTGTTAAAACCAAACCATAACTCAAATCGGCTTAACCATGTACAACCATCCCTGACCTTGGAATGAATAACACACGCATGATGGTCTTCTAGATAAGGATCAAACAAATCCCAAGAGAATTCCTGAATTTTAGCTAAAGATCTCTGAAATTTCCCCAATCATGGCTACTTTAACATTAAGGATTCCTTGCAAGAGCATAAGCCGACACCGACTAACGATCCAAAACATGCCCTCCTAGCCTGCAATCCCAACCCCCAATCCGGTACCTGACCTGCCTATATCCCAAGAACACAAACCCTTGATCACATCACAAAGCATCCATAACACATCAATCCACCAGCGCACTCCTGCGCTGGCATATTGTCGCCAAACACCGCAACCAACAGACCCCATGATGGGTTTACATACTAACTCTAAAAGTCGCAGGCCTGCTCACTCATTCTCTAAACTCGGAGAAATGAAAGGGCATCACCCCTGCCACAGATGGCGACATTCGAAACCATCAATCAACCACTCACTTCCAGCTGCAGTCCTCTAGCCGATCATAACAATTGTTTCCTTCTTGAGCCCTGCGAATCGAATGCACAGACTAGAGCAACCCTACAACAAGATCGACAGATACGGAACTACTGCCATGAATCATGGTATCAAACCATGCTATCTCTCCCGACCAGCCCTTAGAATCCATGAAACTCTCATCGATTCAAGTATGGATCATGTGCTTCCAGTAGTACGAGCCCAATACTACCTTCCACACCTATCCATACTTTCCTCAAGAATCATCTCAGGTCCTCTAAGACCAACTCAAATATATCCTCCCGATACCTGCTCAACAGTGAAACGACCGCACTAAAATACTTCCTAGGTTCTCTTAGGATTTCCCCACCTCCCCTGGCATCAACTACTGAAGGGCTCCAATCAATGTCAGCCAACCACTTTATGAATACAATTACATGCAACAAAACTTAAATAATCCTTCGACTAAAGGACCCAATCATACCACGGTTACACTCAAATGAGAGCTGCACAATAGGGCCAAATCCTTCACTTTAAGATTACTTAACCTCCATTGCATGTAACTTAATGCATTCATTTGATAGTTGGCTCACATCAACATGAGCCCCACAAAGCAAGCAACATTCAAGCAACGGAGACGACAGGCACTAAGATACTATAAAATCAGGCAGATCCTCATATGAAATTCTCGATCGCTATCTCCCAGCATCTTGGATGCACCTTCGTCCTGCCCTCACTCTCTCAAGAGTATCTAGTCATTCCACTTGCTATCCGTCCATGAACTGCACCCACTCATGAAACTGCCACTAACCCTGCAACACTCGTGTATGCTAATCAGACATAAAACTAGATCCTATAGACAATCGAACACTTGATTCTACCCTAAGCCCTTTATCAAACAAGAATAGGAAATAAGGCCAAAACAAACATTCTCAGGCCATATAATCTTAGTTATGTACAACTATGATGCATAAACCAAGCAACTACAACAATGATGTCAATTTCATATAAGAAAGAAAACTAGGATATGAGGCATCATATAATCAGGAAATTCTATCATGCAATTCCTGAAGATCCTTAGCCTATCTCTAGCATGTTGTTCTAACATATCACAATATTAAATATTAGTGTGGTAATTTGGGGTCTAACTAATGGCTCTGGTTGATCGAACACATCACATCCTTTCTTGATTATTTTGAAAATCATTTTTAAAACCTTTTTATTTCCTTAGTTTGAGACTGGATTCAAACAAGTGTTCCTTCAATTCACTCAAACCAAGGCTCTAATACCAACCTGTAACATCCTTGAAAATCACAACCAATTTAAACTTTTCAAAACAGCCTATTTGCTAATAAAAGTGTTTACAAAACCATTGTTCCAAAACATGATTTAAAATTAGAGTCACCTAAGATCCAATCAGTAGTGAAACCAAGGATGTGTACGGTCATGCATTTGCCTTGCCACAGTCCTCTGAAGAATCTGAAACCATAAACAAAAACTGTAAGCATGAAGCTTAGTAAGTTCCCCGAAAGTACCAACACACGAACAAATAACATATTCAAATAACAACACGTACTGGGTCCACAGCTAAAAGATAGGATTACCCCTGAGCCCATAATATGAGTTTGTCTTGCCTATCGGCCCACAGTTCATATCTGGCTTGCTCCTGAGCCCACAACGTAAATCTGGCTAACCCCCAGGGCCCACATCTTATGTATGGCTTGCTCCCTAAGCCCACAATATAAGTATGGCTTGCCCTTGGGGCCCATAGCTTATATCTGGCTTGCTCCCTGACCCAATCAATCATCAGACTGAAATACTCTCAAGCCCTCAATACGAGTCTGGCATACCATCCGGTCCTCTGCTCGTATTTGGAATGCACCTAAGTCCTTAGTATGAGTATAACATACATCACCCGGCCCTCAGCTCATAAATTAAATGCTTTAGGGTTTGTTGGTTACAGTACGAAGCAGTACAAATTCAACCCAACATAATATGTTGACATATACATAACAAATAAATATATAATCAGTCAACAGGCAAACAGGCAGATCTCCAAATCACTAGGCATAGCATCATACTATCATATATCAGGATATCTAATCCAATGGGTCGGCCTTGATGCCTTCAACCTGTACGTACAGTGAGGAAGACTCACCTTAATCCGCTGATAATAAAACAACTGATCGGACCGCCGAACCGGATAACCTCGTGCCAACTAACAATAAATACAATCTTAATCAACAATTAACCCAATAACCTAAAATACCCTTAGGACAAACTTGGTCAACCCTGGTAAAAGTCAAAGTCAACGGTCAAGGTCCAAAATTCAATATTTCTTCCCAGTGGAGTACGCCTTGCGTACCAAGAGAGTACACCCAACGTACTCTGATTTTGACCAATAGCGGGGCGCTGACCGCGTACACGCAGCGTACCATCAGGTACGCCCAGCGTACTCAACCCAGTCCCAAAACTCCATTAAGTTCTTACATCCAAAACTCAGATCCAAGCCCAAAATGGTGTCCTAAGTCATAAAGTTTCCAACTTTATGACTTTGCATGGCTATAAAGTGCTTAATGTCCAAAACCCTAAGTTCTTAACCCAATAAAACATCACAACTCTTGCATGGAAGGGATAGAAAGGCCAAGATCACATTTTTATAGTTCATAATAGCTTTATAATGGATATAATTTCCAACTTTATCCATTAGAATGGTCCCAGTAAACAAGATCTAGTCTTTAAGTCTCAAAGGGACCCAAAAGTCCATCTTTTTCAACTTAATCCATTTAGTACAAGTCTCTAACTCTCAGATATGAATCAAAATGATGTTTAGATGGATAAAGTTTCCAACTTTATCCATAACGAGGTCACAAACTTTCAAGATCTAAAATTTATGCACTAAAATGACCAAAAGCTCATAACATCCAAAACTAGTTTAGATCTAACAAATGCATCATCTAGATTCAAACTTTATACCTTTAGAAGATAGATTAAGGTGAACAAAGTCCAGATCTACAAGCTCCAAAGCAACCAACACTAATCCAAGAAGCACCTTCTTCTCCAAGGTGTACCATACATACTCCAAAGCACACAAAAACACCTTCTTTTAGCACACAAGGCTCAACTAGGGTTAGGGTTTCATGGAGGGGGTGTTGGAGGGGTGGAGGCTGAGGATACAGTGGGTTTAGGGGAGTTAAGGAGCTTAAATAGGGTTCAAACCACAAAAATAGGGTTTGGGCATTGTTTGCGTATGCCCAACGTACTTCTGGTATGCCCTGCGTACTCATGGTGCCTCAGTACACCCAACGTACTCCCCTCTGTACGCCCAACGTACTCATCATAACCCAAAACCGACCAAACTTCAAACAGGCATAACTTCTTTGTTCTAACTCCGATTTTGACGTTCTTCATATCCACGAAAAGGTAACGAAAAACTCTACACTTCTATCAACTCATCCTTTCCTTAAACCATTCCAAACAAAAATCCAAAATTCATAAAAGCCCAAACTGACACTTTACCGAAATACTCCTTGGTGCCAAAACACAGACCGAAATCCTGGATCAACCAAATTACATTACCCACACCCAAATGGATCTAAATCTCTTTTCCTCAAAGGCCCTAGGCCTGATGATACTTGGTCTTCAGGTCACCACGCCCACATAGGAAATGATTCGGAACAGGGTGTTACATTGGTAGATGAAAATGATGGTCCTTGTGTGCGCCTAATCAAAGCCATTTATGGTGGTTTTTGATCGAATTGTAAGGAGATGTGCAACCAATGTTGTGTGGAGTTAAATTATGGGGATAATCCATAAATTGACAAGTACCAATGTTGTACTATTAGAAAAAAGAATATGCATGGGGAATAATATTCTTTTTTGGCGGTATCTTTGGTTGGGCATCAACCATTCAAGGACCAGTTTCATATGCTTGTGTATTTGGAATTAAACATGGATTGTCTAGTTTGTGATCCTTGGCATGATGAAAGTTGGGTTTGGAATTAAAGGAGAGAGGTTAGAGGGTAGTCGAAGCCAAATAGATGTATGATATGCTTGTACTTTTGGGAGATGTCGTGGTATCTACAGTCCGGAACAGTTATGATATTGGCTTGATACTATTACGTGCTTCTCGGTTAACATTACTAAGAAGCACATTGATGACGTCCTATTGTTGGGTGGCGATTTGGTACAAGGTGGTGCAATGTGGTTTCGAGAAAAGTGGACAATTTTATTTAGCGTTTTCTTTTGGATAGGCTTCCTACTAGGTGTAATATTTCTAGAAAAGGGTTAGATTTTCAATCCACTTCTTTCCGTTTTTTTTCATCTAGGGGTGGAGTCATGCGGTCACTTGTTTTTCCGATGCGAAGTGGATGAAGTAGTATAATGTTTGGTTTCTCAATGGCGAGGTGTGGTATTCTCGTTTTCTTTTTTCATAAGGGAATCGTTGTCATGGGTAGATGATTCTCATTTGATAAAAGAAAAGAGAAAACGTCTTGAAGTGATAGTCTTGATTACATTCAGATGTTGTGGCGATTTATAAACTTGATGGTGTTTGACGATGCTCCCATATGTAAGAACTCTTTGTGTGATGATAGTATTGTGTTTATAAACTTGGTGGTGTTTGACGATGTTCCCATTCACAAAAAACTCTTTGTTTGATGATAATATTGTGTTTAATTCTTTTTCATGGTTAAAAAATATCGATTCCAAATCTAGTCTTGTTTGGAATGTTTGGCTTCTAAGTCCTTTGTAACTGTTTCACTGATTCTAGTTACTTGCTACTTGCTAGAATGTGGTTATTTGTGAAAATTTTAACTATTAAAAAAAGATGGTAACAATGATATCTTTTGAATAAAATTTGTGGTATCTTACATTTTGATAGTAACTTTTTAATACATTGATATCTCTTTGAACATTTGAGATAACATTTTTTACCCTTTTTTATGACATCTACCATACTTTTTAGCAAGTCCAACCTAATGGGGGGGGGGGAGGGGGGGGGGGGTTAGGCATTGGGCGAGGGCACCAAAATTGCATGCGGCTCATTATATATATATAAAAGAGTGTCATATGTTTTTTTTTAATTTCTAAAGCTCAATTAACTGAAATAAGAAGAAAATCGGAAGAGAAATAAAAAAGTTGCTGATTTGTAGCCATTCCCGCTGCTTCGTTCAAGTCGAGTAGTTGATGATTTGGTTTCAATGAAACCTTCCATTGAAACATTACCTCCTCTCTCTCTCTCTATCTCTATCTCTCTCCTGATATTGAAGCAATACAATCCTTTAATCGATTTTATTTATTTCTAAAGACAACCATCATCTTATTTTTCTTAAATCGATCCATCATCTGATTTTTCTGAAATTAAACATCGATCCATCTTCTGAAGTCATTTGTAGACTTCCAGTGAAATCAGTTCTTGACAATAGGCAACAAATCGATCCGGTAAGAATAAGAAATCGAGTTTGGTTTCCTAATTTTTTTGAAGCATATGTTTTTATGATTTTCAGATTTCTTATCAGTTTTGCGATTTCTTGTCTTCTTTCTTCAAAATTGATTTTATTGATTTATGAAAAATCCCCAAAATCGATTTTGTAGATAAAAGACAGGAAATCAGAAAATCGATTTCTAAATTGAGTGAATTCTGATTTCGATGATTCAATGAGTATAAACCCAATTCCAAAGTGTTTTTTTTTTCTGATTTCTCTTATTAGCCAAAGAATTTGACTTCAATTTTATGTTTCTGATTTTTTTTCATATCTGGATTTAAGTATTTTATTGTGTATGTTTGTAATTGTATGTGTTATGTGTATTGAGTGTAGGAAATTGAGTAATTAAAAAAGAAGTACAAAATTGTTGGTGGAAGGCTTCACAAAGCAAACAAATTGATCAAGTGTTCTTTTTTCTATTGGTTATTTTCTTTGTTTAATAATCTTTATTTTATCATTGTTTTAGTTAAATAAAAAATCCATATATAATAATTATAAAGATTCTAATATATTTCCTAGAAAACATCTAACTGGAAGTTGAAAAAGAAAAAAGATACAAGAAAATAGAACAAGATGAACAAGCTCAAAAAGGATCTATGGATAAATTTATAAAAAAAATTAAATAATTCCAATGCTTCAATTGACCACAAAAATGTTACAAATGAGAATGAAAATGGCCACAATGATAATGAAATTACCACTAATGAGAATGAAATTGATAATGGAAATAGTGTCACTAATGGGGATAAAAATAACACTAATGAGAATGAAATTGGTAACAAAAATATTTTCAGCAATAGGGATGAAAATAACACTAATTGAGAAAGAAATTGGTAATGAATATATTGTCACTGATTAGGATCAAAATAACATTGATGATAATGAAATTGGTAATAAAAACAAGGCTAGTAATGAAAATGATATGAATGAAAATGTTCATCAATTTGTTCCTCCTTTAAATATTTATGATCCAAGTAATTAGGATAATATTGACAATAAATTAAGGGGAATTTTAGTTAAAAAAGGACCAATTAGAGAATTCAATCTTGTGTTTCCTAAAGATATTTTATCTAGACATTTTTCTTATGGTGCTTATAATAGAAAGCTAAATAATGGTGAAACAAGTGATCAAAAATGGTAAATTTATTCTAAACAAGTAAATAAAGTTTATTTATTTTTTGTTGTAAGTTGTTTTAATAAGATTACTTTATGATGTAAAATATTTATAAAAATACAATTTGACTTTTCAAGGGTCTAACAGGAATCTTAATCAAGACAATAATGGTAATTTTTAATAAGTAATTCAAACGATGATAAAATTTGACAGTGTAATGAAAGATCATGTTTAACGCATAGAAAATCATGAAAATCATAATCATTATTTAGGGCATAATTTCCAAAATGAACTAATTTCTATTTTCGCTCACAACATTAGAAATTCTATAATAAAACTTATTAAAGAAGCAAAATATTTTCCTATGATTCTTGATTGTACTCCCGATATAAGCCACCAAGAACAAATGACTCTAGTTATTCAATGTGTGAACATATCTAGTAACAAAATAAAATTTGAAGAATACTTTTTAGAATTTTTGAAGGTTGATGATATGTATGGTTTAGGACTATTTAACGAGTTATTAAATGAAATTAAATCACTTGGTCTTAATATTGTTGAAGTAAGAGGGAAAGCTTATGACAATTGTTCTAACATGAAAGGGAAACACCAAGGGATTCAAAAATGAATACTTGAAATTAATCTAGAGAATAGTATATGTCATGTGTTTACCATAGTCTTAATTTTATAGTTAATGATATGGATCACTCACATGCTAAAGTTATTTCTTTTTTTTGAAGTTTTGCAACATATATTTGTACTATTTTCGAGTTCTACTAAAAGATGGAAAATACTACTTGAAAATGTTCACAATTTAACGGTAAAATGTTTATCTAATACACATTGGGAAAGTAGAATTAAGAGTGTTAAAGTTGTTAGGTTTCAAGCTCCTCAAATAAGAAAAGCTTTGATTGCATTAGGTAAATCATGTGATGATGCGAAATCAAAAAATGAAGCAGAAAGTCTAGTTAGTTCCATAGAAACTTATGAATTTACTTGGTATAGTAATTTGGTGTGATATTTTATTTGCTATTAATATGGTAAGTAAAAAGTTACAAACTAAATCTATGTCTATTGATGCCACCATTAATCAATTAAAAAGTATAATGTTGTTCTTTGAGAAATATAGAAATTAAGAATTTGCAAGTAATTTAGATAGTGCTAAAGCCACAACAATTGATACGTATGTAAAACCTACATTTTGAATAAGATGTCAAGTTATTAGAAAAAGACAATTTGATGAAATTGATAATGCACAAGTATTACAGTCAACCGAAGAATTGTTTAGAATTGAATATTTTATAGTTGTTGTTGATATGACAATTGTTTCATTAAAGAGTAGATTTGAGCAATTAACTATTTTTTAAAATATTTTTTGATTTTTATATGATTCAAAAAAGTTAAAGTCATTGATGACATTGAACTTAAAAAAAGTTGTACTAATTTCACAAAACAGTTTTCTCATAATAACCTGTGTGATGTAGATTCAAATTGTTTGTTTTCTAAACTTTAACTATTGCAAATGACTTTGCCAAACGTTTTTATGTCTGTTGTTGAAATTCTAGAGTTTGTTAAAACTGAAGATTGTTATCCAAATGTTTTTCATTGCATATCAAATATTATTAACTATACTGTAGCATCACTACAAAGAAATTTCTCAAAATTAAAGTCATTAAAAAGTTATTTGAGATCATCTATATCACAAAAAAGATTGAATGGTTTGGCTATGTTACGCATCAAAAAAGATATGTTGGACAACTTCACCTTGATACTATTTATGATGACTTTGCTTCTCAAAATGCTCGTAAATGTAAACATTTTTAGTTTTTCTTTCCTATGTTTATGTAATAGGGTTCAAATCATGTTATAACATTTTTATTTTGTTGTTTAGTATTTATAGTTCTAGGTTGTTTGGTTCTTGGGCCTATCTGGAAGTTTTTTCCTTTCCATCGGTAGGGAGTCCCTGGCCTGCAACTGTATTAATTTTTCTTCTAATTATTAAAATATTTTGGAGGTGCCACCCTCATTTACCAAAAAAAATTGTATCTATATATCTATCATGAAGGGATCCATTTTTTATTTTGCATCGAGCCTCAAATCGTCTTGGGACAACCCTGCTTTTTAGTCTTTGGGGTGTGGGGCAACATAAAGAGAATGTGTGTGAGAGGTGTCATTTTTTTAATTACTAATTATTTTCTTTATGAATTACATTTGTTAATTACTAATTATTTGCTTTATGAATCACATGGAGATAGTTGTCATCAATTGAGCATATCATAATATCTCACATAACTAAGCAATATCTTAATAAATCTTAGTAACATTTGTAGCGATTGAACATTTGAGTTTGCTATTCTTAATTAATAGTAGGAGAATTGCGAGGGGCACCATTAGGGTGAGAAAGTAGACGAGAGTCTCTGCGGCTGCTATTATTCTCATCCTTCGGATAACAGTCATAAAAACATTTACACGTAACTGCATTTCTGCATATTCCATGAGAATTATATCCATGTACTCTTTCACATACATGGATACATGTATATTTTTCACATGGCGCTAAAAAATGGACGTCACCACAAATTTGGGCCGTGAGAGATTCCATACCTACAAATTTGGAAAGCATGTATGATTTTTCATATGATAATAATTAGTTTTTAGAACGACATACATATTCTAATAAACTCCTAAGTTAAATCACAATTTCATATAACTCAACCATTTGGATTGAAGTAATATTGTTGGGCTATAGTTACTTATCTTTTAAATAGTCAATAAATCTACCACCCTGAACAACATGTTTTCTATTAAGTGCTTGTATTTTTATCGCAACAAATCACCATAAAAATCCATAAATATTAAAAAGTAAAAAATAATGGTTTAATATTGTTTACTATACAAACAAAATTTATAACTATATATATACGAAATAACAACTTCATAATAATGTTTTATTATTATATAATTCCCTTTTATTGTTTATATTAAAATTTCAGTAAATAATTAGTAAAACTAGTATTGCCCAACGGTAAAGGCCCTCGCCAATCTTTTGGCCGATGTGTGATTTCCCTTCTTATTCTCACCTTTTGATGTCCCAAATTTTTGATACAAACTTTTTATGATCTTTAACCCAACATTTTTTCATGACTTCATTGTTTTTTTTATAAACTACTATTTTCATAAACTATTTTTACAATTTTGATCCAACATTATTATAGTTTTGATCCAACATTCCGTTTTTTTTTCCTTTTACGAATTTGGTACAAACTTTTATACAACTTTCCCCCAAAAAATTTACAATTTTTAAACTGATTTTTTAAATGTTTTTCGTAAAAATATTGCAGGTAAAATTTTCCTAAACAACACGCGGAGGGTATTAACCCTAGTTTTCATGAATTTGTAATTAAAATTTTTTAATCAAAGAGATTAGAGTTAATAGATGTTACCTACGATGATGAGAAACATAAGAAATGTGTAGCGAATAAGGGACTTCGTCATGCTGATGTTTAAATGATAGCCTTATTCTCTTTCAATCAACAAAATGAGAAATGGGAGAGAAAAAAATAGGTGTTGATATATTATGTATGTAGTGAGGTCTAGTTATATAGAACATAAGATTAAAATTTTTAATATTGATTGTATTTATTGATGAATTTAATTAATTGCATTTATTGATACATTTTAGAAAAAAATAACAAATTAATAATCAAACATTAAATTTTGGGTAATCCTAAAAAAAAGCTCATTTTAAAGTTTTTATTATTTAGTTTTCCGTAGCAGTCAATAGTCAAACTCAATATAACTATTTTATTTTTAACTACTGAATTTTTATGAATATAGTTTTTCATTTTTAATTACTTTATACTTATACTAGTTGTGAGGCCCATGTGTTACACGGGTTAATTTAAAAAAAAAGTAAAATATAAATATTTGACCTTTGAATTTATAAGAAAATAAAAAAATAATGAATTATTATAATGAAAATGTTTTTTATCTTTTAAATTTAAACAAATAATTTAAATAAAGAAAAGAAAATAATGAGCTTTAATTTTAGAAATTTTGAAATTAAAATGTAAGTTTATTAATGAAATTGATATCCATTTATTACTACATTTATTGCAATTATTACATTAAAATATTATCTAAAATTTAATAAAATAGAAAAACTCATAAAATGACATGTGGAAAAAAATTAATTCAAAACAACCACAAAATGACATTTGGCAAATTGAATGAGAGTGTGACAAGTGGCAAAAAAAACTTTCATTTATTAGAGAAAATTATTACTTTTATTTTACTTCACCGGCACACCTATTTGGCTCTTTTCTAGTTTTAATTTAATACGTTGTTTTACTACATTTTTATATTTTACATTCTTTTTAGTTATATGCAGGGGTATTCCAAACATATTTTGGGTCCAGACTGAGAAGAAAAAAAAAGGGCCCTGTATCGTCATATATATAATAAAAATTCAAAAGAAGACATGTCATTACAGAATTCATTAAGATTAAATTTATCTAACATACATTTTTCTATAACTAATATTTGCAAAACCATTAACAAATAAGCGATGCTATTATTAATGAATTGTATGAATACACATTATTTCTATCTCAAATTTATAGAAGCCTAATATCAAGCTGCAAAAAAATCAGTAACAAAAGTCATAAATCTGATAAATCAAATAATAGGAAAAAAATTCGATAACCAACAATTATGATTAACAAATTACCTTATCATATCAAAATGATAATTTGAAGCTGAAACTAAAAGAACAAGTCAGCAACAAACATGAGAAATTTTGGAACATAAAACTTATGATTATACAATTACATACAAAAATCTACAAAGACGTACCTTATTTACTGAAAAATCTTAAATTTAGAGCAATGGGTTTCAGGCTGAAAATACAAACAAAAATTAGAACTACAAATTGAAAGCTTTGAGAAACAAAAGTTATAAACAAAAAACTGATATACAAAAACCATAAATAAAAATTAGGTGTATGTCAAGACTCGATTCAGTCTAAAAATTAACAATCGGTTTAAAAATTAGAAACATAAATCACAACATTAAGTAGTTCATATTTCTTTTAACAAAATATTATAGTTCAATACATATCGATTGAAGGCAAACGGGCAACAAGCTGCGCCGCTAGCCCTTTCTGGATGGCAAAACCAATTCTTTTGAAAACAACATTTGTGGATCTAGGAGATATGACATTAGAATGCATGACCCGTTGGACTCTATTAAGGAGCTCCACCGCCTCTGGTGTGAGAAAACCAAATGTATCGAATGCAAAAGGTCTTGGCCAACATATGTCTCCTGTGGAGTACCGAACTATCCTTCGTTACCGCCTCATGATTCCCATATTCCCAATTGACGAGATATGCCCAGTTTGTCGCAAGGCATGTTTGGATACCTTTGGGGAACACGCAGTTCATTGTAGAGAGCTCCCTGGTTTCAAGTATAGACATGATGTGGTTCGGGATGTTCTCTTTGATGCTTGTTGGCGTGCTGGTATTTCTGTGAAGAAAGAAGCGCCAGTGAACTTTTTGACGGACCCGCAGGATGGCAGGTCCACACTTAGACCGGCTGACATTTTGGTCTTTGGATGGATAGGAGGGAAGCATGCGTGCGTGGATCTTACTGGGGCCTCTCCTCTCGTTGGTTTGGGGAGCGGGGGTTTCACAGCTGGGCATGCCGCTTTGAAAGCCGCTGCGTGCAAAGTGGTAAAGCACGAGAATGCATGTATAGAAAATCAACATGTGTTTGTTCCTTTTGCATTTGAAACATAAATTAGATATAAAACTCATAATCTCATACTTTATCCGAATTCTGATATCTCACAACTGATCCAATTTAGTAATCAACATAATTAGCACAAGGGAAGGCGAGATTGCAAGATTCGAGAAGTGAGGAGAACTGAATGTTAGAGAAGGCCTGATAGGAATATGTGAATGCTATTCAGTTCATAAATCATCACAACCGAAGGCGAGATTAGTCTTCTGATTATTTTAGGAATGGTATTAGCCTTCTGATGAACAAGAGAGAAACGGCTAAATGAGAGTGATGATGACGAGTCTTGAATCGATAATGGAACGATATAAGATGAATCACGAACATTATTATTTTTGAATTATTCATCGATTCACAAGGCATTCTCGTGTGATGTAGGTGACGATTCAATTATCGAGGATGACGATTTGATTATTGATTCGGCGCCCTTTTTTCTTTTTTAGAACAACAAACAAGATTCAGCACCCTAATTCGTGTTTTCTTCGTTCCTATTTCAGACGAAATACATTTATTGCTTCCTGCAGACCAACTTGCTTACTTTCTTGGGTTAATTTTAGGTTGGGCTAACTTGGGCCTCTAAAAAACATATACATATATTAAATTGACAAAATTGCAAAAATGGTCCCTGTGGTATGCAAATTTTTGGGGTTTTAGTCCAAACCCTGTGTTTTTTGGATCCTTGGTCCTTTTGGAGTGATTTGTATGTGGAATTGGTCCCTGGACTTAACTCCCGTTAAATAGGATCTGTTAACCCCCCTCATGTGCATCACACGTGAGGGTAAATTCGTCATTTCATATGTAAGGGACCATTTTTACATAACCTGTTTTTTGGCTTATTTGACATTTACCTCTCTCTCTCTCTCTCTCTCTCTCTCTCTAAACACAAACCCAATTAAACAATAACCAATATTCCCCTTCTTTCATAAAGAATCTGGTGATCAGAAGCTCACAAAAAAGAAATTCATGATTTCTACATCCAGTTCAAATAAGAAATCCTCTGGTGCTCAATCGAACTATCCTCATTTTCCAAGTATCGATTTTTGTATTGATTGCAAAGCGAGGAAGGGGCGTGCGTACTACTGTTTGTTTCCTCCTCTCGCACCATCATTGTCTGCTCCTTCCCTTTTTTGCCCTAACCCATTTTCCCTCTCATCGTCGCCAATACGCCTGCTCCTTCCCTTCTTTGCCCTAAATCCTCACATGAACTCACTATTTTCTCCCGTGTTCTTGACTCTTATAAAAAAACCCCAAATCCACTATGACCCGGTTCGTGTTCATTGGAGAAGTTTTTGGTTACGTTTTTTAGAACTTGAGCAGAGAAGGGGAAACGATGCTCAGTCCAGGACATTTTGTAGGAGCAGGTAATGATGCCATTACTGGTGCATGTGCTGGAGCATTGTGCTTCTATAATTGGAGACTGACTAATGTGGGTGGGGAAATCACCGACTCTGCAATAGGTTTTATTATAGGTTTGATTTTGATTTTAGGTCATACCGGTGATGTTTCCCCTTTTGTATCTGAAAAAATCGATTGCAAAAGTGGTTTGTACAGGGGTGGGGAACTGTTGGGAGATGAAAGTGAAAGAATGGGGTGATGTGTATGATCGTAGGTGCAACAGGTCGGTATGGTGTTTGATATTTGAGTTCATCAATGTGTGCGTGTGTGTGTTGAATCAAGTTCATCAGTGTGTGAAAACTCATAACAAGTTGAATCAGTGTGTGTAGTTTGTTGAATCGATGTGTTGTGCGTTGAATATGTTTTTCGGGTGTATGTGTGTGTCTTTTAAAATTGGACCTTGAATTTTTGTTTCTAAAAGATGAATAGATGAATGAAGAACGTATCTTCAACTGGTTAATCAAAGAAACCTTTGTTCATGAACAAACAAGAGAGAGAGAGAGGGGGGGGGGTAAATGTCAAATAAGCCAAAAAACAGGTTATGCAAAAATGGTCCCTTACATATGAAATGACGAATTTACCCTCACGTGTGAGGCACATGAGGGGGGTTAACAGATCCTATTTAACGGGAGTTAAGTCCAGGGACCAATTCCACATACAAACCACTCCAAAATGACCAAGGATCCAAAAAACACGGGGTTTGGACTAAAACCCCAAAAATTTGCATACCACAGGGACCATTTTTGCAATTTTATATATATATATATATATATATATATATATATATATATATATATATATATATATATATTCTTCCTAGTAAATGAAAATACTTTTGCCACTTGTTATCTTCTCTTTCATTTTGACACATGTCATTTTCTAGGATTTTTAAAATTGTTACTTTCCACTTGTCATTTTTTAGGGATTTCAATTTTCTTAAAATAAATTTCCAAACATTCTAATGGGTTATATATATATATATATATATATATATATATATATATATATATATATATATATATATATATATATATATATATATATGTAAGGTTATCATTTTATTAATTTGATAATAAATTCTCATAAATGCTTCAAATGATTTGATTTCTTTCATAAATACTTCAAAAGATTACATTTTGTTATGGAAAAACATTATTTTACAAAATATTTAATGTTTATATATATTCATGTTAAATTTTTATTTTTAATAAACCTGTGTAATACACAGGTCTCACACCTAATATATATATATATATATATATATATATATATATATATATATATATATATATATATATATATATATATATATATATATAAGAATAAACTTTATAGAAAATTGGTTTAAGTGATGCGTATTCCGTCAATTTGGTATGATAATAAGTTTGGGGTTCATAACTTGGTAGGAGATTTGTCCGAATGTGTCTTGTAAATCGAAGCCAAGCTTTATATTTCACGCCACCTCAAAATGTAAAGGCTTATCATCTATTGTGGATTTTTTTCTCTTAATAACTTGTAAATTTCTAAGTTTTTCTAAATATTATTAAAATTTTTTTTTGGAAACGGCCAATATTGTAAAAACGCACCCAATTAGTAAGAAACTATAGGGGAAAATTTAGCGGTTACATATTACATATATAAAGAAAATTAAGTCTAAGACGAAAAAGGACAAGAGAGCCACTCTTCCCAGTTACAAAAACCACCTTTACCTCTACATTTTACCCACAAATAAACTAAAGCTTTGATATTGTCCACCACACCATTTGGAGTGATGAATTTTGCCTGGAATATCCGATCATTTCTAGCTCTCCATATACTCCACAGCATCCCGTAGCAAATGGCTGTTAATCGTTTCCTTTTCTTAGGGCATCTCCCCCAGTTGGCTGCAAAACAAGTAATCTCTTCTACATTATGGAAATCGATCTGATCTATTCCGCACCAGTTAAGTATGGAATTCGTGACTGACTTCGCATAAGGACATTCCACCAAAATATGATTTGATATTCAATTCCACCAATACATGAGCTACAATTACAAGTATCGAGAGTAACCCCACGATAGGAGAGGGCTACAGCTGACGGTATTTTCCCCATCACAGCACGCCATATGAATGTAGTTACTTTAATTGGAATGAGTTTACACCAACTTATTTGAAAATGGTTTACATTTGCGGTGAAGCCCTGATCAATCTTTTTCCTGAGGAGGTCCACCCTATATTTTCCATCCGCCGATAGTAAACATGACAACTGATCGACCCCAGGTTGTAATCGTATCGAATCCATGTCGTTGACAAGACGTTCTAGTTTAGAGGAGCAACCAGCAACAATAGGACATGATCTCCAATTCCACATGTTCCCGCCTTCGTTTTTTCTCTCTGAAACTTTACATGACTTCTTTTTTTCAAGTTCATATAATCTGGGGTATTTTGTTTTCATGTTTACATCACCAGCAGCCCACGAGTCATGCCAAAACAGAGTATTATCCCCAGATTTAACAATTTGCACGAAGATATCATTATAACTAAGTCCCAATGCATCAATATCCTTTTTAACTCCAGCAATATTCTTCCAAATTCCAGTTATTCTTTTTTTTGCTAAGTACTCAACAAGTTTATTTCCCAGATTATGAAGTCCTACAATGACTCTGGCCCATAGTGAGGAGGGTTCAAATTTAAGTCTCCACCACCATTTAACAATGAGAGCAACATTCAGTGTACGAATTGCTCCGACTCCCAAGCCACCAAGTTCCTTAGGAGCGATAACATTCTCCCATGAAACCCAATTAATTTTATTTTTTTCTTCATGACCCCCCCCCCTAAAATTTTCCTTCTTATCTTCTCCAGTTTTTCAATGACTCCGATGGGAGCTCTAAATAATGACATGTAATAGGTAGGAAGATTTCCTAGAACAACTTTGATTAAGGTAAGCCTTCCACCAAATGAAAGGGTTTTAGCTTTCCAACGAGAGAGTTTGTTTCGAAACTTTTCAATGATTGGGTTCCAGTTTTTTTTCAGGTTCATGTTGGCTCCAACCGGAACCCCAAGATAGGTGAATGGGAGTACACCAGCCTCGCATCCAAGAATATGTGCCCACTGTGCAGTTTCGGTGTTAGAAGCCCCAACACCAAAAACCTTGGATTTATGAAAGTTCACTCGCAAACCTGATGAAACATGAAAAC
The DNA here is from genome assembly GCF_052849685.1 of Lactuca virosa. Classification (NCBI taxonomy): domain Eukaryota; kingdom Viridiplantae; phylum Streptophyta; class Magnoliopsida; order Asterales; family Asteraceae; genus Lactuca; species Lactuca virosa. The sequence continues at coordinate 338,852,044 of NC_136430.1, forward strand.
ATTTGAGAATGCGTGCTAGGTTTTTCAGATTTGACCTCGACCATTCACCGACGAACAACGCATCATCTGCATAGAATAGATGAGATATTGCTGGTCCATCACCCGGTACTTGAATGCTATTGAAAATGCCCTTTTCAACAGCAGATTTCATTGCAGCATTCAATCCCTCCATAGCTATTATGAACAAAAAAGGTGAGAGAGGGTCTCCTTGTCTTACGCCTTTTGTGCTGTTGAACTCCTTGGTAGGAGATCCGTTGACTATCACAGATGCACGAGACGAGGCCAGACACCCATGTATCCAAGATCTCCATTTCGAGCCAAAACCCATCTGAAGCAGTATCGAGTCTAAAAATTCCCAATTTATGGAGTCAAAGGCTTTATCAAAGTCTACCTTGAATAGCAGGATCTTCTTCTTGATACTTTTTGCTCACCCACATAAGTCATTAACAATTAATGGGTCGTCAAGAATGTTTCGCCCCTCCACGTAAGCCGATTGTTCCTCACCAACCACCTTGCTCACAACTGTTTTAATCCTGGTAGCAAGCATCTTGGAGATAATTTTATACATACAACCAATCAGACTGATTGGCCTGTAGTCACAAAGAGAGGTCGGGTCCTTAACCTTGGGTGCACGAGTGATAAACGAGGAATTGCAACCCCGACCTATAGAACCAGTTTCATCGAAATATTGTACGAATCTCATGATATCTGCAGCGACACAACTCCAGTACTTTTTTAAGAACTTAAAAGTTAACCCGTCAGGGCCTGGGACCTTATCTCCTCCGCATGCCCATACTGCTTTCTTCACCTCATCAATAGAGAATGGAGCCTCCAATCTAATAGCGTCCATAAATATTATTAATACTCAGACGTATACTCCCCCGTCCCAAAATTATTGTCCACAGATTAACTACCATTAACTTTATTTAATGAAATGTCAATTATACCATTTTGTTGCATTTAATTCCATTGTAGTTAGATTAACTACCATTAACTTTATTAAATGAAATGTCAATTATATCATTTTTGTGGCATTTAATTCCATTGTAGTTGCATTTAATTACTTGGTAGTTTAACTAATAATGGGGGTATTTTGGTAAAAGTGATATTTATTTTTAGAACTAGACTATTATTTTTGGAGAACCTAAAAACGAAACATGAACTATTAATATGGAACAGAAAGAGTATTAAATAAGCAATTAAAAAGGCTATCATGTTTTTAAGATTTCTTAAGCTATTTGGAATATTATTTGTTGAGTTTTTTATGACATTTAAACATCAATAAAGTTTAGAAAACAAGAATGCAAAACAAAATAACCAAAATAACTATTTGATTAATTGGAAAATCACTCAAAACCAATGTTTACAATCTGTTCTCAAAATCATAAACTCGATTATGAACATGTATATATATAGCCTAACAAACCAACTTGTATTAGACTAGGAAATTTATGACAAACTTGCCATAAAATAGACTTGCTATAAACTAGATTGTTTGGTCTCCAAGTCCTCATCGACTTAGGATTCCAACAATTACCCCCGAATCTCTAAGTCCTTCTAGAGAATTCTTCAACCCCGATCAACATGCTATTATCTCTTTTCACCACCTCGACCTCTTTAATCAAGCTTGTTCCGAGAGCACTTTTCCACCGAACAGCAAGACAAGGTCACGACCACCTTTACCGTCTTCCGTCACCCGCAAAACGAACCAAATCAAAGCCACCCGCTTTGACGTCTTCCCGTCCGTTTATGCCGCGTCTCCGGTTAGTCTCTCTCTACCTTAGAACAAGCCCGATCAAGAAAAATCGGGGCTGCTGTTGAGATGCTTCAACTTGCGCTCAAAAACAATCCACACCCCCTTAAACCGAACCCAGTTCCCGCTGCGTCTGCCCCACATCGAAAGGCTACAGTTTTCTTGAAACCGACTCTCAAACCGGCACCGTCTTCACCTCGCTCTGATACCAATTAAAGTTTAGAAAACAAGAATGCAAAACAAAATAACCAAAATAACTATTTGATTAATTGGAAAATCACTCAAAACCAATGTTTACAATCTGTTCTCATAATCATAAACTTGATTATGAACATGTATATATATAGCCTAACAAACCAACTTGTATTAGACTAGGAAACTTATGACAAACTTGCCATAAACTAGACTTGCTATAAACTAGATTGCTTGGTCTCCAAGTCCTTATCGACTTAGGATTCCAACAATCAAGTATTCATTTTTAAAAGCTCAAAATTTAATACAATATGAAATTTTTTTAAGGTAAGATCATGGATCTAGATGGGCTACTTCGTACAAAAGACAAATACATATGTACATGAACCATTTTAGTAATAATTGTCTCATGATCAAGTTATATTAGATAACTAATGAAACCATCAATTGTTTTTGTGTGTTATATTATTAAATATTTGAATTAGATTAGTATTACGATTAGAGTGGCGATTAAATTTTTAACAAATGTAAACAAACAAAACATCAAAAAACATTAAGAAGATTTATTCGAACAAGAAATAAAAATATTTATTTGAAAAAAATGTCAAATAAAAAAAATACTAAACAAAATGCCAAAATATAATTTTCTAAATAACAAAAATATACAAATTAATAGATTAAATAAAGCAAATAACAAAAACTATAATCTAATTTATATTTAAATAAATGAAAAATAAAAAATAAACATAATGATTATATGTTGATTTGGATGAAATGACATATATGTGTTTATTATTTATTTATTTATTTTTGTTAAAGATTGGTGAGGTTTTTTTAAGAAACCCCTAAATTTTGCATATCCATAGTTTTATACAAGTAACAAATTAAGTTCAAAGTAATAAAATTTTGGATATAAAGTCGTTAGGTTGGAGAGTGTACTCACCTTTTATCTTTTACTTTTATTCTACCATCTCACGTCATCTCATTTTTTCTCACTCACCTATCTTAGGAAATTATCACCCTCACTTCCCCATACTTCTTATTAGGGATGAGAATTTAGCCCGGAAACCGGAACCGAACCGAAACCCGACCGAACGGAACCGATTTAGGCCCGAATAAGCAATTCGATTCAGTTTCGGGTATCTATATTAGGCTTACTCGGTTCTCGTGTTATTCGGTCCAGGTTACCCAAATAAGGGCTTAGTCGGTTCTAAATACCCAACTCGGAATTGAAAAGTCATTTTTTTAATCGTATTTTTCTTGATACACCGAATCACCTACATTCAATCGATTCGATCGTGTTTTCCCTTGTCTCTCCTTCTGTGATCGAGTCGTACATTCAAAACAGAAAAAAACCCTATTGTATTGTATTACCGAAGTCGACTTCCTACTCAATCGTATTACCAAACTCGACTTCCTACTCAAGCTTTCCTATTCAGAAATTAAGTGTAGATCCTTCCACTTTATATTCAGAAATCGACCATTCCTTCTTTGTCTCTAAGGATTCACGAATTCCTATATTGTCTAGTCATGGAAAATTGGGTACATCTCAAGAATCGTTAACTCGTGTTTACATTCTTACTACATAAATTCTAACTTTTTTTTGCACCTTTGAAACAATTATGTATACTTTGCATTATATTTAATTAACAAATTTGTTTCTTTAAAAGATTTGTTATGGAATCCTAAGCTACAAAAGTCACAAAAAAATACAATGTTTTTATTCATATTGTAAATGCTATTTGGGTTATTTGGGTTATAGAATCCTAATACGGTTTATCCGGTTATATAGGTCATTAATCATCTTGTACATATTATTCGAGTTATTCGGGTAATAACCAAACCAAACCAATTAATACCCAAACTGAATCGAACACGTATTGGTTATTTGGTCTGGTTTGCGGTTAATGGCATTACCCTTATTCGGTTTTTGGGTTATTCGGGTCCGGGTTGGTTCGGTCCGGTTCTGACCCGAATATATATATATATATATATATATATATATATATATATATATATATATATATATATATGAAACATTAGCATGTTGTTATGTACAAGTTACTAAAACACTAAATGGAAAAGAAGGAAGAAAGAGAATGCGGTGAAATGTCACTCATGGTGACCTTTGGCTCAGACATTTCATGAACATATCAATCAGGGTGTGGTACTGTTCCATCATGGTGAAATGTCCATCTCTCCCCACCGTACCGTGCAGTGGGGGTATACCCTTAAGCCTTAGTGTACATTCATGTTATTTTTGTAGTGTGAGATAGCAAATTTTGTAATTATTCATAGTTAGAGGAATTTTATGTATTTTATCATAATTAGCCACGTTAATAGGTTTTGTATCATAATGTAACATGCATGGTTATCTTGATCATAGTTAATAGTTTTTGTAAATATTCATAGTTAGAAAACGGGTCAAGACTTATATGGAAGTAATATGTTACTTATGTAGACCAAGAGGACACTTTAATAATGTGTCTATAAGAGAGAAAAGAAGAGGATATGTAACTCCTAGGGTGATAAGAGATAGACCCGTTAGATTGTGTAGATATGTGTATGTGATATATAATAGTTACTTTTTAGTAACTGTTAGAGAAAGAAGAAAGATCAAACCTTATGTGTAATAAGGGATGGTTAAAGAAAAATTGTGAAGTTAGAAAGAATGGTGAGAAGATAGTGGACTCATGAGAAGAGTCTGAGGTTGGGTGTAGAGTCCAAGTAGAGAATGTAATGTCCAAGTATCATCTAGAGATGATAAGTTAGAAACATTGGGAACATGTGACCTCCCAATGTAAGAGATGAGTAAGCATATGAAAATAAATATTTTAGATGTAAAAAGTACGGAGTAGATAATAAGAAGTGAAAAAGTCATAGCAGTTGGCATACGACTAGTTTAGGACTAACGGAGAAGAACACCCGATAAATTTTCATGATTGAAATTTTAGGTTAAGAGAAAGGAGATAGAGTAGTTGTGAATCAGGTGATGAAGTGGTAATATTGAAATGGGATAAGTATGATGTGCATTCAGTGTATGGGTGTTGCAGACACATGGTACTTATTGTGATTCAATTGAGTCATTAAGTCACTCGAGGATCAGGTGGTTTGAGAAGAGAAACAATAAGATGATAAGTTGAGAAGAATTTACCATGTAAGAGATATGATACTTATGAACCGGGGAATAGAATGGTGATATTGAGTCTAGATAAGTATGGTGTGCGTGCAGTGTATGGGCGTTGCAGACACATGGTAATCGAGTGGTCAGATAAGAAAAGTTATATGGAATTTGAGAAAATGTCATGCGCAGATTGAGACTTGAAGTCTCGTGAGTAGTAGAGAGATAGATGTTAAAGATAGTGCACGAGCACTAATAAATTGTTAATATATATATATATATATATATATATATATATATATATATATATATTTGTAGATAGATACACCACTTTAGAATGAAAGTGAAGTAAGTAGATGTAATACTTCATTAAAAGTTAGAAAAGTGGTGAGTAGTAACTTGTTGTAGAGTGAGAATGATATAGTAGAAGCTCATGGAGAATGATAGCTTACCTAATAGTAAAAGATTAAGAAGCGTGTTAGTAAACTTTTTATAAAAAAGAATGAAAGGAGGTAAGTTTATGCATATGGTTGTGAAAAGTGGGACAAAAAGATAAAATATGGTGCTAAGTATACAATGTTATTGCATAAGAGTAGATAGAGTTGTAGATGTCCATTAACAACCATTTAGAGTAAAGAAATAAAGAGAAATTGTCCATTGCATTAAAAATGCAAAGAAAAGGAAAGTAGATTGCTATTTTAGGTTAAGAGGTTAAAGAAGAAAATAACCTTAGAAATGGGTCATTAAGTGAGAAAATAACCAAGAGAGTAAGAAAATATTTCGAGGACGAAATCTCTTTAAAGAGGGTAAATTGTAAGAACCTGAAATTTAGAGAAAGTTAGCTTTTAGTCAAATATTGACCAAAAGGGTAAAAGAGTCAATTATAAGAGATGAGAATATGAAGTTGTGACTTCATGTAAATGGACAAGAAGAGTTTAGGTAACTAATATGAGATTATATGAGTAAGTTCAAGAGAAAGAATGCACGAGAAGATGCATTTTTGGTCAAAAGGGTAAAATGGGAATTTTATGCTTTCTGGGCCAACTTTGTAACTTAATAGATTAAGATACGTATTAATTTAGTGATAAATGACCTAACATAGTTGTGGAGTATGTTCCCACCTTAGTGTAGATATAAATATCATAGAAAACGGGTAAGAAATGATGTTATGAAGGTTAGATGTTGAGACAAAAGTTGTCTAAAAGCTAGAATGGAATCAACCAAGGGGTTGCTGTCAATAAATTACCTCATCATGGTGGATAGATCACCATGGGACATAGGGACTCCATTGTAAGAAAGAAAGGAAATGTTCTTTTCCCCACGACACGGTATACGGGTGCCACAGTGTGGTGGCCAAAGTACGATGGGAGTGGAGAAAGAGCACCATGGCGTGGAAAGAAAAATGCGACTTCGTGGAAAATAAGTGGCAGTCGTTGACCAAGGTCAACAGGCCACCACAATGCGTTAAACAAATGACCACGGCGCGGTTATGCATAAGAGTTATAGGCTATTAAGCCTCATTCTCCTAATTTAACACCCCCAAGCCCACTAGAGCTGGGCTCCGACGATTTTAGAGAAGGAAGAAGGGTAATGAAGTGATCAAGAATGTTTATAAGTTGTATTGGAGGTGTAAATTAAGCTCATGAGGTAATCATCTTCTTTATTTTTAAGCTAGTAGGGCTTTAATGGTGTTTTGATGAATTGGTCAGATTTGTTGAATTGATCAACCTATAAATTTATTATAATGTAGATGAGTGTGTTGAGATGTTTTTGTTGGATTAGTGTCTAAGCCCATAACTATTTTGGTATGTACTTGACCCGATTGCGAGCATGGTCCTTTTGGGTTGCCTTCACCAAAGCAACTTGATAGGATCATTTATGGAGAAAGAGAATAATTATGATTTATTAATATATTATATGAATAATATATTAAGAGAGAAATCATATTATTTAATTAATAATAGTCAAGAATTAATCAGAATTAATTTTGTGGCAAAAAGACATTAATTAAATAAAGGGGACTAGAACTGTTAATTGTGTGATAGTTGGATATTGGGCTAATGGACTCCATAGAGGATGGAGTGGACGAAATCTATGGGGAAACCCATTAGAATTCGTCCAAGGCCTCTAAGGGAGGAGTCCATGGGCTGCTTAGGGCCTAAGCAGTCAGATTAGGGTTTACTAGTTCAAAACCCTAATAGCCTCACATATTTAAGGACCCCTAGGGCACCAAAAATGTGAAAAAACTGATTCCTTAGGGTTTCTAGACGTTTTTGGTGTTCTCTCTCTACTCCTTCTTCATCCTTATTGCTTATGGTGTTTGTGACTCCATTAGAGGTGTGACACTTGTGACACTAAGCTTTCAGAATCCAATTACAAGAAGGAATTGAGATTGTTATTGCTACATAACAATCAAGGTAAGATCTAAACCCCGACTCATATGTTATTTGATTATCACATGCTAGATCTAGGGTTTATGGCTTTGGATGATTATTTCATGTTCATTAGACAAACTAGATCCAAAGCTTTAGGGTTTGCATGTACACCATAGGAATGTTGTAGTGCTCATAACCCATCAGTGGTATCAGAGCCTAGGTTGTTTGTATGATGATTTGATGCTTAATTGTTCATTGCATGCTTGAAAATCAAATTTTTTTTTGGTTCTGACTGGCAGACTCGCCGAGTCCATAAATGGACTCGACGAGTAGGTCCTACTCGACGAGTAGGTCCTACTCGACGAGTTCCATTGTGGACTCGACGAGTCCAGGGCCCTGGTGCCAGGATTTTCGATTTTTCTGCCAGATTTTGTTGAAGATAATTGCCAAAACTCGTTTTTCTTGCCAAAATCCGATTTTTTAAGTTTGGAATGATTATCCTCATCAAAATTGATGGATTTGCTTAAATATGGATAATATAGGATTATTATTAGTCAAATATTTGACCTAGTAAGTTTGAAAAGGTTCAATTTACACCCCTTAGGTTTTATAGTTTAAATTTGAACTTTAAAAGTTTTAGTTTTGAAATTTAAATAGTTAAACCCTAATATTTTGAAAGGTTTCAAAATTTGTCCTTAAGTTTTGGAATTTAAATTTTTGATTAAAAGGTTAATTTGGAAATATTTAAATTCTAAACCCTAATGTTTTGAAATGTTTCAAAACTTGCCCTCAAGTTTTGGAATTTAAAATTTTTGATTAAAAGTTTAATTTTTTGAAATTTTAAATTCTAAAACCCTAGTTTTGAAAAGTTCGAATTATACCCTTATGGTTTTATTAATTTAATTAAAAGTATAATTAAAAGAGAGTTAATATATCCATAATGACATGGTTTATGTTTAATTAAATTAAAATGTATAATTTATTAAATTAACCCACATAGTATTTTAAAAGTATAAAATACACCCTTATACTATATATAACATTAAAAGTCTAATATTATGTATATGTATAACTTAAACTGCTAGTCTTACCGTTAGTAGGCTTCATTCACGAAGCCGATTTATAAGGGGGGTATAAGGTTATGGCCTATAAAATGGCCGTTTAATGGGTGTCCACTCTCACCCATCGCTTCCTTGATTGGTGGAGGGTCGTTAGTCAAACGGGTAGGATAGGGCAAACCCTCTCCTCATTAAAAGTATAATGAATAAAGTAACTGAATGTTTTTTTTACAAAATTCCCAATCTTAGTTACTTTAGGAAAAAGTGAAATCGATGCAATTCCATGGAATTACACTTTGTACCCTTGTCGAGACAATTAGTGGAGCGTGTGTGGTTAACCGGCACACTAAGTTGGGTTTGGCATTGGTAGCGAAGGGTGACTCGATGTTTGTCATAGATCGATGGAGCGTGTGTGGTTAACCGAAACGTCGATTAGGTGACTGTAACATTGAGGGCACCACGTACATTCGCATGGTTATTCACACCTTATTTGTGATCCTCGGCATCCTAGTCACAAATGAAGGGCATAATCGAGATTAAACATGACATTGAAAAGTTCAATGAATCTCAAAAGATCTAGGAGTTTCAATTCATTTAAAACTTAACCTTCTTTTCGTTTTTCATGGTGGAAATTGGTAAATCGTCATTTACCTACCTTCAAATGTTCTGCGAGTTGGATTACGACATCCCTCTTCCAATTTGTAGGATATTGTGTTGGGTCCTAGCCTTAATATCTCATTTGGGTGTTTTATTAAGGACTCAATCAACTAAACTTGAATTTTTTCCCGTTTCATAGATGTCAAAGTCTGACAACTATGGTCTTCCTAAATCCGTTGGAAAAAGTTTTCCACGTGAAGATGATGTTCCACGATTGTATTATGGAAATGGAAATCATGCTTCATTTCCTCCACCTCCTCCAATAATTCTCCCTGACCCACGTGTTCGAAGACTTGAAAAGTTCAAGGTCACTCAAGCCCTATTGGTAATAAGACACAAAGATGGAAAGTCTGTGTGTGCACACGTCTTAAAGATGAAGTCACACATGGACAAGTTAAGGATGTTGGGTGTCGATGTTTAAAGGAAGTTGGCTGTTGACTTGGTTCTTCAGTCACTTCACGAATCATATGGTAAGTTCGTTAGAGAGTACTATATGATGGACCACGACATGACCCTTATTGATTTGACTTATTTGCTTATTGCCGCTTAATCAGAAATGATTTGGCGCACTGGTCAGCAAATTTTCCTGGTAAATCAATATCCCAACCCTCTATGGGCAATGGTAACATTGGAAGTCCAGAAAAGTTTTCTCTACGCAAGAGAAAGGCTGAGTCTGAGATAGTCCCGTGTACTATTCCATAAGAATCCATGTGTTTCTGCTGCCAAGAGAAGGGACATTGGTTACGAAGCTGCCCTGACTACCTGAGAGATCTAAGAGATGGGAGAGTCAAGATGTATGACTCTGCTTCAGGTAAAATCCACTATCTAACTCCATTAAGTTCCTATTTGGAGATTCTTAATACATGATGTGATAAGATTACATTTCGATGTTTTGAAGGATCAAAGAAAGGAAGGAAGCTTAGAGGAAGAAGCGAGCTGAGTCTGATCGCAAAGAAATGGATTACGATCACATGGATTCTTTGATCGGATTTTTTGAGCTACTACTTAGAGTTACGATAGATTGCTTAGGAATACGTAATAGCATAGTTTTCGTTTGCATTGTAAGGATATATTTTTCCGCAATAAAATAAAATTTGATTTTATCTTATTTATATTTCCTTGCAATGGCAATTGTGAAAATTGATATCTGTGTGTTTCTATTATAAGCAATATTAAGTGGATGTGATTCTTAGTTATGTTATTTATGGAAGCGTCGTGATTTTATAAGTAAGGAAAGATTCCCATCGCACAAGTTTCAATTGGACAGAAGCTTGGAATCATATGATTTGAATCATGTGATGTATGGAAATCTTGGTACTTAGAAATTTTTTAAGGCCAATTCCTTGACAAAGAGTCAAGTGAAGGACTAGGAGATCGAGTTCACAATGTTGTGCACTGGTCAAGTCCACCATAAATAACAAATGAGATTATTCATCATGATTTACTAAAAGTCTAGTAAATATGATTATGCTTACAAGATTAAGTGTAATTCTGAAGCATTGAAAAGTTTCAATGAATGGCAGAACGAATAAGAAGAATCAAAGATAAAAGTTTCTCCAATCTAAGAAGAAGGGAGAGTACTTTTGTATCATGTTTATGATCGTCTTAAGAACCATATTACAATTCATCCTCTAAGGACACCTTAGTGCACTAGTATGGCTAAGAAGAGGAGTCGAGAATTGTCAAAATGGGTTAAGTCAATAAGATGAATCATACTTCGTTCCAAAATCAAGTTTTAGATTCGTACTCCAAAATTGTGATTTGAGTGACATCATCTGAAGAAATTTAACACACTCATCAATTGTGAAGTAGGAAAATGTTTTCTTGCGCTTGCACGTTTGAATTTGGTAAGTTGTGATGTCTTGGATAAGACAAAGACCAACCAGTACCAAATTGTGTGTAGGTTTGTCTTGATAAAGACACACACTGACTCTTGAATATTTGTTTTGTCAAGAAAATGTTTCTTGATAAGAGAATCTTATATGTCAAGAGGTCAGTGGGAGTCTAAAGATATTGAAAAGTTTCAAGAACAAATCAAGAAGTAAACCTATTAAACACTAGTACACGACTTGAGGATTGTAACCTATCGTGTTGACAAAGTGAAGAATATACATGTAATAACACTAGTACACGACTTGAGGATTGGGGTACTAAGTGAATGTCCCTAAGTAATGAGATGAGATGGGTTAAGAATATACATGTAATAACATGTATCATAGCATGTACATATATCAAGAGTATGTATGAGGTATACATAAGATACGTGTAGCATAGCGTATATGTATACCTATAGTATGTTAAATAGATGAGAAGGGTATTTGTTAATACCCAATAGATAATAGAAAGTGACAGAAGATGATTATATGTAGTATAATCATAAGAGTAGTTAAGTATGTTTAGACACTATTGGTATTGTGTAGAATACCAATATTTTATTGGACATAGATAAAGATTAAGTACTTAATGAGTTAGGTACTAGAAGAAAAAGATATGGAAATCTCTTCATGGGATAAAGAAATAGATTGCCCATGGGAAAAGTGTTATGTGATGAGTCACATAACAAAGATAGAGATATAGAGAAAGATGGTTTATGTGGGGACAAGATATAGAGGTTTCTTTAGGGAGAAGAGTATGGTTCCTTCGAGAATAAGAGTATGATTAATTCGGGAATAAGAGTATGGTTTCTTTAGGTACAAAGAGTATGATTCCATCAGGAATAAGATAGTGGTTCCTTCAGGGAAAAAGAGTATGATTCCTTCGGGAATGAGATTGTCCCTGTGGGGAAAGAGATGATGACCCTTTAGGGATATAGATAGATAATTACTATAGGAAAAAAGATTGAGTATGGTTAGAAAAGATAAAGGAAGGTTCCTTAAGAGGAACAATAATAGAGAGTTCTTTGTAATAACTTAGATGTAATCCACAAGGGACTAAGGGTAAGGAATCCACGAGGGATCATTGTTAGGGTGCAAAGTTATACATGAATTGACTTTGTAATGGCTTGACTTGAGAAGACCCACTTGCACATGTGGGATTGGAGCCTTGTAACATGAGAGAGCGAGAGCGAGAGCGCGCGCACGCGAGAGAGAGAGAGAGAGACTTTTTAGCACATCTATATATAGTGGGTTGCATACCACCAGTAGAGTGTGCTTAAGAGATGTAGTTCATTGTGATTAGCGATTGGGATATTTATGTAGAACTAGATCAAGATCCCTTTTTGTAACTCATTACTATGATCGAATACATCTTTTAGCACCAAAATCACCATGTTCATCGTGTTCTTATAATTCTGCATGTCAAATCAAAGTGTTCTTGTCACTACATTTGGTATCAGAGCGGGTGTTTGAAGATTGAAGTGATTTTTGAAGAAACGATTCTCGATTTGACTGCAATCAACACAATTTGAACGATCTATGGTGAGTCTCTCTTAATCTCTCAGAATTTCTTAAAATCGTGCTTTCGTTATTGATTTTTGATCAAATTTGTTTCAAACCCAATTGTTATGATCCAATAAATTTTTTCAATAGATCAAACCCAAAACCAAAATTATAATCTGTTCATTGTTCATTCGATCCAAAGTTAAGCCCGAATATTAAATCATTTACTGATCACATCAAGCCCAAAGTCTTTTACAGTTCACTGTTCATCGTTCTTTTATTGACGTCATTCAAATCTGAAGAAATATCTCTTTAAATCGATTCAGTGGAAACTCATAATTTTCTTAGCTGTTGATTTTATCGATTCCAAAAATCAGTTTATTGTTGTTCTTAATTGTGAAAATCGATTTCATTAACTTCTGATTACAATCGATTGTTTCTCAATGTCGTTGGTTGATTTCATTTGGACTCTTTGAACCGACAATAAAAATTTTCGTTTGGTATCATAATTTCATCGATTTGTTTCTCTAAATCATTGTGATTTCATGTATTCATGTTTTATCTACTCATATCATCTGATTGTTAATCGACATTGATATCAACGAAGCTACCAGATTTCATTACATGAATTAAGATTTGATTTAATTTGGGATGGTTATCTAAGGCGATATTTGATGATGGGTTTGGTGAGTTCGAGAATTTACGGTATATTCTTCCTAATGAACAATTAAAGAGCATGAAAGAAATTGTTGAATTTGTGAATTTAATCAGTGTTAGTATAGGAACTCTGTTGTTTGTTCGTTCTAAGGGAGGAGGGAGTCATTCCCTCCCAACCCACTGAACCCACTGTCACATCAATTTTTGTCTCTTTTTTTTCTTCATCTTTCCCAACCCACAACACACGGAAATTCTATCTTCTCAACCCACTCAACCCACTCAATTAAAAAAAAAATACAAAACAACTAAGGTACAAGTTTTAAAACACATGATACAAGAGAAAATGAGAGAGAGAGAAAGTAAAGATAGATGATGAAGTGGGTTCGTGAAACCAATTAAACAACCCGCTGAAGCGGAAGTGGTACCGACGGTAACTCTATTGTATTTTTTTTAATTGAATGGGTTGAGTGGGATCAAAAAGATTGGATTTCCGTGTGTTGTGGGTTGGGAAAGATGAAGAAAAATGAAAGAGAAAAAGTGATGTGTCAGTGGGTTCAGTGGGTTGGGAGGGAATGACTCCCTCCTCCCTAAAGAAGAAGCAAACAAATTCGGATGATTCGATAAAGATTGGTAATGTTCTAGTATTCAAGTCAAAATTGAAAATTTGGACTGATTTCGATAATTGAATTCAATATTCGGCAGTGAAGATTCGATAATGGTTGAATGAAGGAATTAAGAATTTTGATTAGGTTAATGGATTTCTATTACAAATCAGGAAGTTGATATCGAAGGTTTTTGGAATCGAAGGATTGTGTTACTGGGTTCAACTAGGAAAAGATTTTGAAGGCTGCTATCGAAGGGTTTGCTTCAATTTGTAGCTACTGGGTAACAAAGTTTTGGACTTTGAGTTTGAGTCGAAGCTTTCCGAGTCAAAACTGAAGTGATATGGAAAGATTGAAGGAAAAGGGTTGATAACGAAGTTGTGTGATTCGTTATTGCTATGTTGTTGTGTTCTTCGTTAGTCACAACGAAGATTAGGGCTGATAACAAAACTGATGAGTCTTGGTATCGAATGGGTTTCGACTGTGAATGGTCGAAAGTCAAGCTTTTGAGTCGAATGGATGGAGATTGAATGAAGTAGAATGTTAATTCTTGATTATTTGATAATCAGAACTGTGGAATCGAAATAAATTTTGCTTGTAATCGAAACTTGGAGCTGTGGAGTCGAAAGGTAAACTTGGTAGTCAAAAAATCCATTTGAGAGTCGAAAGTGAAGTGGGCTTGAGAGTCGAAAGTTAAAAATTTTGAGATCGAAAGTTGATTTTTATGTTGAGTCGAAAGTGAAGGTTTTGACTGTGTTGGGTTGGTTCATTCATCTTGCAACTGGAACATGTTTGGGGAAGGAGATGATAGAAGTTTCACAATTGGTCCCTGAAGTTTCAGTAAAATGACTTTTTTTACCCATAAATCACAATCTTGTCAAAATTGAAGATTTTTTTTGGGATTTTCAAAAGGTGGTTGTTTTTGCCAGAATTTTTCAGCAATATGAACGATTTTGTTCATTTTTGAGTCAAAGGCGGTCTGGGAAGTGAAGAATTTGAAATTTTTTGGATTTTCTCGGATTTGTGCAAAACGTTTATGCTACTTGTCAAGGGGGAGTTTTGCATGGAAAATTCCAATTTGAGTGCTTTCTCATTCCCTTTTGGGTTTTATAATCATATTTCGATTACAAAAAGGGGGAGAGATTTAAATATGAGAATTCGAAAGTTTTGAACTTTTTCATATTAGGCGAATTTGAAGACCGATGTGACCTTGAGAAAGAAAAGTTTATGAAGCGATTCGAATTGAAAATTCTGAAGTGATTTGGGTTTTTCCCAGTTCATGAAGGGTATGGACATAATGAAGATTTTTGGGGCGTGTTTTTATGCTCAAAGTTGGGTAACTGATTTTGGTGATTTGGATACTCCAAAATACCTTTTCATGCTCGGATTGTAATGTCTCACACTCTAGAACCCGGATTGGAAAATCATTGAAGAATTGAACATTTGATGCTCATTTCTACATTTGTCATGCTTGAGGATTCGTTCGTGAAGTTGCTCTTTTTGGAGATTGAAGACGAGTCATCCATTCCTAACTTTGAGGAGGAGAATGTTAGGGTGCAAAGTTATACATGGATTGACTTTGTAATGGCTTGACTTGAGAATACCCACTTGTGCATGTGGGATTGGAGCCTTGTAACATGAGAGAGAGAGAGAGACTTGTTAGCACCTCTAAATATATTGGGTTGCATACCACTAGTAGAGTGTGCTTAACAGATGTAGTTCATTATGATTAGTGATTAGGATATTTATGTAGAAATAGATTAGATCCCTTTTTGTAACTCATTACTATGATCGAATACATCTTTTAGCACCCAAATCACCATGTTCATTGTTTTCTTACAATTCCACATGTCAAATCAAAATGTTCTGGTTACTACAATCATAAGAGAGAGGAGTAAGTCTGGATAAGCGTGCTCGAGAATGAAAGTTGGATGTTGTTTCCATTAGTGATATACAATACTAGATTATGAGATATGACCGTTAGGTCTAGATGAGAAAAGAATGTTGAGGCATTAGAGAAGAAAAAAAAGAGATGAAGAGTTAACAAAGTATAAAAAGAGTTGAGAAGAGAAAGATATGAAGAGTTAACAGAGTATAAAAAGAGTTGAGAAGGGACAGAGGAGAGTAAGAGATAGAGAAGAGATAAAGAAAAAAAATAGAGATAAAGACTGTACAGATTATGAGAAGAGCCTGAGAAGAGGATAAGAAAGAATATTAGATGAAAAGAGAAGAGTATTAGAAACATTGTAGATGACATAACAAGAGATAGATGAGATGAGAAATAGTAGAACAAAAGAATAGAGAATAAAGATAGAAGAGATAAATAAAAGAAGAAGGAATAGAAATGTATACTATGGGAAAAAGAAGGAAGATAAAGAAAAAAAAATATAGAAGGATAACTCACCAGACATGTTTCTTTGGTGTAGTAGAGATTTATGTTTTGCAGGTTCAGGTAGTAGTAGCCGTGGTACCAGAAGAGAAGATAGGAGCACAAGGACAAGAAGTAGATAGTATGATGCCATTTATTGTATTTCCTTGTTGTTCGTTTCTGTGTAATGCATTTTTATTGTAAACCCGTGATTTACCTTGAGAATTAAAGTATTTAATTTTAATCAAATTCCGCAATGTAAGAAAAACTCTAATATTTCCTTTAGAATAGATGTTAGAATATTCGGGTCGTTACAAAAACTGATAAATACGACAACAAAAGATTTAAAACATGAAAAAACTTAAAAACATTTTAACCCACCAAGGATCCGTTTGCATTCATAGAAAGATTAAACCAACGATAATATGAAAATAGTAAAAACCTTTGTAAACTTTGATTACTCAAGGGGAGGCTTCGAAGTTATAGAAAGATGGTAAGAGATACCCAAAGTACAGCTCTTCTATATGTATCCACCTAACAAGTATTAGCCACCAAAGATGCTAGTATTCCCTTGTACTAAGTACTTCTTAAGCAATTAATAACTAATACCAAATTAGCCTTAAGGTGAATCACTTATAAGTCACCAAACTACTTACTACCTCTTCAAAAGAAAGCAATGGAGGGGGGGGGGGGGGGGAAGAAGAAAAATCTATGACTTTTTACGAAAGAAAGTGAAGGATTGATCAACCTTTAAAACTAGCTATACACTCATTTATATACTAACACTTATATATATATATATATATATATATATATATATATATATATATATATATATATATAACCATACTTCCATTAAATAAAAGCATTGCATATATGACAAGCATGTGAGTGTAAAATGATGGAAGACACTTAATCCTCCACTAGTGAAGGTGACCCCAGAATTTGACTAGCAAGAATGTGACTAGTTTTGTACTAGTTAGAGTTCATTAATTTAATGTAAAAGATATAATAATATTTATTAGTAATAATTTTTTTATAAATATTCAATAAGTTTCTACTTGCTATAAGGTGTGACCTTATGTGACCATATATTATTTGCAATTACCATTCTATAATGATTCTTAAGCATAAATATCTTTCAATCTTTATTTCAGAATGGAGTCAAGATGAGATTCATAATATTACCAATGTATTGGAAATCAAATTTTTTGGTATCAGTGTAGATGAACAACACGTTACCAATGTTACACGCATGGTAGGGTGTAATCATGGTAGGTTTCCTTTTACCTACCTTGGATTATGTATTGGTGATAGCATGACCAGGAAGAGTAGCTGGGTTCTTATTAGTAATAAATTCAAATTGTGGTTATCAATGTGGAAATCCAAATGTCTTTTGGTGGTTGTAACGCTTGTTCCAGGTATCATTTTTTTTTAGTTTTTAGGGTTTTGCACTGGGACTCGACAAGTTGGGGAGCCCAACTCGACGAGTAGAGATCGATATTGGACGTGGGACTCAGGGTCTACTCGACGAGTTGGAAGGCCCAACTCGATGAGTAGGAACTGTAAAGGAAAACCCTAATTTTTCGGGTGTAGCACCCTATTTAAAGAACTTAACCATTAGGGTTGGGCTCCTTACTCAGAGAAACCCTAGAACCGCCTCCCCCTCTTGCTCCTTGAAGTTTTGAGTGTTGTGTGATTTTTGAAGGATGTATTGAAGAGAGAAGTAGCAATCTTGGAGGAGTGATCTTGGATCTAGAAACTCTACATCAAGGGCTGCATTTTGAAGGTATAAAGCCATAACCTTGACATGTAGTGTTTTAGATCTCATTTTTTTTGGTAGTTTAGGGCTTGTTTTGGAACTTTGGGTTGGATGTCCCAAGATAAGAGGTTTCCAGAGGTTAGGAGTGTAGATCTGGCCTCTATAAGACCTCTAGAGGATTAAAGTTGCAAACTTTAATAGCCTCCATGTCCCATTCATGCATTATGTCCACAATGAAGGCTAAAATGGATCTTGGAGAGTATTTCATGCATGCATGGACGTAAAGTTAGAAACTTTTTGTGACTTGTCCACCCTTGGACATCAGATATTTGTTTTGGGTCGATGGGATGAGGGTTTAAAGGCTTAATGAGTCAAGACCTTTCTCAAAGAAGCTAGGGTTTGAGTTTAAGGCATATTAGATAGTCCTTGGGGGTAAAGTTGGAAACTTTACCCTTCTAGACGTCTCTATGGTTAAGGATCTGTTGTATGGAGCTTTAGATTAGACTGGAAAGGACTGAATGCATGAAGACATGGGAAACTTGACGAGTTGCCCTGACGACTCGACGAGTTGGAACGGGTTTCTCTGTTTCTGGATGCTAAGCAACTCGGTGAGTTGATGAGATAACTCGGCGAGTTGGTTAGGGTTTTCCCCGGTTTTCTGAACACTAAAGGAACTCGACGAGTTGCTAGATGCACTCGACGAGCTGGGTCAACATGGACTGTTGACCTTGACTTTGACCATGGTTGACCAAGTTTGAATTTGAGGATATTTTTGGTATTTCGAGATTTTGACAAAACCAGTCACATGATGATTGTAGGCAGTTAAGTTGGAGCTGCGCGTTGGGACTTATCTGATCTTATCTTATCAGTTCAACATTATTGAGAGGTGAGTCTCCTCACCATACCAATGGGTCGAAGGCACCAACGCCGGCCCATTTTATGATATGTGGTACACTAGTTGATGTAGTGTTATGTGGCATGATTGTTGGTTATATGCTAGGACGTATGCTAGTTGTATATGTGGTATACTTGTATGAAAGACCATGGGGGAGCCCATGGCACTTGGATGTAAGACCATGTGGAGAGCCCATGACTTTCCTATTAAAGACCATGGGGGTGCCCATTGCACTTGGATGTAATACCATGTGGGGAGCCCATGGATTTCCTATGAAAGACCATGGGGGAGCCCATGGCACTTCGGTGTAAGGCCATGTGGGGAGCCAATGGCATCCCGGAGTAAGACCCTGGGGGGAGCCCACGTCATCCCTATAGGTTGTATGCATGGCTTATGTGGTTTATGTAGCTTTTATAGCTAATATGGATTATATGATTATGTGGATTGTGTGGGGTATGCTTTGGGGAACTCACTAAGCATTAGCTTACAATTTGTTGATTTGTTTTAGGTACTTCTAAGCCTAAGGGAAAGGGCAAGGCTTGATGGTGTGACATGCACTCTACGACATCTGATTTGATGGGACACTCTGATATTTGAAATAAAATGTTGATGTTATGGATTTTGAAAACAATTGTCATTGTCATTTCATATTTCATGGGAGTGTTTTGGTTAATTAAAAATGAAAATTTTATTTGAAAATTTGGTTCGTTACAAGTTGGTATCAGAGCCTTGGTTTGAGGGATTCGGGCACACTTTCGGGTATGTCAGGACTCAAACTAAGGAAATGGTAAAATTATTTTCAAAAATCAAAAGTTGAAAACTCCTTAAAATGGAAAAAGAGGAGAGTGCTATGCGCGTGATCGGCCGAGCTCAAGTTAGTAGTTCCCCAATATGTTAGCAATGCTATACTGATATTTGGATTATGATAGTCGGGTGGATTTTGCTATGTGTATGCTTTAAAAATTATGTACGGTTAGGAGCTTATAGCCTTTGAATGATTGATTTGACCTTATTTCTTGTTCCTTGTCTGGTTGTGGTCCTTGGGTAGAATCTATTATTCGAAAGCCTGTTATGATTGATTTGAGATCTGATTTGATGGGATTGAGCAAATCTTAGGATAGCCTAGGATTTGAGTTATGCAGTAGCCAGTGAGATATGTTATGTTCTGGGATGAATTAGGTTTACCAGGTAGAGCTTTGGGGAAGGTACAGGTAGGTGTGGAAGGTAGTATTGGGTCCGTACTACTGAAAGCACATGACCTGTACCCAAATTGATGTTAGATCTGGAAGCTCTAAGGAGAACCGATGTGGGAGGATCCCCTCTTTGGACATCATGATCATTATGTTTTATGGTATTGTAGTGCAGTATGGTGGTGACACGACATGGAGCTGGGGGATCAGGATCAGGATCGGGATTCGGGTCAGGCTACGATACCGAGCCCATTGATGAGGGGTTGCGCGAGCTTATCGCGGCTGAGATTACGAGGGGCATCCTTGACACTACCCCAGTAATTTTGGGGACGGTCAAGGACGGGATGATGGAGATTATGGAGGATAGGCTTAGGTCATTCAGAGCCGAGATTGTTGCGGGCCAGGTCGGGGCCCGAACTCCCTCGTTCCGGGAGTTCAAGGCGTGCAGGGCGCCGAAGTTCTTCGGGGTCAGGGACCCCATAGTTAGCCGACGTTGGGTGGCGGACATGGAGAACCCCCAGCGCACGAGTTCTTGCCCTGATGCGGCAAAGGTGGGTTTTTCTTCGTGTATGCTGAGGGATTGAGCCCAAGATTGGTGGGGAGAGGTGACTAGCCAGGTGGGAGCAGCCGGTGTGGCTGAGATGACAAGGGCAAAGTTCGTCAGGCGTTTCGATTTGGAGTTTACACCACCTATTGAGGTGAAAAGGCTAGTGAGGGGGTTTCATGAGCTCCAACAAACCATCGAGACTGTGGTGGTGATCACCGCCAAGTTTCGGAAACGAGCACTGTTGATCCAACAGTATGCTACAGATGAAGATATAAGGAGGACGAGGTATTATTCCATGTTGAGGGATGATATTCGAGACTTTGTCAGCTTTACAGGGTGCAAAATCCTGAATGAGATGGTGGAGAAGGCCCGTGAGCGGGAGATGGAGTTGGACTTCCACACCAAGTGGAAGCCTGAGTAGGCACAGACAACAGTAGGTCAGGCTAAAAAGCCTAAGACCTCAGATTCTTCCAATAGGGGCCAGCAGGGCCGTGGCTAGTGTGCAAAGTGCGGTAAACCACATAGTGGGGCTTGTCGATCGACAGGCTCGGGATGCTACGCATGTGGCCATTCGGGCCACGTGTTCGGGGATTACCCCAAGAAGGGCTTGATTTGTTTCCACTGCAACCAGACCGGCCACAAACGGGCCGATTGTCCGAGGTTGCAGGGAGGGGGAGGAGTAGTGGCGGTGCCTACACCCGCCACATTGAGGATCACTGATGGCCGCCCTTCTAAGGCGGATGCTCCAGCGGTGAAGAGTCGCGCATTTCAGTTGACTACTAAGGAGGCTTGGGCAGTGCTAGACGTCGTGGCTGGTACGTGTTTTATCTTTCCTACTTGATATTGATTTGTATTGATTATGTGTATATATATGCTCATGTATAGGGACCTTTTTGGTCAATGGTATGTTGGCTCACGTTCTATTCGATTCGGGTGCTACCCGATCGTTTGTATCTCCTGCACTTAGCAAGAAGTTCCGGGATGTGCTGGGGACTTTGGATTCCCCGCTTGAGGTTGAGATTGCGGATGACCGCACTGTGAGTGCTGCAAGGGTGTATCGGGACTGTGTCCTAAATGTGCATGGGGAAAGGTTTCGTGTTGATCTAGTACCGATACCGTTGCGAGGGCTGAAGGTGATTGTCAGGATGGACTGGTTGGGGGCCAATGGGGCCGTGATAGATTGCAGCGCCAGCTAGTGAGGGTTCGAACCCCAAGTGGGGGAGAACTGGTTATTCATGGAGAGAGGGCCTCGCAGGGGCCAACCCTCTTTTCAGCTGCGAGAGCTAGGAGACTTCTTCATCAGGGTTGTTCAAGATATTTGGTGTACATCTCAGATACGAGGGTTGAGCCTATGATAGACTTGGGTAGTGTGCCAGTTGTACGAGATTTTCGGGATGTCTTTCCCGAAGAGTTGTCAGGGGTGCCTCCGGAGAGGCAGGTAGAGTTCCGCATTGATTTTCTACCGCGTGCCACTCCGATAGTCAAGGCACTGTACCGGCTAGCTCCACCCGAGATGAAGGAGCTATCTACGCAGCTTCAGGAGCTACTAGACCGAGTGTTTATTCGTCCGAGTAGTCCCTCGTGGGGAACACCGATCTTGTTCGTGAAAAAGAAAGACGGGTCACACATGATATGTATTTATTATCGGGAGCTGAACAAGTTAACGGTGAAAAACCGTTATCTGCTCCCAAGGATCGATGATTTGTTCGATCAGCTACAGGGTGCATCTTGGTTTTTCAAGATTAATCTTCGGTTGGGGTATCATCAGATGAGGATTCGGGATGAGGATATACCGAAGACAGCTTTCAAGCCTCGGTACGGCCACTATGAGTTTGTGGTGATGCCATTCGGGATCACCAATATCCCATCAGCGTTCATGGATCTGATGAACAGGGTGTGTAGATCGATGCTGGATCAGTCGGTGATGGTTTTGTTGATGATATCTTGGTCTATTATAAGACCAAGGAGCAGCACGAGCAACATCTGAGGGAGATATTGGAGACACTGAGAACGGAAAGGCTTTATGCCAAGTTCTCAAAGTGTGATTTATGGTTGCGAGAGGTGCAATTTTTGGGGCACATCATCAACCATGAGGGTATTTGGGTTGATCCAGCCAAGGTTGAGGCATGATACGGTGGGAAGTACCGAAGAACGCATCTGAGATCCTTAGCTTCTTGGGTCCAGCAGGGTATTATCGGAGATTCATCTAGGATTTCTCCAAGATCGCGGTGCCATTGACCCGTTTGACCAAGAAGAATGTGACTTTCTGGTGGGGCCCGGACCCGCAGTCGGCTTTCGTGTTGGGTTTTGTGTAATATAACACTCCTATGGTGCACATACAACCCTAATAGCTTTGGATCTAAGTTTTATCTAGTTATACATGCAACAAAAATTTCCAAAGCTTGAAACCTACAACTAGCATACAATGTTGGTAATTGAAACAAAAAAGTAAGTTAGAAGAATACCTCTTAATTGTAGCTTGTAGGAATTGGTCTTTCAAGAGCCTAGCACCTCAAATGTGATGCCTCAAATGTCTTATAAAAAACCAAGAACAAGAGGAGGAACTTGAGAGAGAGGTTTGGAGACACAAAAACCGTCTAGAGCTTCTTGGAATCACTAGTGCACGATTTTTGGCGTAGGGGTTACATTTATATAGTGTAGAATCCAAGAGTTAAACCCTAATCCACTTCCTTGGGCCTTAATCCAATAATCCATATGATAAGCCCTTTGGACTAACTCTTCATGGAGTCTTATATGAACTTAGTCCATTAATATGGATCATTAGCCCAAACTATATATAGCACTGAATTACACAATCAGTCCCTGTTAATTTAATTAGTCTCTTTTGATCACTAAATTAATTCCAAATTAATTCTTGATCAATACTAATTAAATAATATGATTTCTCAATTAATATATTATACTTATAATATATTAATAAACCACATTAACCTCTTTCTCAAATATCCATCCTCTCAAATTGTTCAAGAGTGTTACAACCCAAATGGACCATGCTTGTATCGGGTCAAGTACATACCAATATAGTTATGGGCTTAGACATCTAATCCAACAATCTCCCACTTGGATAAGTCTAATAATTATAATTGCAAGTACAACTTCAAAATCTGATTAGCAATCGTAACTCTCAAAAGACCGTTGTCGAACTCTGATCTTTTTAGTAACGCGTCGATTAGATAAGGGATCACATATTCCTCCATTCTATATATCATATGAACTGAGACATGGATTATAATCATTCTCTATGTTCATGTGTTGTTTCCCGATTTTCGATTTATGACGACCGGCTAATTGAAGAAATCAAATCAGTCCATGCTTGGCCAAGCGCTTAGGGTTGTCATCACTAAATCATCGGGGGGGGGGGGGGGGCACATATATCGCTTTTATCCACATTGGGTAAAAGGAACGGATAAACTTCAACTCATGTGCTTGATCTATTTACTCATCAAATCACACACAATGATATGTTTTATAACACCAAGTTACTGGTGCGTTTTCACATCATCAATGTGCAAACGACTTGTAAACTGCAACTCATATCTCTCCATTTCAAGAATATAAGTTATTATTGTCTCATAATCACTCGTGAGAAAATCCATGAAGTTATTCAAATGAGCGTGGGTTTAGTCCAATACTCAAATCTTATTACGGGAGTACTCATGAATACTGCAGCAAACTTGTGCTATGTCTAAACACCTTTAGACAATCTACAGACCCATTCATGTCAGTCTAGCTTCAATACCTACTTCCACAGTATGATCGACTGTGGATAGTTTGAATAATCTTATTATTCGGGAAGTAAAAACATGCAAAGTGAAACACAAGAATAATCTTAAATAAAACCCCTTTTATTTAATCACCATATTGATTACACATTATTCATTGTATATTGTTTCGATTAATCTACTTAATACTTGAATTAAAACAATAGATATCCCATGCTCCAAGCATGCACACTTTGTTTACCTATGGTCCTTTCTTTGTGAAATAAATCAATTGAATACATCTTCAATGAAACTCATTTCACAACTCCAAATCTTTATCCCCAGTGTAAGAATACCAAATTCTTGCCACTATTAGAATGTGTCAGATTCTAAACTATTATGCAATGATTCCTTTCGTAATGTCGAGGTACAGAAGTCACAGAGACTTTGCCAACGATATTACTAAGTATTCCTTTGGAGATTGTTACAGAACAATTCCATGGAAGTGAAGTCTCAATTTCAAAGTACATTCCTTTAAACATCCTTCTTGCATAAAAGTTTCTAACTTCCACATAGATTCCTAATATCCAACTCCCAATATGGAAAAATTTCCATATTTGCCATATGACAACTCATTATAAATAGAATCCTATCTATTCATAATAATGTCAATACAGTCCATTCATTACTATACTTCCAACTGCCCACAAGCAACCAATCCTTAGCGAACCTTAGATCGTCCTTGACAGTTGCCTAACCACTTTAGTCATATCCGGTTCTAGTGCTTTTTCCCTCTTAATGCCCTAGACATTTGGAAAATTAGAACACGAGAATATTATAGCATATACAATCGATCCTATACCCGAAGCATATGGAATACGATTCATAATATCTTACATAAAGACATGATACTTAACCAGTCTTTTGCTATAATATTTCCATATATAGAATTTTCAATGTTGAAACATTTAAACATGATATTCATATATACTCATGACTAAGTTTGATTAATACTTCAATCTAAGCTTTTAGATTTGAAATAAAGTATAAGTATCCTCTCCCTTAATTATAGCAAAACAACTTTTCAAACTCTACAACTTTGCGAATTGAATTTTTTTTCTATAATTAACATTGCTAGGTCGCAACACTTAACGTAATAATTGTGCTCCCACTAGCATAATAATTACATTCTTATTAGCATAACACTTATGCTCCCAGTAGCTTTGACATGTACCCAGAAATAAGCTGGACTTCTAGAAATCAATACTTATTGACTTCCTTACCAAAGTTTAGATTTCTGATACGAAATGCTTTGATAAGCCTTTATCTAAGCTCATACACCTTTTATAAGAAAGCTTACATGTGTGTCTAAACTATTTCATAACTTACAACAATAAGTTCCGAATGTTCAAACAGTTTGCCATTTCTCACAATTCGAATTTTGAAGAGGGATGTCGTAATCATAATCGAGTTTGAGAACGCAATTAACATAACCGCTATCTCCTCAAAATCTTCTTAGTGAAAGTGTTTCCTCACAATCATTTTCATGAATTGGAGAGAAACCTTATGACACCTAGATTTTATGGTGTATGTGTTTCTATCCATTTGAATTTGTCATTTCCAACCATTATCATATGATAAGGTCCGTGACAAATCCAAACTCATATGGACTGAACTTGTTTAATCTTAATTTCTTGCCACTTGGCAGCACAAGGGCCTACCATGTCTTCCAAGTTGTTGAGCAGATCACCCTTACTGATCAATGAACTTTCACTGATGAAGGTGTTTTGCCTTATGCAATCAATTGTGAACTCATAGAACTCACATGCATAGTCACCTTTAACTGGAATGGGCACAGAAACAAGAATATGTCAACACGATAGGTTACAAACCTCAAGTCGTGTGCTAGTGATAAACAATAGGTTTTATTCTTGATTAATTCTTAAAACTATTCAAGATCTTTAAGACTCCCACTGTCCTCTTGACATATAAGATTCTCTTGTCAAGAACCATTCTTTGACAAATAAATATTCATGAGTTAGTGTGGATTCTTATCAAGAATAACACTTCACACATTTGGTCTTAGTTGATATTTGTTTTATCCAAAACATCACAACTACCTATTTGAATGTGTTATAACCTACTTAAGGTATGTCACTCAAGTTAAAATCTTAGAGAATGACTCTAAGACTCGATTTTGGAACGAAGTATGACTCTCCTTAATTGATTTAACCATTTCAACAATTCTCAATACCTATTCTTAGCCATGCAAATGTACTAAGGTTTCCTTATAGGTTCAATTGTGATATGGTTTTCATAATCATTAAGATGATCATAAAACACGATACTAAAGTACTCTCCTTTCTTTTCAGATTGGAGAAACCTTTATCTTTCTCCCTAATTTGATTCTTCTCATTCTTTCTGCTATACATTGAAACCTTTTCAATGATTCAGATTTACACTTAATCTTGTAAGTATAACCATATTTAGTAACTTTAGTCAATCATGACGAATAGTCTTATTGTTCTTTGTGGTGGACCTGACTAGTGCACAACTATGCGCACCCGATCCCCTAGTCCTTCACTTGACTCACATATACATGTGAACAAGGAATTAGTCCTAATTTCCCAAAGATGAAGGTTCTCTTTCATCACACAATAAAAGTTGCATGATTCCAAGTTTCTGTCCAATTGAAACTTGGTGATGAGAATCTTTCCTTATTTGGTAAATTTAGACACTACCACAAACGAAAGAATCAAATCCTTATTGCTAAAAATAGATACATACAAACATCAATTTTTACAAATGCCATTGCAAGGAAATATAAATAAGATAAAAAAAATTTCTTTATTTATGAAATTTGCGGAAAAACTTTTCATTACAATGCAATTACAAATGAAAACTATGTTACTATACATTTCTAAGCAATCTATCATAACTCCTAAGCAACAGCTCAATATTCTGATCATCAAATCATGCGATTGAAATCCATTTCTTCGCGATCAGACTCAGCCTGCTCTTTCTTTAAGCTTCCTTTCTCTTCTTCGATCCTACAAAACATCAAAATGTAATCTTATCACATCATGTATTAAGAATCTCCAAATAGGAATTTAATAGAGTTAGATAATGGACTTACCTGAAGCAGAGTCAAAGATTTTGACTTTACCATCCTTGTGGTCCTTCAGGTAGATACAGCAGCTTCGCAACCAATTCCCCTTCTCTTGGCAATAGAAGGAAACGGACTATTTCAGAATGGTACATGGGACAATCTCATACTTATCCTTTTCCTTTCCCTTGGAAAGAGAAATCTTTTCTGGACTTCCAATGTTTCCATTGTCATTGTCCATGGAAGTTTGGGAAGTGGATATTCCAATCAAATTTACTTTACCAGTGCGCCAAATCATTGCTGATTCAGCAACAATTAGCAAATAGGTAAGATCGATAAGGGTCACGTCGTGGCCTGTCATATAGTAGTCTTTAATGAACTCACTATACAACTCAGGAAGTGACTGAAGAGCCAAGTCAACAGCCTACTTCCTCAAGAAAACGACTCGTAACATTCCCAGTCTGTCAATGTGTGATTGCATCTCCAAGACATGCGCACACACATACCTTCCATCGTAGTGTTTGCTAACCAATAGGGCTTGAGTGACCTTGAACTTTCAAGTCTTTGAACATGTGGGTTAGGGAGAAGTTTTGGAGGAGGTGGAGGAAGTGAAGTATGATTTCTGGGAACATCATCTTCATGAGGAAAGCTTATTTTCAAAAGATTCGGAAGAGTATAGTTGTCTGAACTAGACATCTACAAGGGAGAAATTCAAGTTTAGTTGATTTCAGTCCTTAATATAACACCCAAAATGAAATATTAAGGCTAGGACCCAACACAATATTTTACAATTCGGAAGAGGGACGTCGTAATCCAATTGCAAAATATTTAAAGGTAGGTAAATGACGATTTACCAATTTCCACCATGAAAAACGAAAAAGAATTTTAGGTTTTAAATGAATTGAAACTCCTAGATCTTTTGAGATTCATTGAACCTTTTTAATGACATGTTTAATCTCGATTATGCCCTTCAAGTTTGTGACTGGGATGCTGAGGATCACAAACAAGGTGTGAATAACCATGCAAATGAGCTTGGTACACTTAATGTTACAAATCACCTAATCAATGTGCCGGTTAACCACACACGCTCCATTGATCCATGATTAACATCAAGCTACCCTTTGCCACACATTGTTAGTCCCAAATTAGTCTGCCGGTTAACCACACACGCTCCACTAATGACTTAACAAGGTGCAAAGTGCAATTTCATGGGTTAGCATCAATTCACATGTTTCCTAAGTAACTAAGATTTGGGAATTTATAAGTTTTTAGTTACTTAGTATTTCATTATACTTTTAATGAGGATTTAAATGTCCTGTCAAACCCGTTCGGCTAACGACCCTCTACTAGTCAAGAGTGCGGTGGGTAAGAGTGTATACCCAATGGTGGTCATTTTATAGGCCGCTTCCTTAAACACCCCTTATAGACTAGCTTCGTGAATGAGGCCTACTAACAGTAAGACTGACTTTTAACTTATACATATATAATATATTAAACTTTTAATTTTATATAGTATAAGGGTGTATTTTAAACTTTTAAAATACTTGATGGTTTAATCTATTAATAAATTATACTCTTAATTTAATTGAACTTAAACCATATGATTATGGATTTATAATACTCTTTTAATTAAACATTTAATTAACTATTAATAAAGTCCATAAGAGTTAATTGAACTATTCAAAAACATCAAGATGCTAAATCAAATTAAAACTATTTAATTAATTTTACGTTATGAACCCATGAGTTACGTTTTTTGAAAACTTTTCAAATTACTAGGATTTCTATGAATTCAATGTTTCTTAATTGAGGCTTTTCAACTTTTAAAACTTGAGGGCAAGTTTTGTAATTCTTGAAAAACTTTTGAACTTCATAACTTAAGGATTAATTTGTTTTATGAATATGAGACTTTTCAAGTTCCATAACTTATGCAACTCTTAAAAAAACATTAAGATCAATTTAACAAATATTTATTTGTAACTCCTTAAAAAACTTTTTGAGTTCCAAATTTGATGACAAAATTTGTAACTCCTCAAAAACATTTAGATCAAACTTTAAACTAATAAAACAACCATTTTTATCTTTTATCAATTTGATCATAATACAACTCTTGTAGTAAGATAATTTCAAATCAAATTACACAAATAATTAGCTTATCATATAATCTAGTAATTATTTTATAATTTGACAATTTATCTTTTAATTGGATGGGATAATCATTAAAATATAAAAAAAACAGATTTTATGATACAAAATAGTTTAAGGTAATGATCCAAATACAATTCTGGCCAAAAAAAACCCGAAAAACTGCAAACAGACTGTTGAACTCATCGAGTCAGCTTATGGACTCGTCGAGTTCATCATGAACTCGACGTGTTCATGAATGGACTCGTCGAGTCCCCCCTGTCAGACAACAGTTTTTCAATTTTTCCAGCTTTGAACAATTAATCTATGCATCTATATAACAGAAAACACTCATGGCTCTGGTACCACTGTTGGGTTTTGTGTACTATAACACTCCTATGGTGCACATACAACCCTAATAGCTTTGGATCTAAGTTTTCTCTAGTTATACATGGAAGAAAAATTTCCAAAGCTTGAAACCTACAACTATCATACAATATTGGTAATTGAAACATAAAAGTAAGTTAGAAGAATACCTCTTAATTGTCGCTTGTAGGAATTGGTCTTTCAAGAGCCTAGCACCTCAAGTGTGATGCCTCAAATGTCTTATAACAAACCGAGAACAAGAGGAGGAACTTGAGAGAGAGGTTTGGAGACACAAAAATCATCTAGAGCTTCTTAGAATCACTAGTGCATGATTTTTGGCTTAGGGGTTACATTTATATAGTGTAGAATCCAAGAGTTAAACCCTAATCCACTTCCTTGGGCCTTAATCCAATAATACATATGATAAGCCCTGTGGACTAACTCTTCATGGAGTCTTACATGAACTTAGTCCATTACTAATCAATATGGATCATTAGCCCAAACTATATATACCACTGATTTACAAAATCAGTCCCCCGTTAATTTAATTAGTCTCTTTTGATCACTAAATTAATTCCAAATTAAATTTTGATCAATACTAATTAAATAATATGATTTCTCAATTAATATATTATACTTATAATATATTAATAAAGCACATTAACCTCTTTCTCAAATATCCATCCTATCAAATTGTTCCAAAGTGTTACAACCCAAACGGACCATGCTTGTATCGGGTCAAGTACATACCAATTATAGTTATGGGCTTAGACATGTAATCCAACATTTCGAGACCTTGAGGCAGAGGTTATGTGAGGCTCCGACTCTAGTACTACCTGAGGGGCTGGACGATTTGGTAGTGTATTGTGATGCATCAATCTCAGGGTTAGGGCGGTACTGATGCAGAGGGGGCATGTGATCCCGTACGCCTCGAGGCAGTTGAAGCCTCATGAGGTGAATTACCCCACTCATGACCTGGAATTGGGGGCAGTGGTGTTCGCTCTCAAAATCTGGAGGCATTACTTGCACGGAGTTCGATGCACCATCTTTACTGATTACAAGATTTTGAAGTATTTGATGGATCAGCAGAACCCAAACAAGCTGCAGAGGAGGTGGTTGGATGTACTGAAATATTATGATTGCAAGATCTTGTACCATCCAGGGAAGGCCAATGTGGGGGCCGATGCTTTGAGTTGCAAGGTGACATGTGCTCCGATCAGGAATGTTTGTTTGAGGATGACGGATATCTCTCCATTGTTGGACATGATCAAACAAGCTCAGGTAGAGGGTGTGAAGAAAGAAAATTGGAAGATAGAGCGGATTCGGGGTCAGTATCCCTTGTTTGTTCGGAATAGCCGAGGTCTTGTAACACAGTGTGGCCGGGTGTGGGTACCGGTAACTGGGGGTGTGAGATAGTAGATTTTGGAAGAGGCACACAAATCCAAGTTCTTTATTCACCCGGGGGCCAAGAAAATGTACAGGGATCTGAGGTTGAGTTACTGGTGGCCCTACATGAAGTGGGAAATTGCATGGTTCGTGCAGCGGTGCTTGACCTGCAGGAAGGTCAAGGCCGAGCATCAGAGACCTCACGACAAGGTTCAGCCGTTACCAATTCCTATGTGGAAGTGGGAAGATATCACTATGGACTTCATCACGAAGTTACCAAGGACAGTGTCACACCCCCAAACCGGAACGGCGGAAACGTTCGGGGGCGGAGGACGTCATGTTTAGCATGACAACCAATGAATAATAGGAAACATAGCAACACAACCAATACAGTGGATACATATATAAGTAAAATGTTTACATCAGTTTGAAATCTTGTTTTAGGTACATCAAAAGTATATAAAGTAATAACATAAGACTCTTATTGCTGCAGCTTCTCAAATTCCAGCAGGTACCTGTCTACTGATTTCCTGAGAATACAAGCAGTTTTGAAAGAATATCAGCATAAAGCTGGTGAGTTCATAAGCATTTAGTTTTTGTGGAAAATGGTTCTTTGATCCTTTTTGAAAAGTGTTCCTCAAGAAAATCCTATATTTTCTTATGAAAAGTAGTTTTGGAAGAGTATCTGTTAGTAGAAAGTAAACCATCAGTTTTAGAAATGCCAGTGTTATCCTGGGAAAATCCTATATTTTCCCTAAAAACAAGTTATCCGTTCAAGAGGTAGAGACGTCAGTTTAGAAATCCCTGATTACTATCAGTATGTATAAAAGTAGTTTTATTACTCAAAATAAAACAATGAAGAGTAGAGTCCGTAAACCGAAGTTAGTTTATACTTATTTGCGAGTCGTATAACCATACTTGATATGACCTAGAGACCTTTATAACGTTCTTCAGGCGTTAAGCTAAATGACATTTGTTCACCCCAGGCGTGCCCGCCTAACTGTAGCTAGCAGTTCAGGTGTGGGATTGTCAGTTCCGAATAGATCTATTCATAAATCTCACGCTCTCCCTCCAGGAGACTCTGGTTATACTATGATAGGATTTAGTTCAGTACACTATAGGGTACTGTATTGAAGTAGAGCCTCACAATTCTGTATAATCTAGTTTACTAGCGAGAAACAGTATAAAACAATAATTAACCTTGAATAATAGCACTTTATACTCCTGAGAAAATATATAACATAAACTAAATCGGCCATAGTTTATATATATTCATCCATGAAATCTGATTTGGTAGAAACTGCCTAGAGGGTTATCCCAAACTATACCCATTATAGTTTACTAGTGTTATTATGGAAAATGTTTTGTAAAACCTTTCTGAAAGCCATGAAGTGAGATTTCCAAAATAACAATTTCCCCTTATGCTCAACATATTACAAAAGGGATAAAATATCTGAGTAAGTTATTAAACATGGAAATCGTTGAGTTGTATTAATAAGTTTAAAACTTAATAAAATAATTTGAGTTTGGCTTGTATTCCCCCCTGAAAACATTAAAAACATGGAAAATGTAGGGGTATGAACTCACCTGCAGTGAGTAGTTTGGATGAAAGAGTGGTATAGGATGGTAGATGCCAAGTGGAAACTAGAGCACACACATAGATCCTAAGAAGCATACAAGGACACAAATGAATATAATTAGTGTTTACACAACTATTCAAGTGAGTGAAACACCTTAGGGGCTAGGAAACACTCATATAGAAGTGTTATAACCACAAAGGATTGCATCTAAGGAGTTTAAGGCCACCCTATTGTGTTTACGGCCAGGTGTTCACGGCTACCAGGGTTTACGGCCAGGTGTTCACGGCCACCAGGGTTTACGGCCAGGTGTTCACGGCCACCAGGGTTTACGCCATGAGTTCACGGCCACAAGAGTTTACGGCCGTAAACTCATGATGATTTGTGCTCGAAAGGGTGTTTTTAAGGTCTTACAGTCCACCAGGAAGTGTTCTAGCCTTAAGTCCAAGCCTTAGGAAGAGTTACGACCCCATTTGCACCTCTAATAAGGGTTTACGGCCAAGGGAGATGCTCTTGGCCGTAAACTCACTTTGAACAGTGTTCTTGGATGAACTCAAATCATGGTTTCATACTAGATATCAAGTATAAGGAAGTCATACTTACGATTTGAAGGCAAGAAAGGGTGTTTTTAACCCAAAACACCTAAGTGTTCTTGATGTTCTTGAGAATCTTCGAAGATCTAGACTCAAAGATGAAATCCATGGATGAAATCAATGATGATTCATGGAGAAGAGAAGTATTAACACTTAGATGGAAGGATTTACTTACATTATGAGAGTTTTTGAAGCAAAATCCTATGATTTCTTGAGAGAGTTTTCGAGTTCCAAACCTTAGAAAGGAAAGAGTGCAGAAAATGAACCAAACATCCTACTTATAGGTGGAGTTTACGGCCATCAGAGTTTACGACCAGCATGGGTTTACGGCCACCATGAGTTTACGGCCGTAAACTCATGGGTCCCGGCCGTAAACTCCTCACTTGAGGGTTTATGGCTTGATTGATGGTTTGGAACTTTAGTTGACCCATTCTAATACTTGGTCCCTTGATGTACTAAGCTTAGAATGCTCAAACAGACTCTAAACAGTTCAAGAAGTCAATAAAACAAGCTTAGCATTGATAAAGTTGACTAATTGTACAAGGTAGAAATTCCGGGTTGTCACATCATCCCCCCGTTAGAGGGAATTTCGTCCCGAAATTCAAGGATAAAGTACAATCATGAATTTGGAAAGAGGTGAGGGTACTTCTGCCTCAATGAATCCTCATGCTCCCAAGTGAATTCAGGACCTCGCTTGGCATTCCAGCGAACCTTCACTATCGGGATGCGGCTCTGCTTTGTACGCTTGACTTCCCGGTCCTTGATTTCAACAGGTTCTTCCAAAAAGTGTAGACTCTCGTCCAATTCGATCTCGTCGAGAGGAATCACAAGTGTCTCATCGGACAAACATTTCTTGAGGTTCGACACGTGGAAGACGGGATGGATGTTGCTGAGCTCTCGGGGTAACTGGAGTTTGTATGCTACGGGACCGATCCTAGCAAGGATCTCAAATGGTCCAATGTACCTTGGGTTTAGCTTTCCATGTTTTCCGAAACATGTCATGCCTTTCCAGGGTGAAACCTTCAAAAGGACGCGGTCACCCACCTGGAATTCCAAGGGTTTTTGTCTCTTATCGGCGTAGCTCTTTTGTCTATCTCGCGAGGCTTTCAGTCGTTCCCGGATTTGTATAATCTTTTCAGTTGTCTCTCGGATGATCTCAGGACCAGTGAGAGTACTGTCGGGGACTTGACCCCTGGCTAGTTGCATGTCACCCACTTCAGCCCAACACAGAAGGGATTTGCACTTACGGCCGTTGAGGGCTTCAAACGGCGCAACCTTGATGCTGGTATGGTAGCTGTTGTTGTAGGAAAACTCGAGTAGAGGAAGGTGAGCGTCCCATGACGTGCCAAAGTCAATGACAAAGGCTCTCAACATATCTTCCAATGTCTGGATTGTTCTCTCACTCTGTC
This sequence comes from Lactuca virosa, assembly GCF_052849685.1. Taxonomy (NCBI): domain Eukaryota; kingdom Viridiplantae; phylum Streptophyta; class Magnoliopsida; order Asterales; family Asteraceae; genus Lactuca; species Lactuca virosa. Next base: position 338,886,881 of record NC_136430.1, read on the forward strand.
CATCTGTCTGTGGATGATAAGCCGTGCGCATATCCAACTTAGTTCCAAGAGCCTTCTGTAGCGATTGCCAAAATCTTGAGGTGAACCTGCTATCTCGGTCAGAGATAATGGATACAGGTACCCCATGAAGGCGAACTATCTCTCGGATGTAGATCTGTGTGAGTCTCTCCATTTTGAATTTTTCCTTGATTGGCAGGAAGTGGGCGGATTTTGTCAACCGATCGACAATTACACAAATGGCATCGTGCCCACTCAAAGATCTGGGTAACTTGGTGATAAAATCCATGGTTATCCTTTCCCACTTCCACTCAGGTATTTCCGGCTGCCGAAGTAGACCTGAGGGCTTTTGATACTCTACCTTCACCTTGGCGCAAGTTAAGCACTTACCCACGAAAGTAACAATTTCCGCTTTCATGTTTGGCCACCAATAAAGTTGTTTGAGATCCCGATACATCTTATCTGAACCTGGGTGAACGGAGTATTTAGTCTTGTGACCTTCATGCATGACAACCTCTCTGTACCCGCCGAACTTTGGGGTCCAGATCCGGTTCATAAAATAGTACACTCCATCTCCCTTGATCTCCAAGTTCTTGTCCATTCCCCGCAAGGCTTCATCCGCCACTTTCTCTGGTTTCAAGGCTTCCAGTTGAGCCTCTCTGATTTGCGCGGATAAATGGGAATGAATAGTCATCGTTAATGCGTTCACCTTTCGCCCTGAATGCTCCTTCCGACTGAGGGCATCTGCTACCACATTGGCCTTGCCGGGATGGTAGCAAATTTCGCACTCGTAGTCACTGAGTAACTCTACCCATCGCCGTTGCCTCGTGTTTAGCTCCTTCTGATCGAAGATGTGCTGCAAGCTCTTATGATCGGTGAAAATAGTGCACTTGGTTCCATAGAGATAGTGCCTCCAGATCTTTAATGCAAAGACCACTGCTCCCAACTCTAGATCGTGAGTTGTGTAATTGACCTCGTGCGTTTTCAACTGCCTCGAGGCGTAGGCGATAACCTTTCCTCGTTGCATGAGCACACAGCCTAGTCCCTGATTGTATGCATCACAGTAGACAACGAAGTCCTCCGTCCCTTCGGGCAGGGACAAGATAGGTGCGCTGCATATGACCTGCTTCAATGTTTGAAATGCAGTGTCTTGCTTGGCTCCCCAACTAAAGTTTACACCTTTTTGTGTCAGTGTAGTTAAAGGCTTAGCGATTCTGGAGAAGTTCTGGATGAACCTGCGATAATAGCCCGCGAGACCCAAGAATTGCCGGATTTCTGTGGGTGTCTTTGGTGCAGACCAATTCTCGATCGCTTTGATTTTGGAAGGGTCCACGTGTATGCCTTCCTCGCTTACCACGTGACCAAGGAAAGCTACTTTTCGGATCTAGAATTCGCACTTAGAGAATTTCGCATAAAGCTTCTCCGTTCTTAGTGTTTCTAACACTAGCCTCAAGTGTTGTCTATGATCTTCTTTGCTTCGGGAATAGACGAGTATATCATCGATGAACACGATTACAAACTTATCTAGGAAAGGGCGGCACACCCGATTCATCAGGTCCATGAATACTTCCGGTGTGTTGGTTAGACCAAAGGGCATTACTACAAACTCGTAGTGTCCATAACGAGTTCAGAATGCTATCTTGGGCACATCATTCTCGTGAACCCGCAACTCATGATACCCTAATCTTAGGTCTATCTTTGAAAAGTAACTGGCTCCCTGAAGTTGATCGAAGAGGTCGTCGATTCTGGGTAGGGGATAACGGTTCTTGATGGTAATCTTGTTCAGTTCTCGGTAGTCGATGCACATCCGGAAAGATTCGTCTTTCTTTTTCACGAATAAGATCGGAGCTCCCCAGGGTGAGGAACTCGGTCTTATGAATCCTTTGCTAATCAGCTCATTGAGCTGGCTGGATAATTCTTGCATTTTAGCTGGCACTAAACGATAAGGAGATTTAGCTACGGGAGTAGCTTCGGGGATTAAATCGATACGAAACTCGACTTGACGCTCGGGAGGAATTCCTGGGAGATCTTCGGGGAAGACATCAGGAAAGTTGCAGACTTCGGGGATGTTGTCGAGGTCTTTAACTTTTTGCGTCTCTTCGACAACATGAGCTAGGAATGCATGGCACTCCTTCCGCAGATACTTCTGGGCCTTGATGCATGAAATAATACGAAGGCTCGAACTGAGTTTATCACTGAAAATAGTGAGGGCTTCACCAGAGGGAAGATTGAGACGGATAGCCTTCTCATAGCAAAGGATATCAGCACGATTGGGGCTTAACCAATCCATGCCGATAATGACATCGAAACTCTTAATGGATACAGGCATAAGGTTGATGGGAAAGGAATGACCGTCTAGAGTAAGAGTACAGCCTATAAATATGTCGTTAGTGCTCTCCTTCTTTCCATTAGCCATCTCGACGGTAAATGTTTCGGTTAGAGGTTGGGATTTACATTTGATTAGATGTTTGAATGCATGACTAACAAAACTCCTCTCCGCACCAGAATCGAAGAGAATGCATGCATAAGAGTTGTCAAGGAGGAACGTACCCGTAACAACGGTAGGATCAGCGACTGCTTCCTCCTGGCCCATCGCCAACACTCTTCCTGTATTGCCGCCCGTTGTCACTTTGGGGCAGTTTCTTTTGAAATGCCCAACTTCTCCACATCCATAGCAGGCTTGGCTGGCACCCGCTCCAGGAGTCGGATTGGTTGGTTGAACAGGTGTCTTACAGTATCGAGCCGTATGTCCCTTCTTTCCACAGTTGTTGCATTTCAATTCATGACAGGGTCCGTGATGATGAAAGTTACACTTGTTGCACAGAGGTAGGTTTCCAGCATAGCCACCGGTAGGAGCTTGGGTGGTTGGAACAGCAGTTGGAACAGCAGTAGGAGTAGTAGCAGCGTGGACTGCCACTGTTTGTTGCTTCTTGGAGGGCTCCTGAGGAGACTGGCCCTTGCGTTTGTTCCAAAATTTCTTCTTCTTCTCGCCACTCTCCTTTTGTGGCTCGGCGACCGCTGATGCCTCATCCAGATCGATCCCATGATCGATCAGAGTCTGTGCCAGATCCTTGGGGCTCTCAAACGTGGCCGGTCTAGCAGCCAAGATATTTCCTTTGGTTGGTTGTGTCAGTCCCCAGATGTACCTCTCGATTTTCTTGCTTTCCGGGGTGACCATTCCCGGACAGAGGAGAGCCAGATCACAGAATCTAGTGGTGTAGGCAGCGATGTCGGAACCCTTCATCTTCAAGTTCCATAGTTCGTGCTCCAACTTTTGCACTTCTCCCCTCGGGCAGTATTCCGCAAGCATGAGTTCCTTCAGTTTTTCCAAACCCATGGTATTTTCCACTGGCAGGGTTAGGGTTTTGACTCGACCATTCCACCAGGTCAAGGCTCTGTCGGTGAAGGTGCAGGCGGCGAACTTCACCTTGTTGGCTTCGGAACAGGCGCAAATTTCGAAGATGGATTCGATCTTCTCGAACCATCGAGTTAGAGCGATAACACCTCCATTCCCGTCGAAGGGCTTGGGTTTTGCGGTCATGAAGTCCTTGTAGGAACACTCCTTTTGATATCCCTGACTTCCGTCTTGCCGCTGGGGGTCGGTTCCACCTCCATCCCCACCAGAGTTCACTTGTGCCATTGCTGCGGTTACAGCGGCAGTAACTACTACCTGGAACATGACGGGGTCGAACTGAGGAGGCGGTGGTGGTGGTGGAGTGTCGTCGTTTCTTCTGATGGGTCTTGGTCGGGGAGGCATCTTGTTCTAGAAACAATCGGGAAGAAGAGGATGGTAAGTCCTCGAGATATATAAAACAAGATATATCTCATCCTGATAATAAAAGTATACTAACGATCGATAAGCACAGAAAGGTTATTAACGCAAGCAAGTTATCGCTTAAGAAGAAAGTGGTATCAACACTTGGAATGAATCTGTATATGGAATTTGGCTCTAGCTAAAATACTCCTATAGTATTTTATGATGAATGTTTTTGGTAAGTTTTAGGCCTGCTGTAACACCACAATCACTCCCAAGCACATGTTGGTCATGTCTTGACTGAATATAGTTGATCAGACTATATTCACCCTGGACATGATTACATAACAGCCCAGGTTTAACCACAGCGTCCCAACATCCAAATACTTTTGTTTTGTTATATCTATGACTCTGGTTCTGTTATGTATGCATACTAGTATACTCGTTACAAAATACTTTAAATTTTGAAAATATACTTTTAGTTTAGAGCACTTAGGACCCTTAGTGTTTATAGTTGTATACCATTTAAGGTTAGGTATACTTAGTTCGCTATAAACAAGGGCTCTGATATCAATCTGTCACACCCCCAAACCGGAACGGCGGAAACGTTCGGGGGCGGAGGACGTCATGTTTAGCATCACAACCAATGAATAATAGGAAACATAGAAACACAACCAATACAGTGGATACATATATAAGTAAAATGTTTACATCAGTTTGAAATCTTGTTTTAGGTACATCAAAAGTATATAAAGTAATAACATAAGACTCTTATTGCTGCAGCTTCTCAAATTCCAGCAGGTACCTGTCTACTGATTTCCTGAGAATACAAGCAGTTTTGAAAGAATATCAGCATAAAGCTGGTGAGTTCATAAGCATTTAGTTTTTGTGGAAAATGTTTCTTTGATCCTTTTTGAAAAGTGTTCCTCAAGAAAATCCTATATTTTCTTATGAAAAGCAGTTTTGGAAGAGTATCTGTTAGTAGAAAGTAAACCATCAGTTTTAGAAATGCCAGTGTTATCCTGGGAAAATCCGATATTTTCCCTAAAAACAAGTTATCCGTTCTAGAGGTAGAGACGCCAGTTTAGAAATCCCTGATTACTATCAGTATGAATAAAAGTAGTTTTATTACTCAAAATAAAACAATGAAGAGTAGAGTCCGTAAACCGAAGTTAGTTTATACTTATTTGCGAGTCGTATAACCATACTTGATATGACCTAGAGACCTTTATAACGTTCTTCAGGCGTTAAGCTAAATGACATTTGTTCACCCCAGGCGTGCCCGCCTAACTGTAGCTAGCAGTTCAGGTGTGGGATTGTCAGTCCCGAATAGATCTATTCACAAATCTCACGCTCTCCCTCCAAGAGACTCTGGTTATACTATGATAGGATTTAGTTCAGTACACTAAAGGGTACTGTATTGAAGTAGAGCCTCACAATTCTGTATAATCTAGTTTACTAGCGAGAAACAGTATAAAACAATAATTAACCTTGAAAAATAGCACTTTATACTCCTGAGAAAATATATAACATAAACTAAATCGGCCATAGTTTATATATATTCATCCATGAAATCTGATTTGGTAGAAACCGCCTAGAGGATTATCCCAAACTATACCCATTATAGTTTACTAGTGTTGTTATGGAAAATGTTTTGTAAAACCTTTCTGAAAGCTATGAAGTGAGATTTCCAAAATAACAATTTCCCCTTATGCTCAACATATTACATAAGGTATAAAATATCTGAGTAAGTTATTAAACATGAAAATCGTTGAGTTGTATTAATAAGTTTAAAACTTAATAAAATAATTTGAGTTTGGCTTGTATTCCCCCCCTGAAAACATTAAAAACATGGAAAATGTAGGGGTATGAACTCACCTGCAGTGAGTAGTTTGGATGAAAGAGTGGTATAGGATGGTAGATGCCAAGTGGAAACTTGAGCACATACACAGATCTTAATAAGCATACAAGGACACAAATGAATATAATTAGTGTTTACACAACTAATCAAGTGAGTGAAACACCTTAGGGGCTACGAAACACTCATATAGAAGTGTTATAACCACAAACGATTGCATCTAAAGAGTTTAAGGCCACCCTATTGTGTTTACGGCCAGGTGTTCACGGCCACCAGGGTTTACGGCCAGGTGTTCACGGCCACCAGGGTTTACGGCCATGAGTTCACGGCCACAAGAGTTTACGGCCGTAAACTCATGATGATTTGTGCTCGAAAGGGTGTTTTTAAGGTCTTACAGTCCAGCAGGAAGTGTTCTAGCCTTAAGTCTAAGCCTTAGGAAGAGTTACGGCCCCATTTGCACCTCTAATAAGGGTTTACGGCCAAGGGAGATGCTCTTGGCCGTAAACTCACTTTGAACAGTGTTCTTGGATGAACTCAAGGTGCTAATCATGGTTTCATACTAGATATCAAGTATAAAGAAGTCATACTTACGATTTGAAGGCAAGAAAGGGTGTTTTTAACCCAAAACACCTAAGTGTTCTTGATGTTCTTGAGAATCTTCGAAGATCTAGACTCAAAGATGAAATCCATGGATGAAATCAATGATGATTCATGGAGAAGAGAAGTATTAACACTTAGATGGAAGGATTTACTTACATTATGAGAGTTTTTGAAGCAAAATCCTATGATTTCTTGAGAGAGTTTTCGAGTTCCAAACCTTAGAAAGGAAAGAGTGCAGAAAATGAACCAAACATCCTACTTATAGGTGGAGTTTACGGCCATCAGAGTTTACGGCCAGCATGGGTTTACGGCCACCATGAGTTTACGGCCGTAAACTCATGGGTCCTGGCCGTAAACTCCTCACTTGAGGGTTTATGGCTTGATTGATGGTTTGGAACTTTAGTTGACCCATTCTAATACTTGGTCCCTTGATGTACTAAGCTTAGAACGCTCAAACAGACTCTAAACAGTGCAAGAAGTCAATAAAACAAGCTTAGCATTGATAAAGTTGACTAATTGTACAAGGTAGAAGTTCCGGGTTGTCACAGACAGCGAGGGGTGTGGATGCCATTTGGGTTATTGTGGATAGATTGACGAAGAGTGCCCACTTTATTTCAATCTTCGAGAGCATCTCCACTGAGAAATTAGCAGATATTTATGTGCGAGAGGTTGTGGCTAGGCACGGGGTGCCAGTGTCAGTAGTCTCTGACCGGGATGTCCGATTTACATCTAGATTCTGGAAGAAGTTCCACAAGGAACTGGGCACTCAGTTACATTTCAGCACAGCGTACCACCCCCCAGACAGATGGTCATAGTGAAAGGACGATCTAAACACTTGAGGATATGCTTCGGGAATGCATGTTGGATTTTGGAGGAAGTTGGGATACATACCTCCCACTAGCAGAGTTTTCATATAACAATAGTTATCATGCTAGTATCGATCGACCTCCATTTGAGATGTTGTACGGTCGGAGGTGTAGGACCCCTATTTGCTAGGGTGAGGTTGGACACCGACCCATGGGGAGCACCAAGTTAGTGCTGAAGAATACCGAATTGATTCACCAAGTTCGCAATCGGCTACGAGTCGCATAGAGCCGTCAAAAAAGCTATGCTGACCGGCGTCGATCGGACCTCGAGTTCCAGGTGGAGGACTTTGTTTTACTGAAAGTGTCGCCATGGAAGTGTTGGTTTTTGAGCATTCTAACACTCCTATGGTGTACATGCAACCCTATAAACCTTGGATCTATGTTTTCTCTATTATACATGCAAATATTAAATATTCCAAGGTTTCATCGTAACTAGCATATTATGAAGCACCTATACTACAAAGTTCTAGTTAGATGCCTCAAGTGGAATCATAAATCACCAAAACACCTTGGAAAATCTTTAGAGAATATGGATACTTGGCTCACACTATGAAATCGGTTATTGCCCTCTTTAGTGTATCCACACTAGCCACTAGCATAATTTCATGAACCATAAGACCCTTTATATAGTGTGGAGGATTAGGGTTAAACCCTAATACCCATGACCTTTCATTTCCTAGGATCCATGGGTTAAAGCTCCATGGACTATCCATGAAGACTTAGCCCAACCTAAATGAACTTGGCCCACTACACATATATGTTGGATTAATGTCTAAGTCCATAACTATAATTGGTAAGACTTGACCAAACCCGACATGGTCCATTTGGGTTGCATGGCATCATGCATTTGGATAGACTATAATGAGAGAAATAACACTTAAGGTTGGTTAATATATTATAAGTTCTAATATATGAATAAGGTTATTTAATTAGTATTGATCAAGAATTAATTTGGAATTAATTAAGTGATCAAAAGGAGACTAATTAAATATATGGGTTGATTGTGTAAATCACTCATTCTTATATATGTGGGCTTGTGATCCAAGATTCCTTATGTTGGACTAAGTCCATGGGGTGACCCATGGATACTCCATGGAGGTTAAAATCCATGGAGCATAAGGAATGGGTAAAGTTATGAGTTACATGGTGTAACCCTAATAGCCACCATATAAAAGAATCCCATGGCTCAAGAAATCGTGCACTAATATGTGAGTGTGAGGGCTAGACGATTTTAAGGAGTGTTCAAGTTTCTCTCAAGTTATTCCAAGTGTATTTGGTGTTGTGTGAACCATTTGAGGTGTCACACTTGGGGCACTAGGCACTCAAGCTTCATGAAGACATTCTACATCAAAGAGGTATGTATTCTATCTTGTTATATTTATTATTTTGTATGCTAGATTAGGATAATACCTTGGATGTTCATAATTGTATGTATAATACAGAAAACATAGATCCAAGGTATTTAGGGTTGCATGTACACTTAGGAGTGTTAGAATGCTCATAACCCAACAGTGGTATCAGAGCCAGGTTTGTTTTCTTGTTATACTTGCAAAAGTAGCTGAAAAATCGAGTTGGATGCATATATTCGATTGTTTTGGCTGGAATTGGACTAGGAACATTACCCTAAGATGTTTTTGGACTTATAAACTTGTTTTTGATGTGGTAATGTTCATGCTAATCCAATTTCTAAGATAATTGTCATAATTTCAACATTTGTATTAGTTTGTATGTTCATGCTAATTTCTTGAAGATTGATGATTTGAATTATCTTGTTCTTATGAGGTTCTTAGACTAATAGAAAAGTTGTGTGAAATAGTTGTTTTCAATCCATTTTAATCTAAGAGTTGATTCCAAAGTGTGTTTTTGTAACTTGTCCTCAAGTTATATGAAAAGTCACATTTAAGAATCATAAAACTCATAAAAGTTGGCAAAGGTTACAAAATGAAGAGTCTAGTTCTAATTAAATGGTTTTATGACTCCATAACTTGTCCTCAAGTTATGGAGGTTCAAGAGTCTCTTCATTAAATTAAAAAAAAAGTGTAACCTTAATTAGTTCCATAAGTTACAATAAAAAAAAGTTATTTTTTTTATTAATTAGTTTAAAGTCTTCCATAACTTGTCCTCAAGTTATGGAACTTGAAGAGTTTTTTTTTTAATTAAAACTACTTTAAACTCATAAGTTATGGAATTAATTAGTTTTGAATAGTTTCAAAACTTGCCCTCAAGTTTTGGAATTTGAAAAGTTTTCACTTATGAATACTTTAATTCCAAGTTAGCCCTTAGAATTTTAAAAGTTAAAATTCAACCCTTATACTTTATAATATTATAAGTTAATAATATTTATATATATGTATAAGAGTAAAGTCAGTCTTACCGTTAGTAGGCCTCATTCACGAAGCCGGTCTATAAGGGGGGTATAAGGTTACTGCCTATAAAATGGCAGTTTAATGGGTGTCCACTCTCATCCACCGCTTCCTTGACTGGTGGAGGGTCGTTAGCCGAACGGGTAGGACAAGGACTATAATTCTCCTTTCATTAAAAGTATTAATGATAAATACTAAGTAACTAAACTCTTATTAATACCCAATATTAGTTACTTAGGAAAATGTGAATTTGGTGCTAACCCATGAAATTACACTTTGCACTTTGCTTAAGTCGTTAGTGGAGCGTGTGTGGTTAACCGGCACACTAACCTGGACTTAACAAGGTAGGCAAAGGGTAACTTAATATTTATCATAGTATCGGTGGAGCGTGTGTGGTTAACCGGCACACTGATTAAGGGGTAAATATTAAGGGTACCAAGTATATTTGCATGGTTATTCACACCTTGTTTTGTGATCCTCGGCATCCCAGTCACAAGACCTGAAGGGCACACTCGAGATTGAAACATGCCTTTGAACAGTTCAATGAATCTCAAAGATCTAGGACTTTCAAATCCAATTAAAACCTAATAAATTATTTCGTTTTTCATGGTGGAAATTGGTGAATCGTCATTCACCTACCTTCAAATATTTTATAGCTTGGATTACGGCATCCCTCTTCTAAGTTATAAAATAGTTTGTTGGGTCCTAGCCTTAATATTTCATATTGGGTGTCATATTAAGGACTTTAAATCAACTATCTTGAATATCTCCCAAAAAGATGTCTGGTCTAGACATTTATGATCTTCCCAAATCTCTTGAAACAAGCTTTCCTAAATGAAGATGATGTCCCATGGATATCATACTTCTTTCACCTCCTCCAATTATTCTCCCTAACCCACAAGTTCCTAAAAAGTTTAAGGTCACTCAAGCCCTATTGGCAAGGCAAGGTCTAGGTGTGATCACATCTTGGAGATGTAGTCACATATTGACAAGCCAGGAGAGTTGGGTGTCAAAGTCTTGAGAAAGTTGGTGGCTCAACTACTTTCTAAGTCACATAGTGAGTTCTTTTGGGAATCCTATGAAACAGACTAATACAAGACCCTTAATGATCTTATCTATTTGCTAAGATCAACTTCCTAAAACGCTATGGACATTGACAATGATGACATTGGATATCCAGTAAAGCTCTCTCTTCCCAATGGAAAGGGATAAGCCATAGTCAACTCGGTTGACCCAATGGTAAAGAGAGAGGCGAAGTCTGAGATAGTCCCATTATCAAGGGTCCATAGGTAACTATTGCCAAAGGAAGGGGCATTAGTTACGAAGCTGCCAAATTTACCTAAGGATGTTAAAGTCAATAAGTTTGGCTCTACTTCAGGTAAAGTCCATTGTCTAACTCTATTAAGTACATGCTGATTCTGATCGCGAATATGGATTTCAATCGCATGGTTCGGTGATCAGAATTTTGGGCTATTACTTAAGAGTTATGATATTTATATTTCTTAGGAATAGATAACAACAAGGATTTCATATGGATTGTAAGGATAAGTTTTTCCGCAAAGTTTTAAAATAAAAGAAAAAGGTTTTGATTTTATTTATTTTAAGTATCCTTACAATGGCATTTGTGAAAAGTTGTTGCTTATAAGATTCCATTGATAGCAATATTGGAAAAATGGATTTGATTCTTTCGGTTGTGGTAGTGTCTAATATTACCAAATAAGGAAAGATTCTCATCACCCAAGGTTCAATTGGACCGAAACTTGGAATCATGCAAGTTGTATAGCATGATGAATGAGAACTTTCAGCTTGGAAAATTAAGACTAATTCCTTATGTGAATAAGGAAAGGACTAAGGGATCGAGTACACATTCTTGTGCACTGGTCATGTCCACCACAAAAGATCAAGAAGACTATTCGTCATGATTTACTTAAGTTCAGTAAATATGGTTATACTTATAAGTTTAAGTATAAGTCTGTAGCATTGGAGAAGTTTCAATGTGAGACAGAACGAATAAGAAGAATCAAAGAATGGCAGAAAGATAAAAGTTTCTCAAATCTGTAAAGATGGGAGAGTATTTTAGTATCATGTTTATGATCATCTTAATGATTAAGATACCATATCACAATTGGTCCTCTAAAGTCATCTTAGTGCATTCTTATGACTAAGAAGAGGAGTCATGAATTGTTGAAATGGTTAAATCAAAAAGATGAGTCATACTTCGTTCCAAAACAATTCTTAGAGTCATACTCCAAGATTGTAACTTGAGTGACATATCTTAAAGAGGGTTTGTTAACACTAGTCAAATGTAAGAGTAAAAGGTTATCTACTCTTGTACATTTGAAATTGGTAAGTTGTGATGTTTTGGATAAAACAGAGACCAACTTAGGCCAATTGTGTAAAGTGTTGGTCTTGATAAAGAATCCGCACTATCTCTTGAATATTTGACAAGGGAGTCTTATATGTCAAGAGGACAGTGGGAGTCTTAAAGCTCTTGAAAGTTTCAAGACTTAATCAAGAATAAAACCTAAAGTCCTTCACTAGCACACGACTTGAGGTTTATAACCTATCGTGTTGAAATTTTTGTGCCTATTCAAGTTGGCTTTGCATAGGAGTTCTGAGAGTTCTCAATTGGTTGCACAACTACTTGGAAGCAATGGCAGGCACCTGAGCTGCCAAATGGCAAGAATTTAAGATTGCACAAGTTTAATCAATATGAGTTTGGATTTGTCACTAACCTTGTCTTGTGATTATGGTTTTGACAAATCCACATGGATAAGAACACATACACTATTAAATCTAAGTGTCATAAGGTTTCTCTCCGATTCATGAAAATGATGGTGAGGAAACACTTTCACTAAGTAGATTTTAGCTAGATAGCAATTGTGATATTTGCATTCTCAAAGTCGTTAGTGGAGCGTGTGTGGTTTACCGGCACACTAACATGGACTTGTGAGAAGTGGCAAAGGTCTAAACAATTGAGACTATGATTACGGCATCCCTTTTCATAGTTCTAAAATTGTTTAGACACACATGTGAGCTATCTAAGAGAGGTGTATGATTTTGATAAAGTTTTATCAAAACAATCTAGTATCAGAAATCTGAACTTTGGTAAGAAAGTCAGCTGATTTCTGAGTACATGTCAAAGCTAGTGGGAGCATAAGTGTTATGCTAATAATCATCATGCTAGTGGGAGCATGATAATTATGACAAAGGTTGCAAGTTAGCAATGTTAATTATAGAAAACAAAAGTTTCAATTCGTGAGGTTGCAGGGGTTGAAAGTTGTTTTGCTATAATTAAGGGAGAGAAAATTATACTTCATTTCAATTCTAAAAGCTTAGATTGAGATTTTAATCGTATTTAATCAAGGATATATATATGAATTTCATGTTGGAATGGCTCAACATAAGGAAATTCTATATATGGGTCCATTATTTGCGTTCTAAAATTCGATTATGATTACGGCATCCCTTTTCATAATCTGAATTTTGAGAACTTGGCAAATTGAAATGGAAATATTATAGCAAAATACTGGTTTAGTCTTTATGTGAGACATCATGAATCGTGTCCCATATGCTTCGGATATAGGATCGATTACATGTGCTATATTCATCCTTTCTAAAATTTTCCAAATGCCTGGGGCATTATGAAGGGAAAAGGTCTAGAATTGGATATGACTAAAATGATTAAGCAATTGTTTCAAAGTTAGAAATTATTCAATCTGTGTAAGATTAGGAAACTTAATGAAAGAAGGATGTTTCCGAGGAGCTGATCTCCTTTGGAATGCTCTGTAATGATTGTTGTCAAGTCTTTCTGACTTCGTGCATAATCATTAAGAGGATCAATGCATATAAGTTTAGAATCTAACAGATTTCAGTAAATGGCATGAATTTGGAATTCTTGCATTTGCAGTAAAGATTTGGGACTGTGAAAAGAGGATCATTGGAGTGATGTTCAATTGATCTATTTTACAAAGTAAAGATCATAGACAAACATAGTATGCATACTTGGTGTATGGCATGACTAGTGTTTAGAAAACATAGTGTACATGCTTGGAGCATGGGACAACTATTGTTTTAAATTCAAGTATAAAATTGATAAAACCGAAACAATGAATAATGAGTAATCAATATGGTGATAAATAAAAGTGTTTATTTATATTCATAGGGTTTGATACCATATTTGATTCATTTATTCTTGTGTTTCACTTTGCATGTTTTGACTTCCAGAATAACTAAGTCGCTCTTCCTGAATGATTAAGTTATTCAAACCATCCACAGTCGGTCATATGTTGGAAGTAGATATGAATCAAGACTGTCATGGGTTGGTTTGTAGAGGTCCAAGTTGGTGGACAAAGTGGTGCTACAACACTCATGAGTGCTCATAAGTTCTGAGTATTGGATTTAACCCACGCTCATTTGAATCACTTCATGGATTTGATCACGAGTGATCATGAGACGATAATATCTTATATTCTTCAAACCTAGAGATATGAGTTGTTACTATGAGTTGGTTATACATTGATTGCACGAAAACGCATTGGTAACTCGATGTTATAAAATGTGCCTTTGTGTATGATTCAACAAGTAGTAGAACAAGCCATATGAGTCGAAGTTTATCCATTCCTTTTACCTTCGGGATAAAAGCGATATATATGGGCCCCTCGATGATTTAAAGATGATACATGTGAGTGCTTGGCCAAGCCAGGACTGATTTGATTTGTTCAATCAGTCAGTCATCATGAATCGGAAATCGGGAAACAACAAATGGACAGAGAGAATGATTGATAATCCATGTCTCAGTCCATATGATATCTAGAATGGAGGAATATATGATCCCTTATCTAATGGACAAGTCATTGACAAAGGTCAGAGTTCATCGACAAGGTCAGAGTTCGACAGAAGCTTTTGAGAGCTACGATTGCTGATCGGTTCCTGAAGTCATACGCAATAATAGTTTTAGACTTATCCAAGTGGGAGACTGTTGGATTAATGTCTAAGTCCATAACTATAATCGGTAAGTCTTGACCCGACCCGGCATGGTCCATTTGGGTTGCATGGCATCATGCATTTGGACAGACTATAATGAGAGAAATAACACTTAAGGTTGGTTAATATATTATAAGTTCTAATATATTAATAAGGTTATTCAATTAGTATTGATCAAGAATTAATTAAGTGATCAAAACGAGACTAATTAAATATATGGGTTGATTGTGTAAATCACTCATTCTTATATATGTGGGCTTGTGATCCAAGATTCCTTATGTTGGACTAAGTCCATGGGGTGACCCATGGATACTCCATGGAGGTTAAAATCCATGGAGCATAAGGAATGGGTAAAGTTATGAGTTACATGGTGTAACCCTAATAGCCACCATATAAAAGAATCCCATGGCTCAAGAAATCATGCACTAATGTGTGAGTGTGAGGGCTATAAATATGTCGTTAGTGCTCTCCTTCTTTCCATTAGCCATCTCGACGGTAAATGTTTCGGTTAGAGGTTGGGATTTACATTTGATTAGATGTTTGAATGCATGACTAACAAAACTCCTCTCCGCACCAGAATCGAAGAGAATGCATGCATAAGAGTTGTCAAGGAGGAACGTACCCGTAACAACGGTAGGATCAGCGACTGCTTCCTCCTGGCCCATCGCCAACACTCTTCCTGTATTGCCGCCCGTTGTCACTTTGGGGCAGTTTCTTTTGAAATGCCCAACTTCTCCACATCCATAGCAGGCTTGGCTGGCACCCGCTCCAGGAGTCGGATTGGTTGGTTGAACAGGTGTCTTACAGTATCGAGCCGTATGTCCCTTCTTTCCACAGTTGTTGCATTTCAATTCATGACAGGGTCCGTGATGATGAAAGTTACACTTGTTGCACAGAGGTAGGTTTCCAGCATAGCCACCGGTAGGAGCTTGGGTGGTTGGAACAGCAGTTGGAACAGCAGTAGGAGTAGTAGCAGCGTGGACTGCCACTGTTTGTTGCTTCTTGGAGGGCTCCTGAGGAGACTGGCCCTTGCGTTTGTTCCAAAATTTCTTCTTCTTCTCGCCACTCTCCTTTTGTGGCTCGGCGACCGCTGATGCCTCATCCATATCGATCCCATGATCGATCAGAGTCTGTGCCAGATCCTTGGCGCTCTCAAACGTGGCCGGTCTAGCAGCCAAGACATTTCCTTTGGTTGGTTGTGTCAGTCCCCAGATGTACCTCTCGATTTTCATGCTTTCCGGGGTGACCATTCCCGGACAGAGGAGATCCAGATCACAGAATCTAGTGGTGTAGGCAGCGATGTCGGAACCCTTCATCTTCAAGTTCCATAGTTCGTGCTCCAACTTTTGCACTTCTCCCCTCGGGCAGTATTCCGCAAGCATGAGTTCCTTCAGTTTTTCCCAACCCATGGTATTTTCCACTGGCAGGGTTAGGGTTTTGACTCGACCATTCCACCAGGTCAAGGCTCTGTCGGTGAAGGTGCAGGCGGCGAACTTCACTTTGTTGGCTTCGGAACAGGCGCAAATTTCGAAGATGGATTCGATCCTCTCGAACCATCGAGTTAGAGCGATAACACCTCCATTCCCGTCGAAGGGCTTGGGTTTTGCGGTCATGAAGTCCTTGTAGGAACACTCCTTTTGATGTCCCTGACTTCCGTCTTGCCGCTGGGGGTCGGTTCCACCTCCAGCCCCACCAGAGTTCACTTGTGCCATTGCTGCGGTTACAGCGGCAGTAACTACTACCTGGAACATGACGGGGTCGAACTGAGGAGGCGGTGGTGGTGGTGGAGTGTCGTCGTTTCTTCTGATGGGTCTTGGTCGGGGAGGCATCTTGTTCTAGAAACAATCGGGAAGAAGAGGATGGTAAGTCCTCGAGATATATAAAACAAGATATATCTCATCCTGATAATAAAAGTATACTAACGATCGATAAGCACAAAAAGGTTATTAACGCAAGCAAGTTATCGCTTAAGAAGAAAGTGGTATCAACACTTGGAATGAATCTGTATACGGAATTTGGCTCTAGCTAAAATACTCCTATAGTATTTTATGATGAATGTTTTTGGTAAGTTTTAGGCCTGCTGTAACACCACAATCACTCCCAAGCACATGTTGGTCATGTCTTGACTGAATATAGTTGATCAGACTATATTCACCCTGGACATGATTACATAACAGCCCAGGTTTAACCGCAGCGTCCCAACATCCAAATACTTTTGTTTTGTTCTATCTATGACTCTGGTTCTGTTATGTATGCATACTAGTATACTCGTTACAAAATACTTTAAATTTTGAAAATATACTTTTAGTTTAGAGCACTTAGGACCCTTAGTGTTTATAGTTGTATACCATTTAAGGTTAGGTATACTTAGTTCGCTATAAACAAGGGCTCTGATACCAATCTGTCACACCCCCAAACCGGAACGGCGGAAACGTTCGGGGGCGGAGGACGTCATGTTTAGCATCACAACCAATGAATAATAGGAAACATAGCAACACAACCAATACAGTGGATACATATATAAGTAAAATGTTTACATCAGTTTGAAATCTTGTTTTAGGTACATCAAAAGTATATAAAGTAATAACATAAGACTCTTATTGCTGTAGCTTCTCAAATTCCAGCAGGTACCAGTCTACTGATTTCCTGAGAATACAAGCAGTTTTGAAAGAAGATCAACATAAAGCTGGTGAGTTCATAAGCATTTAGTTTTTGTGGAAAATGTTTCTTTGATCCTTTTTGAAAAGTGTTCCTCAAGAAAATCCTATATTTTCTTATGAAAAGCAGTTTTGAAAGAGTATCTGTTAGTAGAAAGTAAACCATCAGTTTTAGAAATGCCAGTGTTATCCTGGGAAAATCCTATATTTTCCCTAAAAACAAGTTATCCGTTCTAGAGGTAGAGACGCCAGTTTAGAAATCCCTGATTACTATCAGTATGTATAAAAGTAGTTTTATTACTCAAAATAAAACAATGAAGAGTAGAGTCCGTAAACCGAAGTTAGTTTATACTTATTTGCGAGTCGTATAACCATACTTGATATGACCTAGAGACCTTTATAACGTTCTTCAGGCGTTAAGCTAAATGACATTTGTTCACCCCAGGCGTGCCCGCCTAACTGTAGCTAGCAGTTCAGGTGTGGGATTGTCAGTCCCGAATAGATCTATTCACAAATCTCACGCTCTCCCTCCAGGAGACTCTGGTTATACTATGATAGGATTTAGTTCAGTACACTAAAGGGTACTGTATTGAAGTAGAGCCTCACAATTATGTATAATCTAGTTTACTAGCGAGAAACAGTATAAAACAATAATTAACCTTGAATAATAGCACTTTATACTCCTGAGAAAATATATAACATAAACTAAATCGGCCATAGTTTATATATATTCATCCATGAAATCTGATTTGGTAGAAACTGCCTAGAGGGTTATCCCAAACTATACCCATTATAGTTTACTAGTGTTGTTATGGAAAATGTTTTGTAAAACCTTTCTGAAAGCTATGAAGTGAGATTTCCAAAATAACAATTTCCCCTTATGCTCAACATATTACAAAAGGGATAAAATATCTGAGTAAGTTATTAAACATGGAAATCGTTGAGTTGTATTAATAAGTTTAAAACTTAATAAAATAATTTGAGTTTGGCTTGTATTCCCCCCCTGAAAACATTAAAAACATGGAAAATGTAGGGGTATGAACTCACCTGCAGTGAGTAGTTTGGATGAAAGAGTGGTATAGGATGCTAGATGCCAAGTGGAAACTTGAGCACATACACAGATCTTAATAAGCATACAAGGACACAAATGAATATAATTAGTGTTTACACAACTAATCAAGTGAGTGAAACACCTTAGGGGCTACGAAACACTCATATAGAAGTGTTATAACCACAAACGATTGCATCTAAGGAGTTTAAGGCCACCCTATTGTGTTTACGGCCAGGTGTTCACGACCACCAGGGTTTACGGCCAGGTGTTCACGGCCACCAGGGTTTACGGCCATGAGTTCACGGCCACAAGAGTTTACGGCCGTAAACTCATGATGATTTGTGCTCGAAAGGGTGTTTTTAAGGTCTTACAGTCCACCATGAAGTGTTCTAGCCTTAAGTCTAAGCCTTAGGAAGAGTTACGACCCCATTTGCACCTCTAATAAGGGTTTACGGCCAAGGGAGATGCTCTTGGCCGTAAACTCACTTTGAACAGTGTTCTTGGATGAACTCAAGGTGCTAATCATGGTTTCATACTAGATATCAAGTATAAGGAAGTCATACTTACGATTTGAAGGCAAGAAAGGGTGTTTTTAACCCAAAACACCTAAGTGTTCTTGATGTTCTTGAGAATCTTCGAAGATCTAGACTCAAAGATGAAATCCATGGATGAAATCAATGATGATTCATGGAGAAGAGAAGTATTAACACTTAGATGGAAGGATTTACTTACATTATGAGAGTTTTTGAAGCAAAATCATATGATTTCTTGAGAGAGTTTTCGAGTTCCAAACCTTAGAAAGGAAAGAGTGCAGAAAATGAACCAAACATCCTACTTATAGGTGGAGTTTACGGCCATCAGAGTTTACGGCCAGCATGGGTTTACGGCCACCATGAGTTTACGGCCGTAAACTCATGGGTCCTGGCTGTAAACTCCTCACTTGAGGGTTTATGGCTTGATTGATGGTTTGGAACTTTAGTTGACCCATTCTAATACTTGGTCCCTTGATGTACTAAGCTTAGAACGCTCAAACAGACTCTAAACAGTGCAAGAAGTCAATAAAACAAGCTTAGTATTGATAAAGTTGACTAATTGTACAAGGTAGAAGTTCCGGGTTGTCACAGACAGCGAGGGGTGTGGATGTCATTTGGGTTATTGTGGATAGATTGACGAAGAGTGCCCACTTTATTTCAATCTTCGAGAGCATCTCCACTGAGAAATTAGCAGATATTTATGTGCGAGAGGTGGTGGCTAGGCACGGGGTGCCAGTGTCAGTAGTCTCTGACCGGGATGTCCGATTTACATCTAGATTCTGGAAGAAGTTCCACAAGGAACTGGGCACTCAGTTACATTTCAGCACAGCGTACCACCCCCCAGACAGATGGTCATAGTGAAAGGACGATCTAAACACTTGAGGATATGCTTCGGGAATGCGTGTTGGATTTTGGAGGAAGTTGGGATACATACCTCCCACTAGCAGAGTTTTCATATAACAATAGTTATCATGCTAGTATCGATCGACCTCCATTTGAGATGTTGTACGGTCGGAGGTGTAGGACCCCTATTTGTTAGGGTGAGGTTGGACACCGAGCTATGGGGAGCACCAAGTTAGTGCTGAAGAATACCGAATTGATTCACCAGGTACGCAACCGGCTACGAGTCGCACAGAGCCGTCAAAAAAGCTATGCTGACCGGCGTCGATCGTGTTGGATATAGTGTCTAAGTCCATAACTTTATTTGGTATGTACTTGACCCGACCCGGCATGGTCCATTTGGGTTGCATGGCATTGCAATACTTGGATAGACTAAATGAGAGAATAAGGCACTTATGATTATTAATATATTATAAGTTCTAATATATTAATAATAGTATTATTTAATTAGTATTGATCAAGTATTAATCTAGGATTAATTTGGTGATCAAAGTGAGACTAATTAAATATATAGGGTTGATTATGACAATCATCAATTCTTTTATGGTGGATTAATGATCCATGGTTTATGGGTTATGGATGTAACCAAATGGAGCTTCATGGATAGTCCATGGGAGTTACAAATCCATGGGTCATGGGAAATCAAGAGTCATGACAATTAAGGGCATTCATGTGTAAACCCTAATTGTGACAACACTATAAAAGGAACCCTATGGCTAGCAAAATGGTGACCTAGTAGAGCTAGTGAACCTAGTGTTACTAGAGAGGGCATAACCGATTTTGAGTGCTAGAAGTATTCTCTCAAGTTATTCCAAGTCTTGTGGTGTTGTGTGAAGCATTTGAGGCACAACATTTGGGGTGCTAGGCTCACAAAGTCTTGAAGGAATCCAAGCAACAACAAGGTATGTATTTCTACTAGTTTTATGTTTTTATGTAATCCCCATGCCATGCTAGTTAGGAAATAACCTTGAAAAAGAAATTTGCATTTATATAGAGAAAACATAGATTCAAGGTTATTAGGGTTGCATGTACACTTAGGAAGTGTTAGAATGCTCAAAACCCATCAGTGGTATCAGAGCCTAGGATTGTTTTCTGTATACTTGATGCAAAACTGCTTAAAAATCAAAAATTCTGCATTCTGACGACTGGACTCGCCGAGTCCATGGGGAGGACTCGCCGAGTCCATGAACAAATTCATTCTACTCGCTGAGTAGAATAGTGCACTCGGCGAGTAGGAGCGTGTGGGGCAGTTTTTTCGAGTTTTGTTGCTGGAAATGGATTAAGATCATTATCCCAATCTGTTTTGGACTTGTAAAATCTGTTTTTCAAAATGATAATGATTATGTTAACCCATTTTACATGACTTTTATCAATTTTCAAGTATTGTATATGTTTATATGATTTCTTGAAATTGCTTGACATGAATTTGTGTTCTTATGAGTTTTTAGAAGATCATAGGAATTATGTGTGACCACCATGTGTGTTTAATTCATGATCTTAATGGCTATGATGGTGTCCATAACTTGTCCTCAAGTTATGGATAACCAAAAGTCACTTCTTTTAATTATGATTAAAGAACTAAAGAGGTTTCATAAAATGAAGAGTCTTCATTTTTATGAACCATTAAAACTCATAAGTTACAAATTGAAGAGACTTGGAATAGTTTCAAATCTTGCCCTCAAGTTTTGGAATTTGAAAAGTCTTACACTTTATTACTTTAATTCCAAATTAAACCTTAGATTTTTAAGAGTTTAAAAATCAACACTTATACTATTATTATAATTTTATTATATAGATATGTATAAGAATATGTCATTCTTACCGTTAGTAGGCCTCATTCACGAAGCCGGTCTATAAGGGGGGTATAAGGTTGTTGCCTATAAAATGGTGACTTAATGGGTGTCCACTCTCACCCACCGCTTCCTTGATCGGTGGAGGGTCGTTAGCCGAACGGGTAGGATACGACTTTAAATACTTGTTAAAAGTATAATGAATTATAAAGTAACTATACATTATAAATTCCCAATCTTAGTTACTTTAGGAAAATGTGAAATTGGTGCTAGCCCATAAAATTACACTTTGTACCTTACCAAGTCGTTAGTGGAGCGTGTGTGGTTAACCGGCACACTAACATGGACTAGTAAGAGTGGCAAAGGGTAACTTGACCTTATTATAGATCGGTGGAGCGTGTGTGGTTAACCGGCACATCGATTAGGTAATATTGTTGAGGGTACCAAGTCAATTTGTATGGTTATTCACACCTTGTTTGTGATCCTCGGCATCCCAGTCACAAACTTGAGAGGGCACAATCGAGATTCAAACATGCCATTGAAAAGTTCAATGTATCTCAAAAGATCTAGGAGTTTCAAAACCAATAAAACCTAATAATAAAATATTTCGTTCTTATGGTGGAAATTGGTAAATCGTCATTTACCTACCTTCAAATATTTTATAGTATGGATTACGACATCCCTCTTCCAACTATAAATAGTTTGTTGGATCCTAGCCTTAATATTTCATTTGGGTGAATTATTAAGGATTCCTAATCTAATGAAACTTGTCTTTCTTTCCTTTCAGATGTCTTCCAACAATGCTTCTGGCTCAAACCCAACAGGCTCCTTTTCCCTTATGAACTTGTGTGGTAAGGTCATCTTTGATGGATCCAATTTCAATGAGTGGATCAGAAACATCAGAATGATTACCCGCTATGAGGACAAAGAATATGTCCTCGATAGGGAGCTTAAGGTTGTGAGTGAAGCCACTGCTACTCCTGAAGAGTTTGCGGAGTTTGTTGCACATGAAAAGGATGCTACTAAAGTAGCATGCATCATGATGGCCACCATGACTCCTGAACTTCAAAAATCCTATGAAGATTTCTACCCCTATGAGATGCACCTGGATCTGATGGAAAGGTACCATCAGAGCGCGCGTCAGGAGAGGTATGAAATCATCTCCTCCATGATAACCGCAAGGATGAAGGATGGTGAACCCATCACCGGTCACTTGCAGAAGATGCAAAGGTTCGTTGACCGGTTGCTGAAGCTAAATGTTGACTTTCCTGAGGAAATGGCGATTGACATCATTCTCCATTCCTTACCTCCAAGTTATGATTAGTTTCGTATGACTTATCATGTGAACAAGGAGGAAGTCACACTTAGCAAACTTCAAGGACTCTTAAGGACAGCTGAAAAGGGCCTTAAGGGTAAAGCGGTTGCTACTTCTACTCCTTCAACAGCCCCTGTTCTGGCTATTGGGCAGGGAAAGGGTAAGAAGAGGAAAAACCCTTCGAAGGGTACCAAGGGTAAGACTCTTGATGGTTCCTCTTCAAGTGGGACAAAGAAAGGTCCCATTACTCCTTCTTCAAACCCAAAGGAAGCACAGTGCTTCTATTGCCAGGATAAGGGACACTTCAAGCGAAGCTGCCCTAAATATCTGCAAGATCTAAAGGATGGGAAGGTTAAACCCACCCATGCAGGTATTTACACAATATTGTCTAACAACTCATCTAATGCTAATTCTTGGGTGCTTGATACAGGGTGTGGTATTCACATTTGTACTGATTTGCAGGCACTAAGAGGAAGTAAGCAAGTGGAGCACGGGAAGATAAACTTAGTCATGGGCAACAGGAAAGCATCACCTGTTACCAAGATAGGAGTTTATTCTTTATTGCTTAATAATGGGTTAATGTTAGATTTGAATAAGTGTTGTTACTCGCCCGAAATGGCGAGAAATATTATTTCTTTTCATGGCTTGTACAAACAAGGTTTTACATTTTCATTTGATAATAAAAATGGTGCTATTAATGTTTATTACAATGATGTATTTTACTTTATAGCATTACCTTGTGATTGTGTATATGAAGCCGTGAATGTTGTAGACTATCTAGGAAATAATGTGTTGTATATTGATTCTTCAGATAGCTTGGATAAAGCATCCTTGTGGCATTGTCGTCTTAGACATGTTAACAAGAAGCGCATAGGCCAACTCCAAAAGGCTGGAGTCTTGGAATCATTTGACCTCAAGTCAGATGATAGTTGCGAGTCTTGTTTACTTGGAAAAATGACAAAGTCACCCTTCACAGGTACTTGTGATAGGGGTGAAGGTTTGTTGGACCTTGTACACACGGATGTGTGTGGGCCCTTCAGAGTTGCTACAAGGGATGCTAATCGTTATTATGTGACTTTTACTGATGATTATAGTAGATATGGATATATTTACTTAATCAAGCATAAGTCAGAAACCTTTGAAAAGTTCAAAGAGTTTAAGCAGGAAGTTGAGAATCAATTAGGCAGGAACATCAAGATGCTCCGATCCGATCGAGGAGGAGAGTATCTTAGCATTGAGTTCCTTGACTATCTTAAGGAATGTGGGATTGTCTCACAATTGACACCTCCCAGAACACCACAGTTGAATGGTGTAGCTGAGAGGCGCAATCGAACCTTGTTGGATATGGTTCGTTCCATGATGAGTCGAGCTTCGTTACCAATCTCTTTCTCGGGGTATGCCTTAGAGACTGCCGCCCATATCCTTAATCTAGTCCCTACTAAAAAAGTTGCCAAAACACCTCACGAGATGTGGACTGGGAAAGTTCCCAATTTGGACCACATCAAGATTTGGGGTTGTGAAGCTTTCGTGAGGCGTGAGACTCATGATAACCTTGAACCTCGAAGTGAGAGGTGTATTTTCATCGGCTATCCACAGAGATCCTTTGGTTACCTCTTCTACAGACCCAGTGATAATGTGGTCTTTGTAGCAAGAAGAGGAGTCTTTCGTGAGAGAGAATTCATAAGCCAAGGGGACAGTGGGAGGCAAATTGACCTTGAAGAGCTTCAAGAGTCAAGTGGTGAAGGAACCTCTAATGCTATCGACCAACCTGAGGAGGAAACTCCTGTTGATCTGATAGATGAGTCTGTACCTCCAAGACGTTCCACTAGGGTGAGGAACACACCTGATTTTTATTATGGTTATCACATCACCACTGAAGGTGATACATTTATTAGTGACAGTACACTAATAGATTTGGATGAACCTAATAATTACAGGGAAGCCATGGCAGGCCCTGAGTCTGCTAAATGGAAGGAGGCTATGGACAGCGAGATTCAGTCCATGTATGACAATCAAGTTTGGAACTTGGTTGACAATGTACCAAGTCGTAAGACAGTTGGGTGCAAATGGATCTTCAAGAAGAAGACCAACATGGATGGGAAGGTACACACTTATAAAGCGCGACTGGTTGCGAAGGGCTTTACTCAAACTCCGGGAGTTGACTATGATGAGACCTTCTCACCAGTAGCTAAGATTAAGTCTATTAGAGTATTGTTAGCCATAGCTGCATTTCATGATTATGAAATATGGCAAATGGATGTCAAAACCGCTTTCCTTAATGGAAAGTTGGCTGAGGATGTTTACATGCCTCAACCAGAGGGTTTTGTCGATACAAGATACCCTAATAGAGTGTGTAAGCTTGATAAATCCATTTATGGATTGAAACAAGCATCTCGCAGATGGAATCTTTGCTTTGATGAGAAAGTCAAAGAGTTTGGCTTTTCTAAGAGTGAGGATGAGTCTTGTGTGTATGTCAGGGCTAGTGGGAGCATAGTTAGCTTCTTGGTGTTGTATGTGGATGACATACTTCTCATAGGAAACGACGTCCCAAACTTGCAGGAGGTTAAGTCCTGGCTTGGGAAGTGTTTCGCTATGAAGGACCTTGGGGAAGCTGCCTATATCCTAGGGATAAGGATATTGAGAGATAGGAGTAAGAGACTAATTGGACTTAGTCAAAGTACTTACTTGGATAAGGTACTGAAGAGGTTCAGTATGCAAGATTCCAAGAAAGGAGAATTACCAATCCAGAGTAATGCCAAGCTGAGTAAGACTCAGAGTCTGAGTACAGAGGCTGAGATAGCTGAGATGAGTCATATACCATATGCTTCCGCTGTGGGCTCGATCATGTATGATATGACTTGTACTCGCCCTGATGTGGCCTTTGCTTTGAGCATGGTCAGTAGATATCAAGGGAACCCTGGCAAGGCACACTGGACAGCGGTAAAGAACATTCTCAAGTATCTGCGGAGGACTAAGGATTGGGTCCTTACCCTCGGAGGCAGTGATGACTTGAGAGTGGAAGGATATAGCGATGCTAGCTTCCAGACTGATAGGGATAATTTCCGCTCTCAGTCAGGCTGGGTCTTTATCCTAAATGGAGGGGCAATTACTTGGAAAAGTTCCAAGCAGGAGACAGTAGCTGATTCTACTTGTGAATCAGAGTACATAGCAGCAAGTGAAGCAGCTAAGGAGGCGATATGGCTAAAGAACTTCATCGGAGACCTTGGAGTTGTACCAGCTATAAAAGAGCCAATGGAAATTTTCTGTGACAGCGAAAGTGCGGTTGCTTTGGCTAAGGAACCAAGAGATCACGGGAGATCTAGGCACATTGACAGAAAATACCATTTCATCAGACATCGAATAGAAGAAGGACTCCTCGTGGCTAAGAGGGTATCATCAGATGAGAACCCGGCAGATCCCCTCACGAAGGGACTGAGCAGGGTTAAGCATTTACAGCATGCGAGGCGCATTGGGCTGAAGGATGATATTAGTTTCAATAATTAGATTCCTGAAACTTGTAAAATGTAATTGACATTTGATGATAAATAAAAGTTGTTATTTATTTATGAGTAAGGTGTTACTATCTTGTGTTGATTGTTTACTATGTTTCAATTTTGCATGTTTTTACTTCCAGAATAATTATATATTATTATTCAAACCATCCACAGTCAGTCAAACTTTGGAAGTAAGTATTGATTTAAGACTGTCATGAATTTGGCTTGTATGATTTGTCTAAAAGTGCTTTGGACAATGCAATGGTTGCTACAACATTCATGAGTACTCATAAGGGCTGAGTATTGGATCCAACCCACGCTCACTTGCATCACTTCATGGAATTTATCTCGAGTGATCGTGAGACGGTAATATCATATAAATCTTCAAACCTAGAGATATGAGTTGTTGACTATGAGTTGGTTATTCATTGATTGCACGAAAACGCATTGGTAACTCGATGTCATAAAACGTGCCTTTGTGAATAATTCAACAAGTAGTTAGTACAAGCATATCGGTCGAAGTTTATCTGTTCCTTCTAGAAATAGAAGCGATATCTGGGCCCCTCGATGATTTGGTTTTGACCTATGTACCGGGCCCGGTCAGAACCTAATTGATGTGTTCAATTTAGTTCTATTGCGAAACAAATCAGAGATCGAGAAACAAATGCTGGACAATAAGTAAGACCATGTTCCATGTGTTTGTCCGGCTGATATCATGAGAACAGAGGATTATATGATCACTTATCTTAAATGGCGTATTATCATCATCTCAGTTCCGAGAGACTTTGAAAGAGCTACGATTGCTAGTCGGATTTTGAAGTCATATTTGCAAATATAGTTATTAGACTTATCCAAGTGGGAGACTGTTGGATATAGTGTCTAAGTCCATAACTTTATTTGGTATGTACTTGACCCGACCCGGCATGGTCCATTTGGGTTGCATGGCATTGCAATACTTGGATAGACTAAATGAGAGAATAAGGCACTTATGATTATTAATATATTATAAGTTCTAATATATTAATAATAGTATTATTTAATTAGTATTGATCAAGTATTAATCTAGGATTAATTTGGTGATCAAAGTGAGACTAATTAAATATATAGGGTTGATTATGACAATCATCAATTCTTTTATGGTGGATTAATGATCCATGGTTTATGGGTTATGGATGTAACCAAATGGAGCTCCATGGATAGTCCATGGGAGTTACAAATCCATGGGTCATGGGAAATCAAGAGTCATGACAATTAAGGGCATTCATGTGTAAACCCTAATTGTGACAACACTATAAAAGGAACCCTATGGCTAGCAAAATGGTGACCTAGTAGAGCTAGTGAACCTAGTGTTACAAGAGAGGGCATAACCGATTTTGAGTGCTAGAAGTATTCACTCAAGTTATTCCAAGTCTTGTGGTGTTGTGTGAAGCATTTGAGGCACAACATTTGGGGTGCTAGGCTCACAAAGTCTTGAAGGAATCCAAGCAACAACAAGGTATGTATTTCTACTAGTTTTATGTTTTTATGTAATCCCCATGCCATGCTAGTTAGGAAATAACCTTGAAAAAGAAATTTGCATGTATATAGAGAAAACATAGATTCAAGGTTATTAGGGTTGCATGTACACTTAGGAAGTGTTAGAATGCTCAAAACCCCTCTAATTAAATGGTTTTATGACTCCATAACTTGTCCTCAAGTTATGGAGGTTCAAGAGTCTCTTCATTAAATTAAAAAAAAAGTGTAACCTTAATTAGTTCCATAAGTTACAATAAAATAAAGTTATTTTTTTTATTAATTAGTTTAAAGTCTTCCATAACTTGTCCTCAAGTTATGGAACTTGAAGAGTTTTTTTTTTTAATTAAAACTACTTTAAACTCATAAGTTATGGAATTAATTAGTTTTGAATAGTTTCAAAACTTGCCCTCAAGTTTTGGAATTTGAAAAGTTTTCACTTATGAATACTTTAATTCCAAGTTAGCCCTTAGAATTTTAAAAGTTAAAATTCAACCCTTATACTTTATAATATTATAAGTTAATAATATTTATATATATGTATAAGAGTAAAGTCAGTCTTACCGTTAGTAGGCCTCATTCACGAAGCCGGTCTATAAGGGGGGTATAAGGTTACTGCCTATAAAATGGCAGTTTAATGGGTGTCCACTCTCATCCACCGCTTCCTTGACTGGTGGAGGGTCGTTAGCCGAACGGGTAGGACAAGGACTATAATTCTCCTTTCATTAAAAGTATTAATGATAAATACTAAGTAACTAAACTCTTATTAATACCCAATATTAGTTACTTAGGAAAATGTGAATTTGGTGCTAACCCATGAAATTACACTTTGCACTTTGCTTAAGTCGTTAGTGGAGCGTGTGTGGTTAACCGGCACACTAACCTGGACTTAACAAGGTAGGCAAAGGGTAACTTAATATTTATCATAGTATCGGTGGAGCGTGTGTGGTTAACCGGCACACTGATTAAGGGGTAAATATTAAGGGTACCAAGTATATTTGCATGGTTATTCACACCTTGTTTTGTGATCCTCGGCATCCCAGTCACAAGACCTGAAGGGCACACTCGAGATTGAAACATGCCTTTGAACAGTTCAATGAATCTCAAAGATCTAGGACTTTCAAATCCAATTAAAACCTAATAAATTATTTCGTTTTTCATGGTGGAAATTGGTGAATCGTCATTCACCTACCTTCAAATATTTTATAGCTTGGATTACGGCATCCCTCTTCTAAGTTATAAAATAGTTTGTTGGGTCCTAGCCTTAATATTTCATATTGGGTGTCATATTAAGGACTTTAAATCAACTATCTTGAATATCTCCCAAAAAGATGTCTGGTCTAGACATTTATGATCTTCCCAAATCTCTTGAAACAAGCTTTCCTAAATGAAGATGATGTCCCATGGATATCATACTTCTTTCACCTCCTCCAATTATTCTCCCTAACCCACAAGTTCCTAAAAAGTTTAAGGTCACTCAAGCCCTATTGGCAAGGCAAGGTCTAGGTGTGATCACATCTTGGAGATGTAGTCACATATTGACAAGCCAGGAGAGTTGGGTGTCAAAGTCTTGAGAAAGTTGGTGGCTCAACTACTTTCTAAGTCACATAGTGAGTTCTTTTGGGAATCCTATGAAACAGACTAATACAAGACCCTTAATGATCTTATCTATTTGCTAAGATCAACTTCCTAAAACGCTATGGACATTGACAATGATGACATTGGATATCCAGTAAAGCTCTCTCTTCCCAATGGAAAGGGATAAGCCATAGTCAACTCGGTTGACCCAATGGTAAAGAGAGAGGCGAAGTCTGAGATAGTCCCATTATCAAGGGTCCATAGGTAACTATTGCCAAAGGAAGGGGCATTAGTTACGAAGCTGCCAAATTTACCTAAGGATGTTAAAGTCAATAAGTTTGGCTCTACTTCAGGTAAAGTCCATTGTCTAACTCTATTAAGTACATGCTGATTCTGATCGCGAATATGGATTTCAATCGCATGGTTCGGTGATCAGAATTTTGGGCTATTACTTAAGAGTTATGATATTTATATTTCTTAGGAATAGATAACAACAAGGATTTCATATGGATTGTAAGGATAAGTTTTTCCGCAAAGTTTTAAAATAAAAGAAAAAGGTTTTGATTTTATTTATTTTAAGTATCCTTACAATGGCATTTGTGAAAAGTTGTTGCTTATAAGATTCCATTGATAGCAATATTGGAAAAATGGATTTGATTCTTTCGGTTGTGGTAGTGTCTAATATTACCAAATAAGGAAAGATTCTCATCACCCAAGGTTCAATTGGACCGAAACTTGGAATCATGCAAGTTGTATAGTATGATGAATGAGAACTTTCAGCTTGGAAAATTAAGACTAATTCCTTATGTGAATAAGGAAAGGACTAAGGGATCGAGTACACATTCTTGTGCACTGGTCATGTCCACCACAAACTATTCGTCATGATTTACTTAAGTTCAGTAAATATGGTTATACTTATAAGTTTAAGTATAAGTCTGTAGCATTGGAGAAGTTTCAATGTGAGACAGAACGAATAAGAAGAATCAAAGAATGGCAGAAAGATAAAAGTTTCTCAAATCTGTAAAGATGGGAGAGTATTTTAGTATCATGTTTATGATCATCTTAATGATTAAGATACCATATCACAATTGGTCCTCTAAAGTCATCTTAGTGCATTCTTATGACTAAGAAGAGGAGTCATGAATTGTTGAAATGGTTAAATCAAAAAGATGAGTCATACTTCGTTCCAAAACAATTCTTAGAGTCATACTCCAAGATTGTAACTTGAGTGACATATCTTAAAGAGGGTTTGTTAACACTAGTCAAATGTAAGAGTAAAAGGTTATCTACTCTTGTACATTTGAAATTGGTAAGTTGTGATGTTTTGGATAAAACAGAGACCAACTTAGGCCAATTGTGTAAAGTGTTGGTCTTGATAAAGAATCCGCACTATCTCTTGAATATTTGACAAGGGAGTCTTATATGTCAAGAGGACAGTGGGAGTCTTAAAGCTCTTGAAAGTTTCAAGACTTAATCAAGAATAAAACCTAAAGTCCTTCACTAGCACACGACTTGAGGTTTATAACCTATCGTGTTGAAATTTTTGTGACTATTCAAGTTGGCTTTGCATAGGAGTTCTGAGAGTTCTCAATTGGTTGCACAACTACTTGGAAGCAATGGCAGGCACCTGAGCTGCCAAATGGCAAGAATTTAAGATTGCACAAGTTTAATCAATATGAGTTTGGATTTGTCACTAACCTTGTCTTGTGATTATGGTTTTGACAAATCCACATGGATAAGAACACATACACTATTAAATCTAAGTGTCATAAGGTTTCTCTCCGATTCATGAAAATGATGGTGAGGAAACACTTTCACTAAGTAGATTTTAGCTAGATAGCAATTGTGATATTTGCATTCTCAAAGTCGTTAGTGGAGCGTGTGTGGTTTACCGGCACACTAACATGGACTTGTGAGAAGTGGCAAAGGTCTAAACAATTGAGACTATGATTACGGCATCCCTTTTCATAGTTCTAAAATTGTTTAGACACACATGTGAGCTATCTAAGAGAGGTGTATGATTTTGATAAAGTTTTATCAAAACAATCTAGTATCAGAAATCTGAACTTTGGTAAGAAAGTCAGCTGATTTCTGAGTACATGTCAAAGCTAGTGGGAGCATAAGTGTTATGCTAATAATCATCATGCTAGTGGGAGCATGATAATTATGACAAAGGTTGCAAGTTAGCAATGTTAATTATAGAAAACAAAAGTTTCAATTCGTGAGGTTGCAGGGGTTGAAAAAGTTGTTTTGCTATAATTCAGGGAGAGGAAATTATACTTCATTTCAATTCTAAAAGCTTAAATTGAGATTTTAATCGTATTTAATCAAGGATATATATATGAATTTCATGTTGGAATGGCTCAACATAAGGAAATTCTATATATGGGTCCATTATTTGCGTTCTAAAATTTGATTATGATTACGGCATCCCTTTTCATAATCTGAATTTTGAGAACTTGGCAAATTGAAATGGAAATATTATAGCAAAAGACTGGTTTAGTCTTTATGTGAGACATCATGAATCGTGTCCCATATGCTTCGGATATAGGATCGATTACATGTGCTATATTCATCCTTTCTAAAATTTTCCAAATGCCTGGGGCATTATGAAGGGAAAAGGTCTAGAATTGGATATGACTAAAATGATTAAGCAATTGTTTCAAAGTTAGAAATTATTCAATCTGTCTAAGATTGGGAAACTTAATGAAAGAAGGATGTTTCCAAGGAGCTGATCTCCTTTGGAATGCTCTGTAATGATTGTTGTCAAGTCTTTCTGACTTCGTGCATAATCACTAAGAGGATCAATGCATATAAGTTTAGAATCTAACAGATTTCAGTAAATGGCATGAATTTGGAATTCTTGCATTTGCAGTAAGGATTTGGGACTGTGAAAAGAGGATCATTGGAGTGATGTTCAATTGATCTATTTTACAAAGTAAAGATCATAGACAAACATAGTATGCATACTTGGTGTATGGCATGACTAGTGTTTAGAAAACATAGTGTACATGCTTGGAGCATGGGACAACTATTGTTTTAAATTCAAGTATAAAGTTGATAAAACCGAAACAATGAATAATGAGTAATCAGTATGGTGATAAATAAAAGTGTTTATTTATATTCATAGGGTTTGATACCATATTTGATTCATTTATTCTTGTGTTTCAGTTTGCATGTTTTGACTTCCAGAATAACTAAGTCGCTCTTCCTGAATGATTAAGTTATTCAAACCATCCACAGTCGGTCATATGTTGGAAGTAGATATGAATCAAGACTGTCATGGGTTGGTTTGTAGAGGTCCAAATTGGTGGACAAAGTGGTGCTACAACACTCATGAGTGCTCATAAGTTCTAAGTATTGGATTCAACCCGCGCTCATTTGAATCACTTCATGGATTTGATCACGAGTGATCATGAGACGATAATATCTTATATTCTTCAAACCTAGAGATATGAGTTGTTACTATGAGTTGGTTATACATTGATTGCACGAAAACGCATTGGTAACTCGATGTTATAAAACGTGCCTTTGTGTATGATTCAACAAGTAGTAGAACAAGCCATATGAGTCGAAGTTTATCCATTCCTTTTACCTTCGGGATAAAAGCGATATCTGTGGGCCCCTCGATGATTTAAAGATGATACATGTGAGTGCTTGGCCAAGCCAGGACTGATTTGATTTGTTCAATCAGTCAGTCATCATGAATTGGAAATCGGGAAACAACAAATGGACAGAGAGAATGATTGATAATCCATGTCTCAGTCCATATGATATCTAGAATGGAGGAATATATGATCCCTTATCTAATGGACAAGTCATTGACAAAGGTCAGAGTTCATCGACAAGGTCAGAGTTCGACAAAAGCTTTTGAGAGCTACGATTGCTGATCGGTTCCTGAAGTCATACGCAATAATAGTTTTAGACTTATCCAAGTGGGAGACTGTTGGATTAATGTCTAAGTCCATAACTATAATTGGTAAGACTTGACCCGACCCGGCATGGTCCATTTGGGTTGCATGGCATCATGCATTTGGATAGACTATAATGAGAGAAATAACACTTAAGGTTGGTTAATATATTATAAGTTCTAATATATTAATAAGGTTATTTAATTAGTATTGATCAAGAATTAATTTGGAATTAATTAAGTGATCAAAAGGAGACTAACTAAATATATGGGTTGATTGTGTAAATCACTCATTCTTATATATGTGGGCTTGTGATCCAAGATTCCTTAAGTTGGACTAAGTCCATGGGGTGACCCATGGATACTCCATGGAGGTTAAAATCCATGGAGCATAAGGAATGGGTAAAGTTATGAGTTACATGGTGTAACCCTAATAGCCACCATATAAAAGAATCCCATGGCTCAAGAAATCGTGCACTAATGTGTGAGTGTGAGGGCTAGACAATTTCAAGGAGTGTTCAAGTTTCTCTCAAGTTATTCCAAGTGTATTTGGTGTTGTGTGAACCATTTGAGGTGTCACATTTGGGGCACTAGGCACTCAAGCTTCATGAAGACATTCTACATCAAAGAGGTATGTATTCTATCTTGTTATATTTATTATTTTGTATGCTAGATTAGGATAATACCTTGGATGTTCATAATTGTATGTATAATAGATAAAGCATAGATCCAAGGTATTTAGGGTTGCATGTACACTTAGGAGTGTTAGAATGCTCATAACCCAACAATATATATATATATCTAAGAGTCCATATTTAATTAGTTCCTTTTGATCACTTAATTAATTATAAATTAATTCTTGATCAATACTAATTAAATAATATGATTATATATTAATATATTAGAACTTATAATATATTAATATAAATCATAAATATACTATTCTCAAAAGACTATCCATATAAATTGTGTCGGTGAAGTGCAACCCAAATGGACCATGCCGGGTCGGGTCAAGTACATACCAAATATAGTTATGGACTTAGACATTAATCCAACAGTCTCCCACTTGGATAAGTCTAAAACTATTATTGAGTATGACTTCAAAAACCAACTGGCAATCGTAGCTCTTAAAGCCGTTGTCGAACTCTGATCTTGTCAATGAACTCTGACCTTTGTCAATGACTTGTCCATTAGATAAGGGATCATATATTCCTCCATTCTAGATATCATATGGACTGAGACATGGATTATCAATCATTCTCTCTGTCCATTTGTTGTTTCCCGATTTCCGATTTATGATGACTGACTGATTGAACAAATCAAATCAGTCCTGGCTTGGCCAAGCACTCACATGTGTCATCGCTAAATCATCGAGGGGCCCACAGATATCGCTTTTATCCCGAAGGTAAAAGGAATGGATAAACATCGACTCATATGGCTTGTTCTACTACTTGTTGAATCATACACAAAGGCACGTTTTATAACATCGAGTTACCAATGCGTTTTCGTGCAATCAATGTATAACCAACTCATAGTAACAACTCATATCTCTAGGTTTTAATAATATAAGATATTATCGTCTCATGATCACTCGTGATAAAATCCATGAAGTGATTCAAATGAGCGCGGGTTGAATCCAATACTCAGAACTTATGAGCACTCATGAGTGTTGTAGCACCACTTTGTCCACCAACTTGGACCTCTACAAACCAACCCATGACAGTCTTGATTCATATCTACTTCCAACATATGACCGACTGTGGATGGTTTGAATAACTTAATCATTCAGGAAGAACGACTTAGTTATTCTGGAAGTGAAAACATGCAAAGTGAAACACAAGAATAAATGAATCAAATATGGTATCAAACCCTATGAATATAAATAAACACTTTTATTTATCACCATACTGATTACTCATTATTCATTGTTTCGGTTTTATCAACTTTATACTTGAATTAAAAACACTAGTTGTCCCATGCTCCAAGCATGTACACTATGTTTTTCTTAAACAATAGCTTTGCCATACACCAAGTATGCACTCTATGTTTGTCTATGATCCTTACTTTATGAAATAAACCAATTGAACATAATTTCAATGATTCTAATTTCACACTCCCAAATCCTTATCGAAAAATGTGAGAATTTCAAATTCCTATCATTTATCGAAATCTGTTTAGATTTTAAACTTATATGCACTGACCCTCCTGTAATGAATATGTACAAAGTCACAAAGACTTGTCAACAGTCATTATAAGGTATTCCAATGGAGATCAACTCCATGGAAACTAAGTCTCATAATCAAAGTACATTGCTTTGGACATGCTTCTTGCATTAAGTTTTCTAATCTTACACAGATAACTTCCACCTATGGAGACAACTCCATATTCTCATTTTGACTATCACTTCTGAATAAGAGATGCCTCTTTTCAGGATATGTCAATATGGTCCTTCCAAAATTAGCACTATACTTCCAACTGTCCCTGAGCAACCAATATTTGGTAAACCTCAGATTGTCCTCGACAATTGCTTAATCATTTTAGTCATATCCAATTCTAGACCTTTTCCCTTCTTAATGCCTTTGGGCATTTGGAAAAATTTAGAAATGACAAATATTATAGCACATGCAATCGATCCTGTACCCAAAGCAAATGGTACACGATTCATGATGTCTCACATAAAGACATGATTCTAGACCAGTCTTTTGCTACAATATTTTTATTTGCCATGTTTTCAAATTTGACTATGAAGAGGGATGCCGTAATCATAATCGAATTTTGAGAACGCAATATATAGAATTTCCTTAAGTTGAACCAATCCAACATGAAATTCATATATATATTCTTGACTAAAGATGATTAAGGTCTCAATCTAAGCCTTTAGAACTGAAATGAAGTATATCCTCTCCCTTAATTATAGCAAAACAACTTTTTCAATCACTGCAGCCTCACGAATTGAAACTTTTGTTTTCTATAATTAACATTGCTAACTTGCAACACTAACAGTAATTATCATGCTCCCACTAACATGATGATTATTAGCATAACACTTATGCTCCCACTAGCTTTGACATGTACTCAGAAATCAGCTGGACTTCTAGAAATCAATACTTTATTGACTTTCTTACCAAAGTTCAGATTTCTGATACGAGATGCTTTGATAAAACTTTATCAAAATCATACACCTTTCCTTAGATAGTATGCATGTGTGTCTAAACAATTTCAGAACTATGAAAAGGGATGCCGTAATCATAGTCTCAATTGTTTAGACCTTTTGCCATCTGCTTCAAATCTACTTGGTGGAAGTGTTTCCTCACCATCATTTTCATGAATCGGAGAGAAACCTTATGACCCTTAGATTTTATGGTGTATGTGTTCTTATCCATGTGAATCGTCAAAACCATAGTCACAAGACAAGGATAATGACAAATCCAAACTCATATGGACTGAACTTATGCAATCTTAACTTCTTGCCACCTGGCAGTACAGGGCCTGCCATTGCTTCCAAGTTGTTATGCAACCAATTGAGAACTTTCAGAACTCCTATGCAAAGCCAACTTTAACTGGAATGGGCACAGAATATGTCAAAACGATAGGTTATAAACCTCAAGTCGTGTGCTAGTGAAGAACCTCAGGTTTTATTCTTGATTAGTTCTTGAAATTCTTTTTAGGATCTTTAAGACTCCCACTATCCTCTTGACATATAAGACTATCTTGCCAAATATTCAAGAGATAGTGCAGATTCTTTATCAAGACAAACACTTCACACAATTGGCCTTAGTTGGTCTTTGTTTTATCCAAAACATCACAACTTACCAATTTCAAATGTACAAGAGTAGGACACTTTTACTCTTACATTTGACAAGTGTTTTAAACCTTTCTTTAAGATATGTCACTCAAGTTACAATCTTGGAGTATGACTCTAAGAATTGTTTTGGAACGAAGTATGACTCATCTTCCTGATCTAACCATTTCAACAATTCATGACTCCTCTTCTTAGTCATAAGAATGCACTAAGATGACCTTTAGAGGACTAATTGTGATATGATTTCTAAATCATTAAGATGATCACAAACATGATACTAAAGTACTCTTCCATCTTTTCAGATTTGAGAAACTTTTATCTTTCTGCCTAATTTGATTCTTCCCATTCGTTCTGCCATACATTGAGACTTTTCCAATGTTTCAGAATTATACTTAAACTTGTAAGTATAACCATATTTACTAAACTTTAGTAAATCAAATAGTCTTAACGAGCTTTGTGGTGGACATGACCAGTGCACAAGAATGTGTATTCGATCCCTTTAGTCCTTCACTTGACTCACACATCCATGTGAACAAGTAATTAGTCTTGATTTTCCAATGCTTGAAAGTTCTCATTCATCATACTATTCAACTTGCATGATTCCAAGTTTCGGTCCAATTGAAACTTGGGTGATGAGGAACTTTCTTGATTTGGTAAATTTAGACACTACCACAAATGAAAGAATCAAATCCATTTTCCAATATTGCTGTCAGTGGAATCATATAAACAACAATTCTCCACAAATGCCATTGTAAGGATACTTCAAATAAATAAAATTAAACAATTTTCTTTTATTTTAAAACTTTGCGGAAAAACTTATCCTTACAATCCACATGGAAAATTGTTGTTATCTATTCCTTAGCAATATATCATAACTTCTTAAGCAACTGCTCAAAATTCTGATGCGATCGAAATCCACCTTCGCGATCAGAATCAGCATATACTTCCTTTAAAATTTCTCTCTATTCTTTGATTCTTAAAACATCAACATGTGACCCAGTCACATCATGTAATGAGGATCTCAGAATAGAACTTAACAGAGTTAGATAATGGGCTCTACCTGATGTAGAGTCAAACTTATTGACTTTAACATCCTTAGGTAAATTTGGCAGCTTTGCAATCAACGCCCCTTCCTTTGGCAAAATAAACATATGGACCCTTTGGTAATGGGACTATCTCAGACTTAGCCTTTCTATTTACCATTTGGTCAACCGGGTTGACTATGGTCAATCCCTTTCCATTGGGAAGAGAATGCTTTTTCTGGATTTCCAGTGTCACCATTGTCACTGTCCATAAAGTTTTTGGGAAGTTGATCTTCTAATCAAATTTACTTTACTATCGTTCCAAATCATTGCTGATTCAGCAGCACCAAGCAAATAGATATGATCATTAAGGTTCATGTCATAGTCTGTTTCATAGTAGTCCCAAAGGAACTCACTATGTGACTTAGAAAGTGATTTAACATCCAACTTTATCAAGACTTTGACACCCAACTCTCCCGGCTTGTCAATATGTGACTTCATCTCCAAGATGTGATCACACATAGACCTTGCTTGCCATTAGGGCTTGAGTGACCTTGAACTTGTGGGTTAGGGAGAATAATTGGAGGAGGTGGAGGAAGAGAAGTATGACTTCCATGAGCCAAACTTGGGAAGTCATATTCATTAGGAAAGCTTGGTTTGGGAAAATCATTGTTGTCTAAACCAGACATCAACAATGGGAGAAATTCACGTAAAGTTGATTTAAGTCCTTAATATAACACCCAATATGATATATTAAGGCTAGGACCCAACAAACTATTTTATAACTTGGAAGAGGGATGCCGTAATCCAAGCTATAAAATATTTGAAGGTAGGTGAATGACGATTCATCAATTTCCACCAAGATAAACGAAATGTATTATTAGGTTTTAATTGGTTTTGAAACTCCTAGATTCTTTTGAGATTCATTGAACTTTTCAATGGCATGTTTCAATCTTGAGTGTGCCCTTCAGGTTTTGTGACTGGGATGCCGAGGATTACAAAACAAGGTGTGAAGTAACCATGCAAATATACTTGGTACCCTTAATATTTACCCCTCAATCGATGTGCCGGTTAACCACACACGCTCCAACGATACTATGATAAACATTAAGTTACCCTTTGCCTACCTTGTTAAGTCCAGGTTAGTGTGCCGGTTAACCACACACGCTCCACTAACAGCTTAAACAAAGTGCAAAGTGTAATTTCATGGATTAGCACCTTATTCACATTTTCCTAAGTAACTAAGATTGGGAATTTATAAAAAGTTTAGTTACTTAGTATTTATCATTAATACTTTTAATGAAGGAAGAATTATAGTCCTTGTCCTACGTGTTCGGCTAACGACCCTCCACCAGTCAAGGAAGCGGTGGGTGAGAGTGGACACCCATTAAACTGCCATTTTATAGGCAGTAACATTATACCCCCCTTATAGACCGGCTTCGTGAATGAGACCTACTAATGGTAAGACGACTTGCTCTTATACATATAATATATTAAACTTTTAATATTATAATAGTATAAGGGTGTATTTTAGACATTTAAAATACTTGGTGGTTTAATCTATTAATTAAACTATACTCTTAATTTAATTAAATTTAAACCATGTCATTATGGAATTATTAATTCTATTTTAATTAAACACTTTAATTATCTATTAATAAAGTCCATAAGAGTTAATTGAATTATTCAATAAAAACATCATAATTCCAATTATTAAATTCAAAATTAAAACCATTTAATTAATTGTTTAAGTTATGAACCCAAGAGTTTTAGAATTCAATTCTTTTTTTTTATCATAAAAAAACTTTTTCCAAATTCCAAAACTTGAGGGCAAGTTTTGTAACTCTTGTAAACTTTTGGATTCCATAACTTATGGAGTTAAATACTTGTTTTATGATGAAACTTTTCATGTTCCATAACTTAAGAACAAATTATGAAATTCTTTAAAACATTAAGACCAAGTTTTGTAACTCCATAAAAAACTTTGAATCAATTTTTTTAAAAACCTTTTTTTTTCCAACTTTGAAAATAAAACATTTGCATGAATATAACAGAAAACAACTCATGGCTCTGATACCACTGTTGGGTTTTGAGCATTCTAACACTCCTATGGTGTGCATGCAACCCTATAAACTTTGGATCTATGTTTTCTCTATTATACATGCAAATATTAAATATTCCAAGGTTTCATCGTAACTAGCATATTATGAAGCACCTATACTACAAAGTTCTAGTTAGATGACATACCTTTTGATGTAGCTTGATGTCTTCAAGCTTTAAGAGCTTAGCCCCAATAGTGTGGAAGCCTCAAGTGGAATCACAAATCACCAAAACACCTTGGAAAACCTTTAGAGAATATGGATACTTGGCTCACACTATGAAATCGGTTATTGCCCTCTTTAGTGTATCCACACTAGCCACTAGCATAATTTCATGAACCATAAGACCCTTTATATAGTGTGGAGGATTAGGGTTAAACCCTAATACCCATGACCTTTCATTTCCTAGGATCCATGGGTTAAAGCTCCATGGACTATCCATGAAGACTTAGCCCAACCTAAATGAACTTGGCCCACTACACATATATATATA
This sequence comes from Lactuca virosa, assembly GCF_052849685.1. NCBI lineage: Eukaryota > Viridiplantae > Streptophyta > Magnoliopsida > Asterales > Asteraceae > Lactuca > Lactuca virosa. The sequence goes on from NC_136430.1 coordinate 338,927,461, forward strand.
TATCTAAGAGTCCATATTTAATTAGGTCATTTTGATCACTTAATTAATTATAAATTAATTCTTGATCAATACTAATTAAATAATATGATTATATGTTAATATATTAGAACTTATAATATATTAATATAAATCATAAATATACTATTCTCAAAAGACTATCCATATAAATTGTGTCGGTGAAGTGCAACCCAAATGGACCATGCCGGGTCGGGTCAAGTACATACCAAATATAGTTATGGACTTAGACATTAATCCAACAGGAAGGGGGTCATCAGGTTCCAGAAGAGGGTCAAGTTAGGGCCCCGATATATTGGCTCGTTCAGGATTTCGGCCCAGGTGGGCGAGGTGGCTTACCGTTTGGATCTACCGGACGAGCTCAGCCAAATACACAACACCTTCCATGTGTCTCAGCTTCGGAAGTGTGTCATGGAGGAGGCCGCGATTATTTCCTTGGAAGACATTCAGGTGGATGAGAGCCTGAACTACCTTAAGAGGCCTATTGCGATTCTGGATAGGAAGATTAAGGTTCTTCGGAACAAGGAGGTGAAGTTAGTGAAGCTGCAATGGCAACACCGAAGAGGCTCTGAATGGACATAGGAGCCGGAAGAGGAGATGCGAGATCACTACCCGAATTTGTTTGCGTCAGCGGACTTCGAGGATGAGGTCTAGTTCAAGTGGGGGAGATTTGTAACGCTTGTTCCATGTATCATTTTTTTTTAGTTTTTAGGGTTTTGCACTGGTTCTCGACGAGTTGGGGAGCCCAACTCGACGAGTAGATATCAATATTGGACACGGGACTCAGGGTCTACTCGACGAGTTGGAAGGCCCAACTCAACGAGTAGAAACTGTAAAGGAAAACCCTAACTTTCTAGGTTTAGAACCCTATTTAAAGAACTTAACCATTAGGACTGGCCTCTTTACCAGCCTCCTTACCCATAGAAACCCTAGAACCGCCTTCCCATCTTGTTCCTTGAATTTTTGAGTGTTGTGGTGTGATTTTTGAAGAAAGTCTTGAAGAGAGAAGTAGCAATCTTGGAGGAGTGATCTTGGATCTAGAAACTCTACATCAAGGACTGCATTTTCAAGGTATAAATCCATAACCTTGACATGTAGTGTTTTAGATCTCATCTTTTGGTAGTTTAGGGCTTGTTTTGGAACTTTGGGTTGGATGTCCCAAGATAAGAGGTTTCCAGAGTTTAGGAGTGTAGATTTGGCCTCTATAACACCTATAGAGGATTAAAGTTGCAAACTTTAATAGCCTCCATGTCCCATTCATGCATTATGTCCACAATGAAGGCTAAAATGAATCTTGGAGAGTATTTCACGCATGCATGTACGTAAAGTTAGAAACTTTACGAGACTGGTCCACCCTTGGACATCAGATCTATGTTTTGGGTCGATGGGATGAGGGTTTAAAGGCTTCATGAGTCAAGACCTTTCTCAAAGAAGCTAGGTTTTGAGTTTAAGGCATATTAGATGGTCCTTGGGGGTAAAGTTGGAACTTTACCCTTCTAGACGTCTCTATGGTTAAGGATCTGTTGTATGGAGCTTTAGATTCGACTGGAAAGGACTGAATGCATGAAGACAGGGGAAACTCGACGAGTTGCCCTGACGACTCGACGAGTTGGGACGGGTTTCCTTGTTTTTGGATGCTAAGCAACTCGGCGAGTTGATGAGATAACTCGGCGAGTTGGCTAGGGTTTTCCCCGGTTTTCTGAACACTGAAGGAACTCGACGAGTTGCTAGATGCACTCGACGAGCTAGGTCAACATGGACTGTTGACCTTGACTTTGACCATGGTTGACCAAGTTTGACTTTGAGGATATTTTTGGTATTTCGAGATTTTAACAAAACCAGTCACATGATGATTGTAGGCAGTTGAGTTGGAGCTGCGCGTTGGGACTTATCTGATCTTATCTTATCAGTTCAACATTTTTGAGAGGTGAGTTTCCTTACCATACCAATGGGTCGAAGGCACCAAGGCCAACCCATTTTATGATATGTGGTACACTAGTTGATGTAGTGTTATGTGGCATGATTGTTGGTTATATGTTAGGGGGTATGCTAGTTGTATATGTGGTATACTTGTATGAAAGACCATGGGGGAACCCATGGCACTTGGACGTAAGACCATGTGGAGAGCCCATGGCTTTCCTATTAAAGACCATGGGGGAGCCCATGTCACTTGGATGTAAGACCATGTGGGGAGCCCATGGCTTTCCTATTAAATACCATGGGGGCCCATGGAACCTAGGTGTAAGACCATGTGGGGAGCCAATGGCATCCTGGAGTAAGACCCTAGGGGGAGCCCACGACATCCCTATAGATTGTATGCATGGCTTATGTGGTTTATGTAGCTTTCATAGCTAATATGGATTATGTGATTATGTGGATTGTGTGGGGTATGCTCTGGGGAAGTCACTAAGCATTAACTTACAGTTTGTTGATTTGTTTCAGGTACTTCTGAGCCTAAGGGAAAGGGCAAGGCTTGATGACGCGTCATGCACTCTCCGGCATTTGATTTGATGGGACACTCTGATATTTGAAATAAAATGTTGATGTTATGGATTTTGAAAACAATTGTCATTTTCATTTCATATTTCATGGGAATGTTTTGGTTAATTAAAAATGAAAAAATTATTTGAAAATTTGAGTCGTTACCGTGGTGGTCGGTCTACCTTAAGGAGATGGAGTTATTCAGAAGCAATATTTTTGGGGTGGGGATAATGTCGATAGAAAAATGGCATGGATTAAATGGGAACAAGTTATGGAGATCTTCAATAATGGAGGTCTTCAGATTGGTAGCTTATTGGATTTTAATCATGCATTATTACAAAAATGGCAATAATGCTTTATAGAGGAAAATGATGGTCCTTGTGTGCGCCTTATCAAATCCATTCATGGTGCTTCAGGCATGTTTGATCGAATTATAAGGAGATGTGCAACCAATGGTGTGTGGAGTTAAATTATAAGGATAATCCATAAATTGACAAGTAACAATGTTGTACTATTAGAAAAAAGAATATGCATGGGGAATAATATTCTTTTTTGGCGGTATCTTTGGTTAGGCATCAACCATTCAACGACCAGTTTCATATGCTTGTGTATTTGGAATTAAACATGGATTGTCTAGTTTGTGATCTTTGGCATGATGAAAGGTGGGTTTGGAATTAAAGGCGATAGGTTAGAGGGTAGTCGAAGCCAAATAGATGTATGATATGCTTGTACTTTTGGGAGATGTCGTGGTATCTATAGTCCGGAACAGTTATGATATTGGCTTGATATTGTTACGTGCTTCTCGGTTAACATTACTAAGAAGCACATTGATGAAGTCCTGTTGTTGGGTTGCGATTTTGTACAAGGTGGTGCAATGTGGTTTCGAGAAAAGTGAACAATTTTATTTAGCGTTTTCTCTTGGATAGGCTTCCTACTAGGTGTAATATTTCTTGAAAAGGGTTAGATTTGCAATCCACTTCTTTCCATTTTTTTCATCTAGGGGTGGAGTCATGCGGTAACTTGTTTTTCCAATGCAAAGTGGATGAAGTAGTATAGAGTTTGGATTCTCAATGGCGTGGTGTGGTATTCTCGTTTTCTTTTTTCATAAGGGAATCGTTGTCATGGGTAGATGATTCTTGTCTGATAACAGAAAAGAGAAAATGTCTTGAAGTGATAGTCTTGATCACATTATGATGTTGTAGCGATTTAGAAACTCGATGGTGTTTGATGATGCTTCCATATGTAAGAACTCTTTGTTTGATGATAGTATTGTGTTTAAAAACTCGTTGGTGTTTGACGACGTTCCCATTTGTAAAAAACTTTTTGTTTGATGAGAATATTGTGTTCAATTCTTTTTGTGGTTAAAAAATATGGATTCCAAATCTAGTCTTGTTTGGAATGTTTGGCTTCTAAGTCCTTTTGTACCTGTTTTACCGATTCTAGTAACTTGCTACTTGCTAGAGTGTGATTATATGCGAAAATTTTAACTGTTAAAAAATGAAGGTAACGATGATATCTTTTGAATAAAAGTTGTGGCATCTTACATTTTGATAATAACTTTTTAATACAGTGATATATCTTTGAACATTTGAGATAAGATTTTTTTACCCTTTTTAACGACATCTACCATACTTTTTAGCAGGTGCAACCCAATAGGGGGGGGGGGGGGAGGAGGGTTAGGCATTCGCCCAGGGCCCCGAAATTGCCTACGACTCATTATAGAAGTCTGTTATTATATATATATATATATATGCCCAGGGCCCCGAAATTGCCTACGACTCATTATAGAAGTCTGTTATTATATATATATATATATATATATATATATATATATATATATATATATATATATATATATATAGGCTCATATGTGTTTTTTTTATTTCTGAAGCTCAATTCACTGAAATAAGAAGAAAATTGGAAGAGAGATAAAAAGGTTGCTGATTTGTAGCTATTCTTGCTGATTCGTTCAAGTCGAGTAATTGATGATTCGGTTTCAATGAAATCTTCCATTGAAACATTACCTCATCTCTCTCTCTCTCTCTCTCTCTCTCCCCTTATATTGAAGCAAAACAATCCTTTAATCGATTTTATTGACGGAAGACAACCATCATCTTATTTTTTTGAAATCGATCTATCATCTGAATTATTTTTCTGAAAATTAAACATCGATCCATCTTCTGAAATTGTTTGTAGACTTCCAGTGAAATCGGTTCTTGACAATAGCCAAAAAATCGATCCGGGAAGAATAAGAAATCGAGTATCGTTTCCTAATTTTTTTGATGCATATGTTTTTCTGATTTTCTGATTTCTTATCAATTTTCCGATTTATTGTCTTTTTTCTGCAAAAATGATTTGTTGATTTATGAAACATCCCCAAAATCGATTTTGTAGATAAAAGACAGGAAACGAGAAAATTGATTTCTAAATTGAGTGAATTCTGATTTCGATGATTCAGTGAGTATCAACCCAATTCCAAATTGTTTTTTTCATGATTTCTCTTATTAGCCAAAGTATTTGACTTCAATTTTATGTTTCTGATTTTTTATTCATATCCGAATTTAAGTATTTTACTGTGTATGTTTGTAATTGTATGTGTTATGTGTATTCAGTGTAGGAAATTGAATAATTAAAAAAGAAGTACAAAATTGTTGGTGGAAGGCTTCACAAAGCAAACAAATGGATCAAGTGTTCTTTTTCCATTGATTATTTGCTTTGTTTAATAATGTTTATTTTATCATTGTTTTATTTAAATAAAAAATCCATATATAATAACTATAAAGATTCTAATATATTTCCTAGAAAACATCTATCTTGAAGTCAAAAAAAGTAAAAAGGAACAAGAAAATAGAACAAGATGAACAAGCTCAAAAAGGATATGTGGATAAATTTATAAAAAAAGTAAATAAATTCAATGCTTCAATTGAACATGAAAATGTTACAAATGAGAATGAAAATGGCCAAAATGATAATGAAATTAACACTAATCAGTAATGAGAATGAAATTGGTAACGAAAATAATTTCACTAATGGGGATGAAAATAACACTAATGATGATGAAAATAACACTGATGATAATGAAATTGGTAATAAAAATAAGGCTAGTAATGAAAATGATATGAATGAAAATGGCCATCAATTTGTCCTCCTTTAAATATTTATGATCCAAGTAATTGGGATAATATTGACAATAAATTAAAGGGAATTTTAGTTGAAAAATGATCAATTAGAGAATTAAATCTTGTGTTTCCTAAAGATAGTTTATCTAGACATTTTTTTTATGGTGCTTATACTAGAAAGCTAAATAATGGTGAAACAAGTGATCGAAAATGGTAAATTTATTCTAAACAAGTAGATAAAGTTTATTGTTTTGTTATAAGTAGTTTTAATAAGATTAATTTATGATGTGAAATATTTGTCAAAATACAATTTGACTTTTCGAGGGTCTAACAAGAAGTTTAATCAATACAATAATGGTAATTTTTACAAAGTAATTCAAATGATGATAGAATTTGACAGTGTAATGCAAGATCATGTTAACCGCATATAAAATCATGAAACTCATAATCATTATTTAGGGCAAACTTTCCAAAATGAACTAATTTCTATTTTAGTTCACAACGTTAGAACTTCTACAATAAAAATTATTAAAGAAGCAAAATATTTTCCTATGATTCTTGATTGTACTCTCGATGTAAACCAACAAGAACAAATGGCTCTAGTTATTCGATGTGTGAACATATCTAGTAACAAAATAAAATTTGAAGAATATTTTTTAGAATTTCTGAAGGAGGATGATACGTACGTATGGTTTAGGACTATTTAACGAACTATTAAACACAATTAAATCAATTGGTCTTAATATTGTTGACGTAAGAGGGAAAGCTTATGATAATGATTCTAACATGAAAGGGAAACACCAAGAGGTTCAAAAATGAATACTTGAAATTAATCTGAAAGCATTTTATATGTAATGCGTTTTCCATAGTCTTAATTTTACAGTTAGTGATATAGCTCATTCACATGCTAAAACTATTTCTTTTTTTGGAGTTTTGCAATGCATATTTGTGCTATTTTCGAGTTCTACTAAAAGATGGAAAATACTACTTGAAAATGTTCACAATTTAACTGTAAAATGTTTATCTAATACAAGTTAGGAAAATAGAATTAAGAGTGTCAAAGTTGTTAGGTTTCAAGCTCCTCAAATAAGAGAAGATTTGATTGCATTAGGTAAATCATGTGATGATGCTAAATCAAAAAATGAAGCAGAAAGTTTAGTTAGTTTCGTAGAAAGTTATGAATTTACTTGGGATAGTAATTTGGTATGATATTTTATTTGCTATTAATATGGTAAGTAAAAAGTTACAAACTAAATCTATGTGTATTGATGCCACCATTAATCAATTAAAAAGTATAATGTTGTTCTTTGAGAAATATAGAAATTAAGGATTTGCCCGTAGTTTAGATGGTGCTAAAGCCACAACAATTGATATGTATGTCAAACCTACATTTTGAATAAGACGTCAAGTTAGTAGAAAAAGACAATTTGATGAAATTGATTATGCACAAGAATTATAATCAACCAAAGAAGCATTTAGAATTGAATATTTTATGGTTGTTGTTCATGTGACAATTCTTTCATTAAGGAGTAGATTTGAGCAATTAACGATTTTTTAAAATATTTTTGGATTTTTATATGATTCAAAAAAAGTTAAAGTCACTGATGACATTGAACTTAAAAAAAGTTGTACTAATTTCACAAAACAGTTTTCTCATAATAATCTGTGTGATGTAGATTCAAATTGTTTGTTTTTTGAACTTCAAGTATTGCAAATGACTTTGCCAAACGTTATTATGTATGTTGTTGAAGTTCTAGAGTTTGTTAAAACTGGAGATTGTTATCCAAATGTTTTCATTTCATATCGAATATTATTAACTATACCTCTAGCATCGGTAGAAAGAAACTTTTCAAAAAAGCCATTAAAAAATTATTTGATATCATCTATGTCACAAAAAAGATTGAATGGTTTGGCTATGCTATGCATTAAAAAAGATATGTTGGACAAACTTCACCTTGATACTATTTATGATGACTTTAAAATACTTGTAAATGTAGATATTTTTAGTTTTACTTTGCTATGTTAATGTAATAGGGTTCAAATAACCTTTTTATTTTGTTTTTTGTATTTATAGTTCTAGGTTGTTTGGCTTCTTGGGCCCGTCTTGAAGTTTTTTTCTTCCATAGGTGGGGAGTCCCTAGCCTGCAATTATATTAATTTTTATTCTAATTAATAAAATATTTCGGAGGTGCCACCCTCATTTACCAAAATAAATTATATCTATATATCTATCACGAAGGGCCCCATTTTTTATTTTTGCATCGGGCCTCAAATCGTCTTGGGACGGCCTGCTTTTTAGTCTGTGGGGTGTGGGGCAACTTAAAGAGAATGTGTGTGACATGTGTCATTTGTTAACTACTAATTATTTGCTTTATGAATCACATGGAGATAGTTGTCATCAATTGAGCACATCATAATATCTCATATAACTAAGCAATATCTTAATAAATCTTAGTAACATTTGTAGCTATTAAACATAAGAGTTTGCTATTCTTAATTAATAGTAGGAGAATTGCGAGGGTCTCCATTAGAGTGAGAAAGTAGATGAGAGTCTTCACGGCTGCTATTATTCTCATCCTTCGGATAAGAGTCATAAAAACATTTACACGTAACTGCATTTCTGCATATTCCATGGGAATTATATCCATGTACTCTTTCACATACATGGATACATGTATATTTTTCGCATGGCGCTAAAAAATGGACGTCACCACAAATTTGGGCCGTGATCGATTCCATACCTACAAATTTGTAAAGCATGTATGATTTTTCATATGATAATAATTAGTTTTTAGAACAACATACACATTCTAATCAACTCCTAAATTAAATCACAATTTCATATAAGACTTAACGCCTCAACCATTTGTATTGAAGTAATATTACTAGACTATAATTACTTATCATTTAAATAGTCGATAAATCTACCACTATGAACAACATATTTTCTATTAAGTGCATGCACTTTTATCGCAACAAATCACCATAAAAACCCATAAATATTAAAAAGTAAAAATAATGGTTTTATATTGTTTACTATACAAACAAAATTCTTTATATATATATATATATATATATATATATATATATATATATATATATATATATATATATATATATATACACACAAAATAACAACTTTATAATAATGTTTTATTATTATATAATACCCTTTTATTGATTAAAATTTCAGTAAATAATCAGTAAAACCAGCATTGGCTCAGCGATATAGGCCCTCGCCAATCATTTGATGGTGTTTGATTTCCCTTTTTATTCTCACCTTTTGATATCCCAAAATTTTTGATACAAACTTTTTACAATCTTTAATCCAACATTTTTTACGACTTAATTGTTTTTTTATAAACTAATTTTTTCATAAACTATTTTTACAACTTTGATCCAATATTATTATAACTTTGATCCAACTTTTAGCTTCTTCTTCTTTTTTTTTATTAATTTGATATAAACTTTTATACAACTTTCCCCAAAAAAAATTTACAATTTTTAAACGAATTTTTTAAATGTTTTTCGTAGAATAATTGCACGAAAAAATTTCCTCAACAACATGCGGAGGGTATTAACCATAGTTTTCATGAATTTGTAATTAATTTTTTTTAATCAATGAGAAGAGAGTTAATAGATGTTACCTACGATGATGAGAAACACAAGAAATGTGTAACGAATAAGGGACTTTATGATGCTGATGTTCAAAGGATAGTCTTTATTCCCTTTCAATCAACAAAATGAGAGATGAGGGAGAAAGAAAGAGGTATTGGTATATTATATATAGCAAGGTCTAGATATAGAACATAAAATTGAAGTTTTTAATATTAATTGCATTTATTGATGAATTTAATTAATTGCATTTATTGATATTTTAATTAATTGCATATTTGATGAATTTAATAAAGAAATAACAAATTAGTAGTCAAACATTAAATTTTGGGTATTCATAAAAAAACCTCCTTTTAGGGTTTTTATTATTTGGTTTTCAATATAACTATTTTATTTTTAACTACTTAATATTAATAATATAGTTTTTTTTATTTTCAACTACTTTATACTTATATTATTACTTTTATTTTACTTCCCGACACACATATTAGGCTCTTTTTAGTTTTAATTTAATATATATTGTTTTACTACGTTTTTTATACTTTAAATTCTTTTACAGTTATATACTTATATCATACATTGTTTTATTATGTTTTTTTCACACTGTTTCTCAAATAATTTTCCTTAATTAATAAATAAAAAATAAACTTTATGGAAAATAGGTTTAAGTGATGATTATTCCGTCAATTTTGTATGATAATAAGTTTGCGGTTGATAACTTGGTAGGAAATTTGTCCCAAATGTGTCTTGTAATTCGAAGTCAAGCTTTATATTTCATGCCACCTCAAAATGTAAAGGTTTATCATGTATTGTGGGATTTTTTTTCATAATTTGTAAATTTATAAGTTTTTCTAAATATTATTAATACTCATACGTATACTATTAAATAACCAAATAAAAAGGCTATCATATTTTTAATTTTTCTTAAGCTATTTGGAAATGATTTGTTGAGGTTTTTTATGACATTTAAACATCAAGTAATCAATTTAAAAAGCTCAAAATTTAATGTAATATGAGTTTTTAAGGTATGATCATGCATCTAGAAGAGCTACTTCGTACGAAAGACAAATAAATATGTACATATAACACCTCAAATTTCAAACCAAAATTTTCATTTTTAAATTACCTAAAATATTGTTCATAAAACAAGTCATCGGAAAACCATAAATGTCAAATACAAATCATCATCACAAAATGTCAGAGTACCACAAAATGCTGAATAACAAATCTCCCAATGAGTATGTACAATCAGACCTTCACCTTCCCGTGATCCTCAGAAGTACCTGAAACACATATAATCAACAACTGTAAGCACGAAACTTAGTGAAATCCCTAAGATACCACATACAACACAACATAAATAACAACTATGAGTTATCAGCAACCTTGTAGACTATCAGCAGTCCTAGTGGGCAAACAGCACGCCCTGTGGGTTATCAGCAACCCTGAAGACTATCCACAGTCTCAATTACAAATAAACAACATAACATAATAATAACAGTTTGACCCAGCTGGTCATCACACGTACAACTATTCTACCACACACGTAAGAATAAGTGAGGAAACTCACCTGATACTGATGACAGATAAATCTCACACCAGAACTGCCGGAACTAGACTTCGCCTAATAACACAATAATTAACCCTAGTTAATAATTAAGGTCCATAATTCAACTCACAAGTCCAAATCCCAAAACTATGCCCCTTAAGGGCAAAAAGACCATTTTGCCCCTTCCATGGTCCAAAACCCTAAATCTTGACCAAAAGTCAAAAGTCAGCAAAAGTCAACTGCTCAACACATACATTGGATGTACACTACTCCTACGCGCAGTGCACTCGAAGAACCAGGCAGGGCGGGGCCAGGCCTGGCTACGCTAGGCATAGCTAAAAGTACGTGGGGCGTACGTCGTCTGATCCCAAAAATCACTCCAAAATGTCTTAGTCGTTAGGACATGCAATCCAAACATAGATCTGACCTCCATAGAACGTCTTAATCCATAAATTCTCTAAATTTAAGCCTTTGTATGGCTAAAAAGAGCTTAAACCTTAAAACTCTAACTTAATCCATACTCAACACCACCAAACTCTTGCATGGCTGGAAAGAGACCATCAAACAACCATTTTTATGAATCTAAGCACTCTAATACATCTAAAAGGACAGCCAAAATACCCTGGAGTAACTCATACTTACAAAGGTCCAAGCTTTGGGACAAAAGCTCATAAAAAAGTCTATGGAGATCTAGAAAGAAACACATAAAGGTATAAACTTTATACCTTCAAAAGTTGCACAAAGTGAGGTAGTTTCTGGATCCACAAGCTTGAAAGCTACACCACCTTCTTCAAGAGTATTCTTCTTCAACAAAAGAGTATCAAAATCACTAACAAGCTTCAAAATCTTCTCACGCAAGGGTTAGGCTCGAGATTAGGGTTTGTAACAAGTGGATGCTGAAAAAAAATGCCCAAGGGAGGCATAAGGTGGATTAAATAGGGAAAAAACCCTAAATATAGGGTTTAGGAGCTGAGCTAGTATGCCTCGCGTACTACCATGCATCCTGTGTTCCAGGTCTCTCAAAAGTACGTTGTGCATACCTCACGTACGCCCAGCGTATAGGCTGAAGTGCAAATATTTTAACAAGGGATCAATAGTGCAAACTTTAATTATGTCAAGGGCTAAAATGGAAATACCTGAAAATCGGATGTTACAGTCTTAGAAACTCCTATTTCCACCATTAAAAACGAAATATTTAATTAGGTTTTAATTGGTTTAGAAACTCCTAGATTCTTTGAGATTCATTGAACTTTCTTCAATGGCATGTTTCAATCTCGAGTGTGCCCTTCAAGTTTTGTGACTGGGATGCCGAGGATCACAAAATAAGGTGTGAAGTAACCATGCAAATTACTTGGTACCCTTAATGTATTGCCCCTCAATCGATGTGCCGGTTAACCACACACGCTCCATCGATACTATGATAAACATTAAGTCACCCTTTACCTACCCTGTTAAGTTCAAGTTAGTGTGCCGGTTAACCACACACGCTCCACTAACGACTTAAACAAAGTGTAAAGTGTAATTTCATGGATTAGCATCTTATTCACATTTTCCTAAAATAACTAAGATTGGGAATTCAATAAAGTTTAGTTACTTTAGTATTATCATTATACTTTTAATGAGAATTTATAAGTCCTTGTCCTACCCGTTCGGCTAACGACCCTCCACCGATCAAGGAAGCGGTGGGTGAGAGTGGACACCCATTAAGTTGCCATTTTATAGGTAACAACCTTATACCCCCCTTATAGACCGGCTTCGTGAATGAGGCGTACTAGCGGTAAGACGACTTGATCTTATACATATATAAATATTATTAAACTTATAATATTATAAAGTATAAGGGTTGAATTTTAACTTTTAAAATTCTAGGGGTTGGAACTAAAGTTTTTAATATGACTTTACATGTTCCAAAACTTGAGGGCAAGTTTTGTAAACTTTCAAAACTTTTCATTTCTCATAACTTATGAGTTAATGGTTATTAAAAATGAAGACTCTTCATTTTTTGTAACCTATGTGTTCTTTTAATGGTTATTTATAAATGTGACTTTTGGTCATCCATAACTTAAGAACTAGTTATGGACTCCATTAAAACACATAAAGATCAAGAATTAATCTAATCAATTATTAGCATATAATTTCTATGATCTTCTAAACTCATATGTTTATGAATGTTCATATCAAAAATTTCAAGAATCGTAAGTACATATACAAAACTTGAAATTTTGATACGAGCTTTTGAACAAAACTTCGATTTTCAAGTTTTTTTTTGCATCAAGTATCAAATAAACAAACCAGGCTCTGATACCACTGATGGGTTTTCTGCATTCTAACACTCCTATGGTGTACATGCAACCCTAGAAACCTTGGATCTATGTTTGACTAAGATACATGCAAATAATTATTTTTCCAAGGTTCTTATCCTAACTAGAACGGCATGGGGTACTTGAATCAAATAAAACTAGTAGAATTACATACCTTGTAGTATTAGTTGATTGCTTGGAGTTTGAGAGCCTAGCACCAATAATGTGGATGCCTCAAATGGAAGTCACAAATCACCACAAACTTGGAATCTTAAGAGAATAGTCACAAACTTCTTGAAATCGGCCCTCTTAGTTTACACACATCAACTAGTGCAATTTCAAGAACCAAAGCCTCCTTTATATAGTGTGGTGGATTAGGGTTACATCCATGTAAACCCTAATACCCATGTCTTTTCATTTCCATGAGATCCATGGGTTAAAGCTCCATGGAGTATCCATGGACTTTCCATGCAAGCCTAGCCCATTCCAAATAAGCATTAGCCCACACTATATAAATACAAGAGCCCATATTTAATTAGTCATACTTTTGATCTCTAAATTAATTCTAAATTAATTATAGATCAACACTAATTAAATAATATGATTTTATATTAATATATTAGAACTTATAATATATTAATAAAGCATAACTTATACTATTCTCAAAAGATTATCTGTAAATTGTTCGGGTGAAGTGCAACCCAGATGGACCATGCCGGGTCGGGTCAAGTACATACCAAATATAGTTATGGACTTAGACACTATCTCTAACAGTCTCCCACTTGGATAAGTCTAATAACTATAGTTGCAAGTATGACTTCAGGAACCGATCAGCAATCGTAGCTCTTAAAACTCTGTTGAACTATGAAGCGCCATTTTAGATAAGTGATCATATAATCCTCTGTTCTAGATATCAGCCGGACAAATACATGGAACATGGTCTTGCTTATTGTCCAGCATTTGTTTCCCGATTTCTGATTTGTTTGACATAGAACTTAACTGAACACATCAATTTAGTTCTGACCGGGCCCGGTACATAGGTCAAAACAAAATCATCGAGGGGCCCAAATATCACTTCTAATCCTAGAAGGAACAGATAAACTTTGACTCATATGTTTTCTCTACTACTTGTTGAATTACACACAAAGGCACGGTTTATAACATCGAGTTACCAATGCGTTTTCGTGCAATCAATGCATAACCAACTCATAGGCAACAAATCATATCTCTAGGTTTGAAGACTTATATGATATTACCGTCTCACGATCACTCGAGATAAATTCCATGAAGTGATACAAGTGAGCGTGGGTTGAATCCAATACTCAGAACTTATGAGCACTCATGAGTGATGTAGCCCCGCTTTGTCTAACATCTTAGACCTCTACAAGCCAACCCATGACAGTCATGATTCATATCTACTTCCAACATATGACCGACTGTGGAGAGTTTGAATAATATGATATAAACCATAACATAATTATTTTGGAAGTCAAAACATGCAAAAGGAAATAATAGTAAACGATTGACAAGAGATAGCAACACTTTACTCATAAATAACAGCTTTTATTTATCATCAAATGTCAATTACATTTTACAAATTTCAAGATTATCTAACTACTAAAACTAATATCATCCTTCAGCCCTATGCTCCGAGCATGCTGGAGATGCTTAGCCCGAGTCAATCCCTTCGTGAGGGGATCTGTTGGGTTCTCATCCGATGATACCCTCTTTGCCACGAGGATTCCTTCTTCTATTCGATGTCTGATGAAGTGATATTTTCTGTCAATGTGTCTGGATCTCCCATGATCTCTTGGTTCCTTGGCTAAGGCAACCGCACTATTGCTGTCACAGAAAATCTCCATTGGCTCCTTTATAGCTGGTACAACTCCAAGGTCTCCGATGAAGTTCGTTAGCCATATAGCCTCCTTTGCTGCCTCGCTTGCTGCTATATACTCTGATTCACAAGTGGAATCAGCCACTGTCTCCTGCTTGGAACTTTTCCAAGTAATTGCCCCTCCGTTTAGAGTAAAGACCCAGCCCGACTGACAGCGGAAATTATCCCTGTCAGTCTGAAAGCTAGCATCACTGTACCTTACAACTCTCAAGTCCTCACTGCCACCGAGGGTAAGGACCCAGTCCTTAGTCCTCCGTAGGTACTTGAGGATATTCTTTACCGCAGTCCAGTGTGCCTTGCCAGGGTTCCCCTGATACCTGCTAACCATGCTCAAAGCAAAGGCTACATCAGGTCGAGTACACGTCATAGCATACATGATCGATCCTACAGTTGAAGCATAAGGTATTTGACTCATTTCTGCTATCTCAGCCTCAGTACTAGGGCTTTGTGTCTTACTCAATCTGGCGTTACTCTGGATGGGTAACTCTCCTTTCTTGGAGTTATGCATGTTGAACCTTTTCAACACTTTGTCCACATATGTGCTTTGACTAAGTCCAATTAGTCTTTTACTCCTGTTTCTCAAAATCCTTATCCCTAGGATATAGGCAGCTTCTCCAAGGTCCTTCATAGCGAAACACTTCCCAAGCCAGGACTTTATTTCCTGCAGGGTTGGGATGTCATTTCCTATGAGTAGTATGTCATCCACATACAGTACCAAAAAGCTTACTATACTCCCACTAGCCTTGATATAGACACAAGATTCATCTTCACTCCTTGAAAAGCTAAATTCTTTGACTTTCTCATCAAAGCAAAGATTCCATCTGCGAGGTGCCTGTTTTAATCCATAAATGGATTTCTCGAGTTTACACACTCTACTGGGGTACTCTGTACTGCCAAAACCCTCTGGCTGAACCATGTAAACATCTTCAGCCAACTTTCCATTAAGGAAAGCGGTTTTGACATCCATTTGCCATATTTCATAATCATGAAATGCAGCAATGGCTAACAGAACCCTAATAGACTTAATCTTGGCCACTGGTGAAAAGGTCTCATCATAATCAACTCCCGGAGTTTGAGAATAACCCTTTGCAACCAGTCGTGCCTTATAAGTGTGTACATTACCATCCATGTCGGTCTTCTTCTTGAAGATCCATTTGCACCCAACTATCTTACGATCAGGTACATTGTCAACCAAGTTCCAAACTTGATTGTCATACATGGACTGTATCTCGCTATCCATAGCCTCTTTCCATTTAGCAGCCTCAGGGCCTGCCATGGCTTCCGTGTAGCTGTTAGGCTCATCCAGATTTACCAGTGTGTTATCACTGATAAGTGTCTCACCTTCTGCAGTAATATGAAAACCATAATAATGCTCAGGTGCATTCCTAACTCTGGTGGAACGCCTCGGAGGTATAGATTCTTCAGTCGGCTCAACAGGAGTTTCCTCCTCAGGTTGAGGGCTAGGGTTTGAGGTTCCTTCACCACTTGACTCTTGAATTTCCTCAAGGTCAATTTGCCTCCCACTGTCTCCTTGGCTCATGAATTCTCTCTCTCGAAAGAATCCTCTTCTTGCTACAAAGACCACATTATCAATGGGTCTGTAGAAGATGTAACCAAAGGATTTCTGTGGGTAGCCGATGAAAATACACCTTTCGCTTCGGGGTTCGAGCTTATCGTGAGTCTCGCGTCTCACGAAAGCCTCGCAACCCCAAATCTTGATGTGGTCTAGATTGGGAACTTTTCCAGTCCACACCTCGTGAGGTGTTTTGGCAACCTTCTTTGTAGGGACTAGATTAAGGATATGGGCGGCAGTCACTAAGGCATACCCCCAAAATGAGATTGGTAGCGAAGCTCGACTCATCATGGAACGAACCATGTCCAACAAGGTCTGATTGCGCCTCTCAGCTACACCATTCAACTGTGGTGTCCTAGGAGGTGTCAATTGTGAGACAATCCCACATTCCTTAAGATAGTCAAGGAACTCAGTACTAAGATACTCACCACCACGATCGGATCGAAGCATCTTAATGTTCCTGCCCAACTGATTCTCCACTTCTTGCTTAAACTCTTTGAATTTCTCAAAGGTTTCTGACTTATGCTTGATTAGGTAGACATATCCATATCTACTAAAATCATCAGTAAAAGTCACATAGAACCGATTAGCATCTCTTGTGGCGGTTCTGAAGGGTCCACACACATCCGTGTGTATGAGGTCCAACAAACCTTCACCCCTAGCACAAGTGCCAATAAAAGGTGACTTTGTCATTTTACCAAGCAAACAAGATTCACAACTATCATCTGACTTTAGGTCAAATGACTCCAAGACTTCATCCTTTTGGAGTTGGCCTATGCGTTTCTTGCTTACATGTCCAAGACGATAATGCCATAAGGATGCTTTATCTAAGCTAGTGGAAGAGTTAATACACAATACATTATTTCCTAGATTATCTACAACAGATACAGTTTAATACACGCCATCACAAGGTAATGCTTTAAAATAAAGAACATTATTAAAGAAAGCATCAATACTACCATTATTATCAAAATAAAAGGTAAAAACTTGTTTATACAATGCATGAAAAGAAATAACATTTCTTGCCATTTCTGGCGAATAATAACATTTATTCAAATCTAATGTAAACCCACTATTTAGCACTAAGGAATAAACTCCTATCTTGGTGACAGGTGAAGCTTTCCTATTTCCCATGATCAAGTTTATCTTTCCCTGCTCCACATTCTCACTTCTTTTTAGTCCCTGCAAATCACAACATATGTGAATACCACAACCTGTATCAAGGACCCAAGACTTAGAATGAGGTGAGTTATTAGACAATATAGTGTATATACCTGCATGGTTGGGTTTTACTTTCCCATCCTTCAAATCTTGCTGGTACTTTGGGCAGTTTCGCTTCCAGTGTGACTTTTCATGGCAATAGAAGCATTCAGCCTCATTAGGGTTAGCAGACGGAGTGACAAAACCTTTCTTGGTTTTGCTTGAAGAGGAGCCTTCAAGGGTCTTACCCTTGGTACCCTTAGAAGGGTTCTTTCTCTTCTTCCCTTTGACATGCTCGATTGCCAAGACATTGGCCGCAGTTGGAGTAGGAGTAGGAGTAGTAACAACCGACATACCCTTTAGACCACTTTCGGCGGTCTTCAAGAGTCCTTAAAGTTTGCTGAGGGTGACTTCTTCCTTGTTCATCTGATATGTCATGCGGAATTGATCATAACACGATGGCAAGGAGTGCAAAATGATGTCTATTGCTAACTCCTCAGGGAAGTTCACATTCAGCTTCAGTAAACGGTCCACATACCTTTGCATTTTCTGCATGTGGCCCGTGATGGGTTCACCATCCTTCATTCGGGTTGTTATCATGGAGGAGATTATTTCATATCGCTCTTGACGAGCACTTTGATGGTAGCGGTCCATCAAGTCCTGGTGCATCTCAAAAGGATAATAGTCCTCATAGGACTTTTGGAGCTCGGCTGTCATGGTGGCCATCATGATGCATGCCACTTTTGTAGCATCTCTTTCATGTACCTCATATTCAGCAAGCTCTTCAAGAGTAGCAGTTGGCTCGGGTACCTTCAGCTCCTTGTCGAGAACATATTCTTTGTTCTCATACCGAGTGACCATCCTGATGTTTCTGATCCAATCTGTAAAGTTGGACCCATCAAAGATGACTCTCCCACAAAGATTCATGAGAGAGAAGGAGCTAGTAGGGTTTGAGCCAGAAGCATTGTTATTGGAAGACATCTGAAAAGAAGAGGGAATAGATTAGATTAGATATAGAGATAGTCCTTAACAAAACACCCAACACAATAGAGATAGTCCTTAACAAATGTAATATTAAGGCTAGGACCCAACACAATATTTTATAACTAAGAAGAGGGATGTCGTAATCTAAGCTATAAGATATTTGAAGGTAGGTGAATGACGATTCACCAATTTCCACCATGAAAAACGAAATATTTAATTAGGTTTTAATTTGTTTAGAAACTCCTAGATTCTTTGAGATTCATTGAACTTTCTTCAATGGCATGTTTGAATCTCGAGTGTGCCCTTCAAGTTTTGTGACTGGGATGCCGAGGATCACAAAACAAGGTGTGAAGTAACCATGCAAATTACTTGGTACCCTTAATGTATTACCCCTCAATCGATGTGCCGGTTAACCACACACGCTCCATCGATACTATGATAAACATTAAGTCACCCTTTACCTACCTTGTTAAGTTCAAGTTAGTATGCCGGTTAACCACACACGCTCCACTAACGACTTAAACAAAGTGTAAAGTGTAATTTCATGGATTAGCACCTTATTCACATTTTCCTAAAATAACTAAGATTGGGAATTCAATAAAGTTTAGTTACTTTAGTATTATCATTATACTTTTAATGAGAATTTATAAGTCATTGTCCTACCCGTTCGGCTAACGACCCTCCACCGATCAAGGAAGAGGTGGGTGAGAATGGACACCCATTAGGTTGTCATTTTATAGGCAACAACCTTATACCCCCCTTATAGACCGGCTTCGTGAATGAGGTGTACTAGCGGTAAGACGACTTGATCTTATACATATATAAATATTATTAAACTTATAATATTATAAAGTATAAGGGTTGAATTTTAACTTTTAAAATTCTAGGGGTTGGAACTAAAGTTTTTAATATGACTTTACATGTTCCAAAACTTGAGGGCAAGTTTTGTAAACTTTCAAAACTTTTCATTTCTCATAACTTATGAGTTAATGGTTATTAAAAATGAAGACTCTTCATTTTTTGTAACCTATGTGTTCTTTTAATGGTTATTTATAAATGTGACTTTTGGTTATCCATAACTTAAGAACTAGTTATGGACTCCATTAAAACACATAAAGATCAAGAATTAATCTAATCAATTATTAGCACATAATTTCTATGATCTTCTAAAATCATATGTTTATGAATGTTCATATCAAAAATTTCAAGAATCGTAAGTACATATACAAAACTTGAAATTTTGATACGAGCTTTTGAACAAAACTTCGATTTTCAAGTTTTTTTTTTTTTTTTTTTTTTTTTTTTTTTTTTTTGCATCAAGTATCAAATAAACAAACCAGGCTCTGATACCACTGATGGGTTTTCTGCATTCTAACACTCCTATGGTGTACATGCAACCCTAGAAACCTTGGATCTATGTTTGACTAAGATACATGCAAATAATTATTTTTCCAAGGTTCTTATCCTAACTAGAACGGCATGGGGTACTTGAATCAAATAAAACTAGTAGAATTACTTACCTTGTAGTATTAGTTGATTGCTTGGAGTTTGAGAGCCTAGCACCAATAATGTGGATGCCTCAAATGGAAGTCACAAATCACCACAAACTTGGAATCTTAAGAGAATAGTCACAAACTTCTTGAAATCGGCCCTCTTAGTTTACACACATCAACTAGTGCAATTTCAAGAACCAAAGCCTCCTTTATATAGTGTGGTGGATTAGGGTTACATCCATGTAAACCCTAATACCCATGTCTTTTCATTTCCATGAGATCCATGGGTTAAAGCTCCATGGAGTATCCATGGACTTTCCATGCAAGCCTAGCCCATTCCAAATAAGCATTAGCCCACACTATATAAATACAAGAGCCCATATTTAATTAGTCATACTTTTGATCTCTAAATTAATTCTAAATTAATTATAGATCAACACTAATTAAATAATATGATTTTATATTATTATATTAGAACTTATAATATATTAATAAATCATAACTTATACTATTCTCAAAAGATTATCCGTAAATTGTTCGGGTGAAGTGCAACCCAAATGGACCATGCCGGGTCGGGTCAAGTACATACCAAATATAGTTATGGACTTAGACACTATCTCCAACACTTGGATGAATGGAAAATCTCGACTTATGGGCATCCTCCATCAATACCCGTCAAGCCCCACCAGCATAAGGCACCTAAACTCGTCCGTGAAGAGTCAAAAGCCCCCTACTATCGATATCAAAAGCTGAAATATGATTGATCACCCACTCACTTTTCCGATTTTCTTCCTTTATGGCCTCCGACTGTGCTTATTTGATCGTTTCTAAAATTGGGGTCATCACAGTCATCCTCATACACACATCCTGAATCTGGGTACTGACCACCACATTGGCATTGCATGGATGATACAAAATCTCGGTCATAATCTTTCACTACATCCAACCACCTCCTCTGCCTCATGTTCAGGTTATCAAATCTTGAGAGCGAAAACCACCGCCCCCAACTCCAAATCATGAGTGGGATACTATCCTTCATGAGGCTTCAGTTGCCTCGAAGTGTATGCAATCACATTTCCCCTCTGTATCAACACAACACCCAACCTTGCAATGGATGCATCACAGTAGACCACAAAATCCTCAACTCCCTCAGGGAGGGCAAGTACTAGTGCCCCACACAGTCTCTGGCGAAGAGTCTTGAATGATGCTTGCTGCTCAGGCCCCCAACTGAACACAACATCCATCCTCGTCAACTTAGTGAGAAGAACATCAAGCTTGGAGAAGTCTCGAATGAATCTCCGATAATATCCTGCTGAACCGAGGAAGCTTCGATTCTCAGATGGAGACTTCGGCACTTCCCACCACATCACCGCCTCTATCTTAGCTGTGTCGACCAAGATACCGTTTTTGTTGACGAGGTGTCCTGGAAACTGAACTCCGCGCAACCAGAAGTCACACATGAAGAACTTGGCATAGAGCCTCTACGTCCTCAAAACTCTTAGAATCTCTTGCAAATGCTCCTCATGTTGCTCTCTAGTCTTTGAATAGACCAAGATGTCATCGATGAAGACGATCACCGATCGATCGAACATGGGCCTGCACACCCGGTTCATGAGATCCATGAACGCAGTCGGTGCATTGGTGAGTCCAAAAGGCATCACCACAAACTCGTAATGTCCATAACAAGTTTGAAAGGCTTTTTTCTGAATATCCTCCTCTCGAACCCTCATCTGATGGTAACCAAACCTCAAATCGATATTGGAAAACCAAGATGCCCCCTACAACTAATCGAAAATCAATCATCGGCAATGGATAACGGTTCTTCACCTTCATCTTGTTCAACTTCCGATAATCAATGCACATCCGGTGTGAACCATCCTTCTTTCTGACAAAAAGAATCGATGCTCCCCAAGGAGAACTTCTTGGCCGAATAAACCATTTTCCTAACAGCTTCTGATGTTGAGAGGATAACTCCTGCATCTCAGGAGGTGTAAGACAGTATCGTGCCTTGGTAATCGGCACCGCACCCGGGATCAAATTGATTTGAAACTCCACGTGCCTCATAGGAGATAGAACCGGTAACACCTCAGGAAAGACATTAGGGAAATCACGAACAATGGGAACATCAGAAATGGAAAACAATCCATTCTCCTCATCCCAAGTATCCACTACATATGTCAGATAACCCATGTTGCAAACTCTGCGTCGCCCTGGCGGCAGAACAGAAAGCTGATCCTGACCTAGTACCCTCACCATAGATGGTCAGCACTCCCCCACTAGGATCTCGAACCGTCACCATTTTCCGCTCACAATCAATCAGATCCCCAAACCGGCTCAATCAATCCATACCCACGATCACATAAACATCTCCCATCGCAATAGGGATAAGATTTATTACAAGTACGTTGCGTGTACCTTACGTACGCCCAGGGTACGGGCTGAAGTATGAATCTTTTAATAACAAGGGACCAATAGTGCAAACTTTAATTAGGCCAAGGGCTAAAATGGAAATACCTGAAAATCGGATGTTACAGTACATGAACCATTTTAGTAATGATTGTACCAATGATCAAGTTATATTAGATGACTGATGAACCATCAATTGTTTTTGTGTGTTATATTATTAAATATTCAAATTAGACTAGTATTACGATTACATTGGCGAGGAAATCTTTAACAAATGTAAACAAACAAAACGTCAAAAAAACATTAAGAATATTTATTCGAACAAGAAATAAAAATATTTATTTGAAGAAAATGTCCAATAAAAAAATACTAAACAATATATCTAAATAAAATGTCTAAATAGAATTTTTTAAATAACAAATATATATAAATTAATAAATTAAATAAAAACAAATAACAAATAATAAAAATTATAATCTAATTTATATTTAAATAAATAAGAAAATAAAAAATAAACATAATGAATATATGTTGATTTGAATGAAATGACATATAGATGTTTAGGAGTTTTATTTTAAGATTGGTGAGGTTTTTTCTAAGAAACTCCTAAATTTTGCATATCTATCGTTTTATACAAATAACAATTTAAGTTCAAAGTAATAAATTTTTGGATATAAAGTTGTTAGATTGGAGGTGTACTCACCTTTTATCTTTTACTTTTATTCTACCACCTCATGTCATCTTATTTTTGTTACTCTTCAAAACCTAAGAAATTAACTCCCACACTGCCCATACTTTGTATATTATTTTTAAATATATACGAAACATCACAATAAAATTGTTAAGTTGTATGGTGTATTCACCTTTAATCTGTCACTTTTACTCTGTCACTTAGATGCAATCTCATTTTTCATCACTCTCCCATGTTAGGAAATTATCGCCCTCACTTCCCCATACTTCTTATTAGGGATGAGAATTTGGCCAAGAAACCTAAACCGAACCAAACCGATTTAGGCCTTAATAAGCAATTCAATTCAGTTTTCAGGTATCTATATTAGCCTTAATCGGTTCTTGGGTTATTCGGTCTAGGTTACCCAAATAAGGGATTAGTCGGTTCTAAATACCCGACTCGGAATTGAAAATTCATTTTTTTAATCATATTTTTCTTGCTACACCGAATGAACTACATTCAATTGATTCGATCGTGTTTTTCTTTGTCCCTCCGTCTGTGATCGAGTCGTACATTCAAAACAGAAAAAAAACCCAATTGCATTGTATTACCGAAGTTGACTTCCTACTCAATCGTATTACCGAAGTCGACTTCCTACTCAAGCATTCATATTCAGAAATTGAGTGTCGATCCTTCTTTGCCTCTAAGGATTCACGAATTCCTATACTGTCTAGTCATGGAAAATTCGGTATATCACAAGAATCGTTAACTCATGTTTACATTCTTACTACATAAATTCTAATCTTTTTTTGCACATTTGCAACAATTATGTATACTCTGCATTATTTTTAATTAAAAAATTTGTTTCTTTAAAAGATTTGTTATGAAATCCTAAGTTAAAAAAGTCATAAAAAATGCAATGTTTATATTCATATTGTAAATGTTATTTAGGTTATAGAATCCTAATACAGTTTATTCGGTTTTTTTTTGTTATATTAGATCCTTAATCATGTTGTACATGTTATTCGAATTATTCAGGTAATAACCAAACCAAACTGATTAATACCCGAACCGAACCGAACTCGTATTGGTTATTTGGTCCGGTTTTCGGTTCATGCCATTACCTTTATTTGGTTTTTGAGTTATTCGGTTTCTGGTCGGTTTGGTCCGGTTTCGACCCGAATAACATCCCTACTTCTTATATTATTTTTTTTAAGAAATATGAAACACTAGCATGTTGTAATGTACAAGATATTAAAACATTAAATGGAAAAGAAGGAACAAAGAGAATGCAGTGAAATGTCACTCATGGTGACCTTTGGCTCAAACATTTCAATCAGGGTGTGCTACTGTTCCATCATGGTGAAATGTCCATCTCACCCCACCGCACCATGCGGTCGGGGTATACCCTTAACCCTTAGTGTACATTTATGTTATTTTTGTATTGTGAGAGAGCAAATTTTCTAAATATTCGTAGTTAGATGAATGTTATGTATTTTATCCTCATTAGCCACATTAATAGTTTTTGTATCATATTGTATCATGCATGGTTATCTTGATCAAAGTTAATAGTTTTTTGTATCATAATGTACCATGAATTCTTATCTTGATCAAAACACCCAAATTTTTAAAACAAGTAAACCCATAAGATTTCACTTTTATTTAAACAAACACATTGGTGTACACTTACATTAATAATTTGGTACACGTAGTTACTAACAGGATCGGTTAAAAAAAAATACATTGATCCAAGCTGGGTATAACACTCTCTTCTCCGAGCATTACTTCTTAAATAAAATTATCTGCAAAACACTTATCAACAAAAAAAATAAGCTACAAATAACTTAGTGAGTTATCATTAACATTGTTACACATAATAATTATGATATAAAAATACACGACTCATCGTTGTATAGTTTTCTTGAAACTCGTTCACCTATTGAAGTTTACATCGAATCATTACTCAACTCATCATACTCTTTATCTACAGTCACTTGCATTCTCTTTCTTTCTTTACTCTCTTTATACTCATTTTCGTTCTTTATCTTTACCCTCTTTACACTCATTGATTTTCTCATTTTCCCTTTCCACTCTTATATAGTTATTTTCATTCCTTCTGTAACGACCGAAAAATCAAGGGTAAAATTTTCATTTTTTTAATATAGCCAAAACATTGATACCATTTATTTCAAACATTTCAAAACATCATTAAGTAAAACATTTATCAAAGTTCATCCCAAAATCATTCATTACGGAATCATAGGTGTGTGCGCTGCGATCAAGTCAGACCCTTTCTTTCCAAACCGATGATACCTGAAACAATAAACAAAACTGTAAGAACGAAGTTTAGTGAGTTCCCTAGAGCATACCCTACATAATCCACACAATCACATAATCATATTAGCTATAAAAGCTACATAAACCACATAAGCCATGCATACAACATATAGGGATGTCATGGGCTCGTCCCCAGGGTCTTACTCCAGGATGTCATGGGCTCCCCACATGGTTTCACCCCTAAGTGCTATGGGCTCCCCCATGGTCTTTAATAGGAAAGCCATGGGCTCTCCACATGGTCTTACATCCAGGTGTCATGGGCTCTCCCATGGTCTTTAATTGGAAAGCCATGGGCTCTCCACATGGTCTTACATCCACGTGTCATGGGCTCTCCCATGGTCTTCCATGCAAGTATCACAAAGACAACTAGCATACCACATACAACATAGTCAACTAGCATACCACCTATACATGCATACCAGACATATCAGTAGTGAATCTATAATAAACACTACAACATAATAGGAAAGCCATGGGCTTTCTACATGGTATCCAGGTGTCATTGGCTCTCCCATGGTCTTCCATAAAAGCATACCACATATACCATGTGACAACCCATTATTTCGGGTCATCAAAAGTTATACTCACTAATAAAAAGTCATAAAAAGTCAATGAAGGTCAAACAAGGTCAAAATATTAGAAACCATTTGATTTAATCATAATTATAATTAAGTAATTATGTGTATTTGTTAAGGAAATCAAATAGCCCAATACCGAAATTCCCACCGAAAATCTTCGCAAGCCATACCTTCCCTCGGACCGCAATCGTGTTTGCGGTCAGGAACGCAAACGTGTGACGCAGCTTCTTCGGACCGAAAATGTGCGAACCAAAAACCTGTTCTTGGCCGAAAACTCTTTTCTCGGATAGAGTTACTCACCAAAATCTCGCAAGTTCTATCCATATTCACGCAAATCAAGAGATGAAACACGATTTCCAATGCAAAAATCACATCAAATTGTCCTCCTATCAATAGCTAGGACCGAAATCTATTACTCATTCTTGCCTTCTCTAACTGAAAACATCACATTGGCTCCCAAGAACTCAACCGAAATCATCCTCTTTTTTTCTAAAGTATCATCCGAAACTCTTGAAGATCTTGCCAAAATCTTTATATATTCTTAAAGATTTGCGCGAATCACCCTACCATCTTCAAATCCTCAATCGAAAACACTCAAAATCTCCTTTAGAACACACCAAGAACACCAAGAACACTTTCAACTATTCTAAGAAATTACTGTAAGTATTTCCTACATAATTAATGTTGTCTAACACTTTTAATTAATATGTTATTAACTAAATACGATATCGTGTATAAATATTATTAGGATACAGTTACTATTACGTATTCTAACCCGCGGATCATATGCTAGCACTTCGCCACCCTAGCAAGCACACACTCGTGGTGAGTTCATACCTGTAACGCCCGTGTTTCTAGGCTTGGAATTCATGATTATGTAATAGTCTAGACCAACCTTTGTAGCTTGTTTTGAAATAATAAGATGTATTATTTGATTACTATGTGTTTTATTCTTAATTATTATGATTTAATAAGTTAAGGATAAAAATAAGCGTCGAAAATAAATGTTAGATGAAGCCGATATCTAAGAATAAAGTTGTAGTGGTTGAAACAAGGCTTTCGGAGATATAAAGAATACCGAAATCCGAGTTATAACGAAGAAGCTATGATCTGTCAAAGTTTCGCGACAAAACCGGCACGACGCTGTGTGATGTAAAAAGTGAATTTACGATAAAGTGATTTTTGCATTAGTGATCTTAACGAAAGTCGTAGTGTTCGTTAAACCGAGAGCGTGCATAAAAAGAACGCCCAAATCTGACTTCGTATGAGGAAGTTATGATTTTTCTAAGTTTCGGCTTAGCAGTATGCAGCCCGAAACTCGAATTTTAGATCGACTGATTTTTAGCCGAAACAACCTAAACGAGAATTGAAGATCTTGTTGATAGTAGTTCAACTGTTCAACGGTAAAAAGACAGACGTAAACGGACGTCGGATGAAGAAGTTATGAATTTTTAACGGACTTTTCTTGTCCCGGCCTGTTAAAAATATAACTTTAAAAATAAAGCCAAAATTAGCTGAAGGGGTCTTAACAAAAGTTGTAGAGCATAATTTCACCTACGCGTGGATATAAAGAATGTCAAAAACGGAGCTCGTATGCGAAAGATATGGATTTTTGAAGTTCTGGGCACAAACTTCGAGGCAGGTCTGAAGGAGTACGCCCAGCGTACTCGTGTACGTGATCCGGAGTCAGTCACCCTCCCTAATCCTCCGCATGAGGTACACGTGTCATAGCCTTGACGCGTCCGATCTGATCCACTTCGCACACCCAGCGTACGAAGTTACGCCCAACGAAGAGCCTTCCGAGGCAATACGCCCCGCGTACCAAAGCATCATGCCCATCGTAATAAGGAGCTTCGGTCTCCTATAAATAGGATGCGAAGCTGCCCCGAAAATGGTTACAAATGTTGCTCTTTTTCACCTCCTACTTTCTTTTCACCTACACTAAATACCCCCAAGCCTAGAATATCATCCTAGCATCGTAAGCAAGCCCCGGAGAGCCCGAAGATCCCGAGAAAAGAGTTTTTCGGAACGAAATTCTGCCGCGTGAAGCCCGGTTTTTGAGAAAACATCCCAGTTTCATCGAAAAAGATTGTTTTAAGGGACGTAGTGCTGTCCAATCACCGTCTTATCAGGTGAATGTATAGTTACTTTCATCTTACACATAGATATGAAGTATTTTCTATAAAATGCGTGTTATGTGTAATTATATTGTTTGTTTATTTGAGATGAGTGTTGAATAGATGTTTTATACAATTTTTAAACTATATATGTATTTTTGTCTACAAATATGTTGGGTAAAACATGGGTAGATGAAATAGTTGATGTATGTTAAAATGATGTGGTGCCTCGATGTTGTTGTTGTTTCAGTCATCTAGCAGAGTATAATTGACGACCACGGACCTTTGCAGACAGTCCAGTGGAAGGCTAGCAGACTCGCAACCTGTAGGTGTTTATGAACTTAGTGTTCACCGGTATACTCCATCCCCCTCATGGTTGTCTTATTTGACATAAATTGCTGAGGAATCCCTAAAGAGTGTTGTCACACCGATGAAAATCCTTAGGCTAAGTCCCTTATGATAGGTGTTTAGGGACGTAAAGTGAGGATAACGGGAACGGGTAATCAGGGTTATTGTTAGTTGATGAATTTCATAAATTTATTATTGGTTGATGAAATTAATAAATTTATTATTACTTGTGGGTTGAAAACCCTATATGCTCACCAGGCTCCGAAGCCTGATCCACTCAGCTTTTTATATTACAGGTAGTGGACCCAGAGCATAGTTGGATGATGACGAGGGATTTTGGGATTATAGGCCAGTAGATGTAAATAACTGTTGTAAGGCTTATAATGTACTGTTTATGCTTTTGGTCTGTATCGGAACATGACATCCCGAGGTTTTGTTATATAATGAAAATACATTTCATTAAGAAATGCTCTGATAAAGTTTTTATCATATTTTGTTTTGGGGACAAATTCCGCAACATCTTTTGGAAAATTACTCTGATTTTATTTTAAAAGCATAAAATAAATCGGACTTTTCTGGCCGAGAAATTTGGGGATGTCACAATACCCCTACGCTTTTTACTGTTTTTCAATGTTTTAGGGGGGGAGGGGGAATACATGTAAAACACAAGAAATCTTGTGTTATCATCCAAATGATTTCAAACTGTTTCAAACTATTTTTAAACTATTTCAATTATTTAAACTCTTGTTTTCTCCAAAAGATATATTCATATATATATATATATATATATATATATATATATATATATATATATATATATATATAATTGAGATTTAACAGGCTTAGGACTAATGTATCTGCTTTAACTCATGTTACTTGTGTGGTTGTGGGCTTAAAGAAGAACCATTTGTCCGACTACCTTTTAAATCTAAATTATATACGCTCGATATGTATATAAGTATAAATTGAATTTAAAATAAATCTTTAACCCTTTTGTATCACGTTGAGCAAAAGGGTATCTTTCTCAAATATTTTATTACTGTTTATACAAATTATTAAATTACAAAGGTTTTCATTACAGACCGAACATATAAATAAACTATAATAGGTATGGTTTAGGGAACTTACATACCGTTTTACTAAATCGGATAACAATACTAGAATGAACATATAAACTATAAAAGGTATAGCTTATGGAATATACATACTACGGTTTTCAACTACATAAAGGACAATACATACGGTTTATCATTATAAAAAGACTTTCCTTTATTCTACATGTAACCGTCAATATAGCTTTGTGAGTGTTACCTTCAAGTACTTAACAAAGTGCCAACGAAAGTCCTGGAGGGAGAGCGTGAGTTTGTGTTTAGATCTATACAGGACTGACAATCCCGCGCCCTGACTGTTAGCTACTGATGGAACGGGAGTTCTGGGGTGACAAATGTCATAACATTTCGACGCCTGAAGAACGTCGTATCAGGCCATCTTGGTCATTAGCATGGTTATAATAACTCACAGTTTGGTATTAACAATACGATTAGTGTACGAATACATAAACAACTTTACATAGTTTTATTCAATAACAAAACTACAAATACATACAAGTACAACATACTATATTCTAACACAGAAACTTACATTTATGGAGGAACATTTATCCAGACATATACATACAAATGAGTTACATTCATATATAACTACAATGCATTACGTAACTAGTACAGTGCAAACTACATTTCTAAAAATATTGTTTTTGTTAATTATGTGATTACTTAGTGAATACGTTGGAGTCATATACAATGAAGACCCGACAAATTGTGGAATCTGTGATTTCCGCCTCATTTCCTGTTCCTTGTTTGGTTGTGGGCTTAGGGCAGATACACACATTCGACCGTCTTTCCGATCTTGATTATATATAACTTGTATTCACTAAGTGCTCGTAGAAGGAACTTGTAGGGTCACGTTACTTACATTTCATTTACTAATAAAATATTGGATTTTCTGGAGGATCACACTAACGTTTTTAAAGGAACAAAGAACACACTCTTTCATATAAAAATGCTTATGAACTCACCAACTTAAATGTTGATACACTTTCCAAATCACTTGTATTCTCAGGGAACTTGTAGACAGGTACATCCACACATGTTTTTGAGAAGACGGAGCGTTTTGGAGACTCGTCTTTTATTTTGCTATACACTTTTGGTGTCTTACAAATTATGTTACGAACACAAATGTAATTACTATATTTTCAATACGATGGTTGTTTCTTTGATTAATATTATGCATTATTATGATACTGTACATGACGTCCTCCGCCCCCGAATGTTTCCGCTGTTCCGGTTTGGGGGTGTGACAGATTGGTATCAGAGCATTGTTTATAGTGAGATAAGTATATTGACCCATAAAAGATATACAACTATAAATACAATGGGACTAAAATACTTTGACCAAGAGTTATACTTTTTAAATATAATAATATTTTATAAAAGTATACGTACATGCATATATACTAGAATAGTGTCATACTAAGAACAAAACAAAAGTATTAAGATTGTTGAACAGCACGAGTAAGTCTTGGGATATATGATCAGATCTGGGATGAATATAGTCTGATCAACTATATTTATTCGAGAGGTGATTAGCATATGCCTTGGAATGGTCATGGTGTTGCATACAAAGGAACTCTAGAACCGAACATAAATTTAAAATACTATAGGAGTATTTTGTGATACTATAAGATAACCACATGTCTAAAAACTTATCAACCTCATATACCAAGAAACTGTAGAATCAAACATAACATTAAAATACTATAAGAGTATTTTAAGGCACTCTAATTAACTTATGTGGAAACTAAAAAAACCCTTACTGGTAGGTCTATAATTGTTGAGTGTATACGCTAAGGTTATATATAAATAAAATTTTATAGACTTAGAATCTGTGATCTTTGCTCTACGTCCTGTTCCTTGTTTGGTTGTGGTCTTAGAGTAGGATCACTTATTCGAAAGTCTATTCGATCTTAGTTGTATATAGTTGGTATCCACTACGTAATTATAGAAGTGTCCGGTAAGGATCACCCCATAAAAACTTCTTTAAGAAATACATCTATTCTCTATAGACCCCTATTCCCGCACCAACATATCTAGACCTCGCAACCCTACCCCAACAACCAACAGAGGATTCAAGGGAGAACTAGAAGGAGGTCATGAGGAGGATCCCGAGAAAGGATCAGACCTGGGAGATTGCTCAAACATTCGGGTCCAAACTCTCCACCACGAAATAATGGAGATCAGTGTTAAAACCCGAAGCATGACGGAACGAAGATTCAACACATCTACGAAGAACTAGAACACCATAGGAGTGTCAAGAGATGACAAATCGTTACAACTGAAACTAGGGTTGTCGTAGCAAGGACAGAGAACAGAGTGGATCACTTGTGAGTCATGAGAGGTGTCAGATCATCTTATGCGTCACTTTAATAACTAGTAAAATAATGTAACCTAGTGAGTTAGTGACTACACTACTCACACTATGTGTTAGGCTTATTGCCTCTTTCGTTGT
Organism: Lactuca virosa; assembly: GCF_052849685.1. Taxonomy (NCBI): domain Eukaryota; kingdom Viridiplantae; phylum Streptophyta; class Magnoliopsida; order Asterales; family Asteraceae; genus Lactuca; species Lactuca virosa. The sequence continues at coordinate 338,959,707 of NC_136430.1, forward strand.
AACTAGTAACTGTAAAATCAGGTCACGGAAATTCACTTAAGGGTGGTTATTACAAAAAAATTCATAAGTTTATTTTATATACACCTCTGTTATGAATTGTTTATCAAACACTATATAAGTCGGAGCATGACATGCACAGAACTATGATAATTTAGTTCAATTAACACTCGACTTACAATCACCATTGAAGTCTTACCACCAATTCATTTTTAAACCGTATAACAGAGAGATGTCGCCTCGTAGATATATCAGGCATGTCGTCAACACAACCACAAATCCACCACCGACTCCACCACCATTGTACGACCTTGTTATGTTCCAGACTACTGTAACAGCGGCAGTAACTGCCGCTATAACTCAAATTCGCGCAAGTGTTACCAGTGGATCTGGGAGCGGTTCCTACCCACCTAACAACGGAGATAGCCGCAAACACTCTAGGGAGTGTTCCTACAAAGACTTCACCAACTGCAAACCCAAATCCTTTAATGGAAGCGGGGGAGTCATTGCTTTAATGCAATGGTTCGAGAAGGTAGAATCAGTTTTTGAGATATGCACGTGCCCAGAAGGGAGAAAAGTGAAGTTTGCTGCCTACACCTTTTCCGACAGAGCCCTAACATGGTGGAATGGCCATGTCAAGTCACTGACTCTCGCAGTGGCTAACTCAATAGGCTGGGAGAACTTAAAGGAGATGATGATGGAGGAGTACTGCTCGAGGGGCGAAGTACAAAAGCTGGAGAAAGAACTATGGGACCTCACCATTGTAGACTCTGACATAGTGACCTATACCAATAGATTCAGCGACATAGCAGCGCTATGCCCTGGGATGGTCACCCCGGAGAGTAAAAAGATAGAGAGGTACATTTAGGGCTTATCTCCTGAGATTCAGGGGAATGTATTGGCTTCCAACCCAATTACCTTCGATAGCGCCAAACGCTTGGCCCAGAGACTCTTAGATCATGGAGTCCGCCAAGGCGTGATAGCCCCCACTCCTGAGCCAACAAAAGGAGGTGATTATAAGAGAAAGTCTTGGAGCAAGAAAAAGGAACAGCCAACACAAGAGCCCTTGAAGGAATAGCAGATTGTTGCTGTCCATGTTGCCACAACATCTACCACTCTGACACCCATCAGTCGTTACGCTGGAACCCTTCCGAAGTGTAACAAGTGTAACTTTCATCACACCGGAGTTTGCCGAGGGATGCAATGCAGAAATTGCAATAGGAAGGGGAACACTGCCCATTTCTGTAGGGCACCAGCACAACCCCTCAACCAAGTCCCCGACGTTGGAGTAAAACCGGCTTGCTACGAGCTGGTGAGATGGGGCACTTCAAGAGAGATTGTCCAAGAGCAATGAATACCGATGGTGGTGGAAGGGTGCTGATGATCACCGCTGGAGAGACAGTTCCGGAACCCCTTGTGAACAGCAGTACGTTTTCTAAATAAAATATTTTAAAACTTAAATTTTTTACTAAGACTGGCGCCAATTAAAAAGTAATTATGAATTGCTCTTTAGTCCGAACAAATCACATCATTCATTTAAAAATTAAGGATCCTTACGGGTGAACTGTGATGGCTTAGTGTACACATTAGGGTCATATATAATTAAGATTCTTTAGGCTAACAGTGTGTGATTGTGCCTTATTTCCTGTTCCTTGTCTGGTTGTGGATTTAGGGCAGAGTCACTCAGTCGACTGTCTTCTCAATCTTAATTATATTTGACTTGTTTACACCAAGCGATTATAGAGGGACCTGGTAGGGATCATACTATGAGATTTCATCACTATTTTTCGTAACAACCATACTGCTAGTACTCGCGTAATGCGGTACCATTGGTTCGCAGTAGTAATATCAAATATAAAACTGAAAGAACTAAGAACATACACATAAAGTACATTATCACACTACCAATCACTTCTTCCAAATCGAATTAACATCTATTACAATAAGAAGTTCCGACGACCTCATTCGATATGGACTAGCGTGGTCCTCACCATATCAATTTCCGGGTACTACGAAAGATCCTTTACCTTGACGATCAACTAATGGAACCCTCATCATTCATAACGACAAACCCGATACAAAACCCCGAATCTTCTCTCGCTTCAAAACGCAGAAGTACTCATGCGAGGAGTACTTTACCACCCGTAACCTTCCCGAAGCATCTTCAGCAGACCTCTTAGGAATACCACTCGCACTACGATTCAAGTTCATGAATAGAGACTAAGGACCCATACGGCTAACCTATCACTACTAAGTGTATACGAAGGGGTGGTATATAATTAAGATTCTACGGAATTAGGATGTGTGATTCCGCCTTACCTCCTGTTCCTCGTTTGGTTGTGGACTTGGGGCAGAGTCACCCATCTGACCGTCTTTTCGATCTTAATTATATACAACTTGTATACGTGAAGTAATGATAGATTAACCAGGTATGAGTCTTACCATAAACTTCAGGACAAGGCTAACCAGGACTACAAGTGGACATGCCACCATTCAGGGGAAGATAGCCAAGTAAACCAAACCCACACACTCCTTACCGATCGAAACGACAGATGCAATAGTGAAGATCCGCTAGAACACCAAGCGAAGACCTGTATTCACAAATGAAAGAGTAGTCAACAGGAACAGAAGTACGCCATCTTTTACCAAACCTTGAAGTCCCATTCAGAATTCTAATTTCAGGACGAAATTCCCTTTAACGGGGGGATGATGTGACAACCCGTTATTTCGGGTCAGCAAAAGTCAAACTCACTAATAAAAATCAACAAAAGTCAATGAAGGTCAAACAAGGTCAAAATATTATAAACCATTTGATTTAATCATAATTATAGCTAAGTAATTATGTGTATTTGTTAAGGAAATCAAATAGCCCAATACCGAAATCCCCACCGAAAACCTTCGTAAGCCATACCTTCCCTCGGACCGCAAACGTGCGAGGCAGCTTCTTCGGACCGAAAACGTGTGAACCGAAAACCTGTTCTCAGCCGAAAACTCTTTGCTCGGATAGAGATCCTCACCAAAATCTCGCAAGTTCTATCCATATTCACGCAAATCAAGAGATGAAACACGATTTCCAATGCAAACATCACATCAAATTGTCCTCCTATAAATAGCTAGGACTGAAATCTATTACTCATTCTTGCCTTCTCTAACCGAAAACATCACATTGGCTCCAAAGAACTCAACCGAAATCATCTTCTTTTTCTCTCAAGTATCATCCAAAACTCTTGAAGATCTTGCCGAAATCTTTATATATTCTTAAAGATTTGCGTGAATCACCCTACCATCTTCAAATCCTCAACCGAAAACACTCAAAATCTCCTTTAGAACACACCAAGAACACCAAGAACACTTTCAACTATTCTAAGAAATTACGGTAAGTGTTTCTTACGTAATTTAGTCTTGTCTAACACTTTATATTAATATGTTATTAATTTAAGTACGATATTGTGTATAAATATTATTAGGATACGGTTACTATTACGTATTCTAGCCTACGGATCAAACGCTAGCACTTCGCCACCCTAGCAAGCACACACTCGAGGTGAGTTCATACCCCTATGTTTTTTTTTACCGTTTTTCAATGTTTTAGGGGGAGAATACAAGTAAAACACAAGAAATCTTGTGTTATCATCCAAATGATTTCAAACTGTTTCAAACTGTTTCAAGCTATTTCAACTGTTTTAACATATTTTAAAACTATTTAAATTTTTTAAACTCTTGTTTTCTCCAAAAGATATATTCATATATATATATATATATATATATATATATATATATATATATATATATATATATATTTATATATAGAATTGAGATTTAACAGGCTTAGGACAAGTGTATCTGCTTTAACTCCTGTTCCTTTTCTGGTTGTGGGCTTAAAGAAGAACCACTTGTCCGACTACCTTTTATATCTAAATTATATATGCTCGATATGTATATAAGTATAAATTGAATTTAAAATAAATCTTTAACCCTTTTGTATTAGGTTGAGCAAAAGGGTATCTTTCTCAAATATTTTATTACTGTTTACACAAATTATTAAATTACAAAGGTTTTCATTACATACCGAACATACAAATAAACTATAATAGGTTTGTTTTAGGGAACTTACATACCGTTTTACTAAATCGGATAACAATACTAGAATGAACATATAAACTATAAAAGGTATAGCTTATGGAACATACATACTACGGTTTTCAACTACAAAAAGGATAATACATATGGTTTATCATTATAAAAAGACTTTCCTTTATTCTACATGTAACCGTCAATATAGCTTTCTGAGTGTTACTTTCAAGTACTTAACTATGTACCAACGAAATCCTGATTTTATAACCAGAGTCTCTTGGAGGGAGAGCATGAGTTTGTGTATATATCTATACGGGATTGACAATCCCGCTCCCTGACTGTTAGCTACAGTTGGAACAGAAGTTCTGGGGTGACAAATGTCATATCATTTCGATGCCTAAAGAATGTCGTATCAGGCCATCCTGGTCATTAGCGTGGTTATAATAATTGGTATTAACAATACGATTAGTGTACGAATACATAAACAACTTTACATAGTTTTATTCAATAACAAAACTACAAATACATATAAGTACAACATACTATATTCTAACACAGAAACTTACATTTATGGAGGAATATTTATCCAGGCATATACATACAAATGAGTTACATTCATATATAACTACAATGCATTACATAACTAGTACAGTGCAAACTATATGTCTAAAAAGTCTGTTTTTGTTAATTCTTTGATTACTTAGTGAATACGTTGGAGTCATATACAATGAAGATCCTACAATTTGTGGAATGTGTGATTTCCGCCTGATTTCCAGTTCCTTGTTTGGTTGTGGGCTTAGGGCAGATACACACATTCGACCGTCTTTCCGATCTTGATTATATATAACTTGTATTCACTAAGTGCTCGTAGAAGGAACTTGTAGGGTCACGTTACTTACATTTCATTTACTAAGAAAATATTGGATTTTCTAGAGGATCACACTAACGTTTTTAAAGGAACAAAGAACATACACTTTCATATAAAAATGCTTATGAACTCACCAACTAAAATGTTGATACACTTTCCAAACCACTTGTATTCTCAGGGAACTAGTAGACAGGTACATCCACGCAGGTTTTTGAGAAGACGGGGCGTTTTGGAGACTTATCTTTTATTTTGCTATACACTTTTGGTGTCTTACAAATTATGTTACGAACACAAATGTAATTACTATATTTTCAATACGATGGTTGTTGCTTTGGTTACTATTATGCATTGTTATGATACTGTACATGACATCCTCCACCCCCGAATGTTTCTGTCGTTCCGATTTGGGGGTGTGACAAAACACTAACATATTTCCTAGCACATAACCAGCTAACATGCCACATAATACAACTTCAGCTAGTATACCACATTTCATAAAAGGGGCCGGTCTTAGTGCCTTAGACCCGTTGGTATGGTGAGTAGACTCACCTTGAATGCAGAAGCTTCCTGAAAGAATTCCTTAGCTGCTGCCCTATCCTCTTCCTGAGCTATCAATACCAAAATATTACCTAATTAGCAATTGGGTTCTATACCGTGATCCATAATCCATGCATGGGGTAAAATAACCATTCTACCCCTGGCCCAGTATGATCCAAAACTAAGGCCCAAACCCAAAACAAAAGTCTAACACCATAATGCCCATAAATCCATCAATGGATCTAATCTGCGAAGGCCCAATACCGAAAAGGCCTAAAATACTGAATGGTCAACCCTAGTCAACTCCTGGTCAAGACAAAGTCAACAGTCAAGGTCAACAGTCCATGTTGACCTCAACTCATCCAGTGCATCCAGCGACTCGTCGAGTTCCTCCCGATTCCATTCCACTGAATCCCTAGTCAACTCGCCGAGTCACCTAAGTGACTCGTCGAGTTCATCATATTGTTCAGAAGACCAAAAGTTCATGCAGACCAAAAATCTACCTCTTCATTGCACTCTTCCATAATCTTGAAAACGGGTAAACCCTACCCGACTCCTCGAGTCGACTAAGGGACTCGACGAGTTCCTTCAGTCCTTTTTGTGTTCAGTCCTTTCCAGTGGGATCCAAGGTCCCAAATTTCAAATACAACCTCCCTAGGGTTGAGATACCACGTAAAGTTGCTAACTTTACATCCATGCAAGGCATTAAAGGCTAAAAACACTTAATCAGAGCTTGTCAAAGGACTTAGAGCATGAAGGAGGGCCAAGATTTGATAAAGTTGGCAACTTTAAGTCCCCAAAGGCCCTGAGATATCCAGATCTAAAGCCATATCTTCATATCATGCTCCAAAACCAAGAATGGTACCAAACTAGGCTAATAATGGTCATAAACGTTCATAGAATGAGATCTAAGCAATGGAAGGTCAAGGTTTCTACTTTATACCTTAAAACGGTTGCCACACTGGAGGAAATACCAGATCTATTGCCTTCCACTCAATCCAACCTCTTCAAACTTCATGTTCCTTCCAAAAGAGCACCAATATTTACTTTCCAAACTCACATACACACAAAATGGGAGATAAGACACGATTTAGGGTTTCTCTGGACAAAGGGGGTGATAAGGGAGGCTACAACTGAGGCTTAAGGCCTTTAAATAGGGTAAAAACCCTGAAAATTAGGGTTTCTCTTTTTAGCTCCTACTCGTCGAGTTGGTGCCTTCCAACTCATCGAGTAGGTCCTTCATCCCGCGTCCATTATGATTTCTACTCGACGAGTTAGGGCTCCCCAACTCGTCGAGTCCCGACCCAAAATTCTAAAAATATGGAAAACTGACCAATACCTAAACCAAGAGTTACAAATCTCCCCCACTTGAACTAGACTTTGTCCTCGAAGTCTGCTGATGCAAAAGTCTGGGTAATGCTTCCTCCGCAATCCATGATGCACCCATTGTCCTATCAGGGCCAAATCCCGACTGACTCACTATACCTGGCCTTCAACCATGCTTCCTGTATCGGGTGTCACTCCTTTAGAGTGAAACCTTAAGAGCACTTCAACCATGATGAAGCTTGAGTATCCAACTCTTACCAATAAGCGGCAACCCATTCTGGACCCAACGAATACCGATACCCGACATCCCGAGGGACACAGCCATCACCCCGATCATTCCATGACCGTTCAATAAGGCAACAGGACTCAACCACACCAGGATATCTCCGATCATGATTATCTCGGCGTTACCAATCGACCAGATTTACTTACCATAACCGGGTGTTGAATGCCTATATTCGGAATACCAGATTCCTATCCGGTTGTTGAGCCGACTAGCAACCTCACACTCGCCCCACGCAACCTCCGAAAGAGACCTCGACTAGAAATAATTGTCCTGGCTATACCGCCACTCATGGCTCCATCAATCTTTCTGGCACATCCAATCATCATGAACTGACAACCTGTCGCCACTGAATCCAATGCAAACGTGTGAGCTACCTGAATAACAGCAGTCTTACCTCATTCCAGGTATCCTTTAATCTGTCGTTTTCTGATTCCAACATGTTGTGGCTCTATTACAGATAGAACCAACCCGAAACACATCACAATGGCTTAAGCTACCATCGAACCAAACCCATTCATTACCCTAAAATCCTATACTGCACACTCGTGAACTCCGATTCGGGATCTTTCCCAAAACGAATCGATACTCCGCTCCTACCTCGAGATCCACGAATCTTCATTTGCATAATGAACCATAACTTCTGACATCTCTTACTTGACTGATTAATAAATACCCTTAGCCGATCCCCGACTACCAGTCTCGCACCCGGTCTAACCACCAAGTTCCCAAGAGACCAATCCAGATGCTGGGGAGTTTCCTGGACTCCCTATCCGCATAATTCTACATTCAGGCAGCCACTACAGCCGCCTTCTCTTCTCCGATGGGGATGTGAAATGCATCTTAGTTTCATCCTTGCTTTTGTCTTGGATACCTGGACGATTCTCCCCCACTTAGATTCCACTACGTCCGCTTGGCACATGAAAATTGAAGGATTCCCAATCCTTCTTACGTTCCAATGATCAATTTGCTAACGACCAGTGTCTACCAAACTAGTGCACCATAAGTAACCCTTCCCAAAACAACACAACTCATGAAAACCAGCTAACACTTCTTGAATCCCAACAAAATCATTGGCTCCAGATGCTTAAAAGTGATATCACGCTCAGATCTCAGAGTCCAAAGGACAGATAGTTTAACCAGAACTTCAGCAACAACTCTCTCTTCCCTCGGCAATCCCGAATTCTCTTCCAAGCACAAATACTAAGACTACTGAAACCTAGTTATGATTCCCTCGTACAAGCCCTCGATCTAACCCCGACTACCCAATATGACATTCAAATACTGGGAATCTGCTACTTATAAGGGTACGACCTCGTACTATTCCACCAAAGATTCATGGTATGATGTTGGCATATAACCCTTCTTGAATATAATTAACTCAAACACCAACAGAGATAACAACCCCAAAATAACTGGAGCAAGTGAACTCACTGCTCCTCTCTGATCATCAGACAGTCGACTTCCTTGTCGCCCACCTGATCACAACGAAAATATAACGGGCTTGCCTCCTGTGGGCAATCCCTGCTGACGTGGCCAAACCTGCTACACCTGTAGCAACCCAGATCTCTGAACAGATTCCGACAACAACTCGGAGCAATCATGGTACACGCGGAACCCGTTCCCACCTCCTCCTGTGTTACCTCGTCCGCCCTGAGGACATGGTGTAACTCTTCCTTCCGATCCCAATGACAATCCAAACCCTTGGAACGAACCTCAATCGTGCAGTTTCCGCAAGCGTTGCACTGAATCCGTCCTGCTGGCCTCTCAAAAGCTGATCCGAACTCTTGGGTCTCCGCCCGAGATCCTCCACTAAATTCACCTAACCTGAACCTCTCTCATCGAGGTACTCCTACTCAATCTTCCGTTCTCGGTTATGGGATCCATATCATTCAGGGTCTCACCCATTGACACATTCACCATCTCAATCGTCAACGGCTGAACTGTAATAGCTGGAGTAACCTCTACCCTAAACCGGCTACAAACTACTGCCAAGACATAGTCTCCAATCCCGAAAGTGCAATAGATCGCACAATCAACCCTTGCCGCTTGATACAAGGGATCCAAGGCGAACTCAAAATCCTGTCAGTTCTTCCGTTAACTGGCTCACCACCGGAGCCGGGACCAAACCCTGGTCCTTCCCCTTGCGTGCACATCCTCATCCCGCAAGGCAAATATCTTCATGATCGGAGCATAATCAATAGTTCCTTTCCCCCAAGCTTCTCAGATTCTCCAAGACTCTCGCCGTTTCGAGTATGGATCCTGTGCTTTCAGTAGTACGGGCCCAATACTACCTTCCACACCTATCCATACTTTCCTCAACAATCCTCCCGGATCCTCTAAGTCACTTACTCCACTGGTACACTAAATGCCTGCTAAACAATAACACGATATCTACCGTAGCACCTCCTAGGCTCCCCCTAGGTTCCCAACTTCACCGAACCGCCCCACTAAACTCACTGGAGCATATACTAGGCTTTCCTAGGTTCCCATCCTCACCCTGCCCTCAGCTGCTGAAGAATTCTCATTAATGTCAACTAGCTACCTCATGAATATAGCCACATTTAGCAGAGAGTAGATAATCCTTCAAGTAAAAGACTCATCCCTAGAACGGTTGGACTCATACAAGAGCTGCGCAATAGGGTTAAGTCCATCACTCTGAGATTATCCATCCAGTGCTACATGTGACTTAGCATATTCACTTAGTAGCTAACCCACATTAATAAGAGTCCTACAAAGCACAAAGCAAGCAGCATTCAGGTAACGGTAAATCTAACCAACATACACTAGACAAATCAGTCTATCCACTCGTACAACTTGCAAGCAGGTAACACCTGTCACTAATCTCATCCTAGGCTTAACCTAGGGCAATCGCCGACCCATGAACTATCATAAAACATTCAGCTCACATCCCACAACTCATTATGTCCACATCCATCCATCTTCGATGTCGGCTGCCTTATGCATGCAAATTATACACAGAACAGGATCTAATAGACTGTCGAATAATAGACTCTACCCTAGGACCACAGGAAATAAGTCCAAATCAGCTATTCTAAGGCTATAAGATCCTAACCGTATACAATTTTCAAAACATACACTTAGCAATAATCAATACCAATAGTCATTCTCATTCTAGCATGGCATCCAGTATCCCCAAGGCTACAAGCATCACATATCATGCCAATCTATCGTTGACTACTCAGCACTAGCATGCAAGTCTACCAGCTCATACAACATATAAAAGCATATCCCCTAGCCCTAACTAACATGCGATACTCAGATTCATAAATCAAATCATAACAGATAACATATGTGGGTATTCTGGGGAAAACTTACTTGAGCTCGGTTGATTGCATGCACCACACCCTTTCTTGTCTTAGAAAACCCTTTCCTTGAAAACATTATTTTTTCTTTTGTAAACTTTACAGATCCTCAGTTTGAGTCCAGACACACCCGATAGTGTGTCCACATAATACAACTTCAGGTAGTGTACCATATATCATAAAATGGGCCAAACTTGGTGCCTTAGACCCATTGGTATGGTGAGGAGACTCACCTCGAATGCAGAAGCTTCCTGAAAGAATTCCTTAGTTGCTGCTTTGTCCTCTTCCTAAGCTATCAATACCAAAATATCACCTAATTAGCAATTGGGTTCTATACCGTGATCCATAATCCATGCATGGGGTAAAATAATCATTCTACCCCTGGCCCAGTATCATCCAAAACTAAGACCCAAACCCAAAACAAAAGCCTAACACTATAATGTCCATAAATCCATCAATGGATCTAATCTGCGAAGGCCCAATACCGAAAAGGCCTAAAATATTGAATGGTTAACCCTAGTCAACTCCTGGTCAAGACAAAGTCAACAGTCAAGGTCAACAGTCCATGTTGACCTCAACTCATCGAGTGCATCCAGCGACTCGTCGAGTTCCTCCCGAGTCTATTCCACTGAATCCCGAGTCAACTCACCGAGTCACCTAAGTGACTCGTCAAGTTCATCAAATGTTCAGAATACCAAAAGTGCATGCAGACCAAAACTCCACCTCTTTTTTGCACTCTTCCATAATCTCGAAAACGGGTAAACCCTACCCGACTCGTCGAGTCGACTAAGGGACTCGACGAGTTCCTTCAGTCCTTTTTGTGTTTAGTCCTTTCCAGTGGGATCCAAGGTCCCAAACTTCATATCCAACCCCCCTAGGGTTGAGATACCACGTAAAGTTGCTAACTTTACATCCATGCAAGGCATTAAAGGCTAAAAACACTTAATCAAAGCTTGTCAAAGGACATAGAGCATGAAGGAGGGCCAAGACTTGATAAAGTTGTCAACTTTAAGTCCCTAAAGGCCCTGAGATGTCCAGATCTAAAGCCATATCTTCATATCATCCTCCAAAACCAAGAATTCTACCAAACTAGGCTAATAATGGCCATAAACTTTCATAGAAGGAGATCTAAGCAATAGGAGGCAAGGTTTCAACTTTATACCTTAAAATGGTTGCCACACTAGAGGAAATCTCGGATCTACTGCCTTCCACTCAATTCAACCTCTTCAAGCTTCATGTTCCTTCCAAAAGAGCACCAAGAATTACTTTCCAAGCTCACATACACACAAAATGGGCGATAAGACACGATTTAGGGTTTCTCTGGACAAAGGGGGTGATAAGGGAGGCTACAAGTGAGGCTTAAGGCCTTTAAATAAGGTACAAACCCTGAAATTAGGGTTTCTCTTTTCAGCTCCTACTCGTCTAGTTGGTGCCTTCCAACTCGTCGAGTAGGTCCTTCATCCCGCGTCCATTATGATTTCTACTCGACGAGTTGGAGCTCCCCAACTCGTCGAGTCCCAGCCCAAAACTCTAAAAATATGGAAAACTGACCGATACCTAAACCAAGTGTTACAATATCTCTCTACTATCTCTCTCTATTTATCGCTATATACATACTCTATCTCCCCCTATCTTTATACTCACACTGTATCTCTCTCTATCTCTATACTTCTCTTATCCATCTCTTTCCCTCTTTATTTAACTGTCTCTATTGTCTCTATCTCTCTTAATATGTTTCTTGAGACTACTTATGTTAGTGATAATGTGAAAACAATTGTAGTTCGAAAAAGTCAAAACCCGAAAGGGACACGAAACAGTGAACTTCGTAAACTTTGTCCTTTAATCCTTATTAGGATAAAAGAAATAGTTGTGTGGGGAATTTAGCGTAATAAGGATGCTTATTTATAGTGAAAGTTTAAATAAAAAGAGTTGATAATGAAACTGGGTCGACAAGTTGATAAGTTGTCATAAAGGATCCTAGAATATTGTTTTCGTGTATAAATAAGAGATTCGACTGATTTAGTATTGTGTGAGCATAGTTGTGTACAATTCTTACTTGGGAAAAACAGAAAGCGAGTGGCGGGGATCGCACTTATTCGTTGAATTTGTGATTTCAAGGACGAAATCATCCTAAGTGGGGGATAATTGTAACGCCCGTAAGTTAGGGCTAGACGTTTTAAGTGAATTTAGTTATAATTATTCATTTTATTGAATATTAAAAATCCTCTAATAAGATAATTATTCGTTATACGCATTACGACTATATAATATCTATTTAATATATGCACGTTATGTGTACAAATATTATAAGTATATAATATTTGTAGAAAATCTTTTCGTAAAATTTATCGTTGAAGCCATAAAATAAAGTGTAAAAATAAAAGATTTTTTAGGATAAAAAATCTTCACAAAATTTGTAGTAGTCGTGATGACGATTCCATGAGTATAGATAACGCCTAAATTTGACTTCATATCAATAAGTTATGATTTTTCAAAGTTTCGCATTTAACCAAACACAACAATGTGTCATAAAAAGTAGGTCTGACAATCGGGTTAAGTTCGGGTTGGCGGGTCACGGGTTGGGTTGGCGGGCCAGAAGACAAAAACCCAACCCAACCCATATAATATATGGGTTGGCGGGTTGGTGGGTTGGAAACCTCAACCCAACCCAACCCAACCCATATAACCTGTTTAAGTATATGGGTTTACGGGTTTGCAAGTTAGTGGGTCGAACTCAACCCATATAACTCGTTTAATAAATAAGCAACACATTTTCAAAAATTAGATTTTTTCAACAGAAAGTCATAAAGTGATTAAAGTAATCAACATTAAAAAAAAGAGGTTTTCAACATAATTTCATAAAGTCATTAACATCCAAATAAAATTGAAAAATGAAAACATTCATACAAAGTGGATGTGTTCTTCGTTCATGGATCGTGAGTACCTAAAAATGACGACATGTGTTTTTTATTTTTTGATTAGGGCACCACAAACACAAACTAGCCACAAACGAATACGGAAGGAATACAATGATACAAAATATTACGAATACGAAAGAAAATCAGATTTCATTAAAATTTAAATATATCAATTTTTTTAAATGTAATATATGTATACGGGTTGGCGGGTTGACCTGCGAACCCAAACAGGTAACCCAACCCAACCCATGAAATAAACGGGTTGGTGGGTTGGCAGGTTGACGGGTTGACGGGTCAAAAATCTCAACCCAAACTCGTCTATTTTCGGGTTAGGTCAGTGTCGGGTTATGGGTTGGGTTGAGAGCTGCCACCCCTAATAAAAAGTGAATTGGAGATCAGTTTCTTTTTAGGTAAAACAATTTAAAGAAGAATTGAACTACTCGTAAATATGAATATGTCGATATAAAGAATGTCGGGAACAGAGTTCGTATGAAAAAGTTATGATTTTTGCACATATTTTAGCAGTGTAAACTTTATAAAATATGAAGTTAAAATGTAATGAGAATTAGCTATTGGAGTCTAAAGGAAAGTTGTAGAAGTCGTTGGGAAGAATCTGGGGATATAAAGAACGTCGAAAATGGAGCTCGTATGCGAGAGATATGAATTTGTTAATATTCATAAATTACATGTGTTCGATGCCACGTGACATCACCAGGTTCAATGCTTGCCACCTACGCATCACAAATTTCACTCCATTTCCACTGGATATCTTCCCCCACTTTGAGCCCAATCTTCCTGAGTTTTCGGCTACTTTAGCAAGGCACTAAGGCATCAGAGAGCCTAGCGAAAAGGAGTATCTGGAGTTGAACTTCTGCCGATGACTTTCCAAACTTTTGCTAGAAATTTCTGTAAGTTAAGTTGCACATACTACGCTTTAAGCGTAACTTATATTTATGTTCATAGTCGTTATTATGAACCTACAAATAGATTTATCTGTTATTCCAGTTATTATATTGATTGTCTACTTACACGACTGATGTCTAGGCTAGATCTAGTGAGGTGTTTAAAGTGGATTTTCCAAACAATATATGTTGTATACGAAACATATCCTACCTGAAATATGATTTTACCTGGTCATTCCTTATTTGATATAACTTGAAGTATTTCTTGAAATTATTGAAGAGTCTGGTTAATAGTTAAATAACCTTATGAATACGAACGAATACTGAAGTGTGGTAATATTCGTATTTAGGTTGTTTAAAAAAAATGAAAAAACGAAAAAACGAAGTGTCAAGCGTGGAGCTATCCTAATCACGAATCTTTCACCTCAATCAAGTGAGTACATAGTTACTTTTATAAACATGATTTAATACAAGTATTTATTAAAAGTGTTAAATATATGTCGAAAGTTTATATGTGAATTAGATGTTTATTATCTGGAATATGTGTTAAATGTATATTTGATAATAAACACTTTGCGAACCATATATGATTATATATGTGATACGTATATATATGGTATTATGACATGATAATCTTAATAAAAAAATTATTACTTAAACGATTAATGTATATTAAATATCTGATACTCTGTGTTAAACATATACACTAAATTAAGATAATGTTGTCTAAATAGGGTTAATATTGAAAGTTGATTATAGGGATTGTAGTCTTGTCTGGTTTTAAATTAATACGTATAAAAGATGATTAGTTCGAATTAAGTTGCATAAAAGTGTAGTCGTATATTGTATTGCGATAATAAGGTATACACAGGAAAACGGTTTTGGAAGTTTATCACAAGCATTATAGTGTTCCTAATGGTGAGATAAGATTTATAAAGGATGATTAGTTCAAGATATAGCATGTATTGTAAAGATATTACACAGGCAGGAAATTGTGTTGATTACAGGGATTGAAATCTTGTCTAGTTATACACTAAGACCTAAAAGGGATGCTTAGTTCATTTAAGTTTGGATATTGGGTAGCATCAAATTAAGGGTATGTGTGAGATTGGAATGGAGAGTAGAGCTCTGTTCTATGATACAGTTTCATGTCGAGGTACAGGTGACGTATCCGATTACTTTATTAGTATTCCCCTTCATTTTTAAACAGTCGAATAGGGTGTGTCTGTATTAGACCACTGCTAGGCATGTCTGAGTCATCTAGCGGATTATAGATGACCACACCTGACTTAACTGTCTTTTGGTGTTAATGAATTATAATGATCCATGGAAAAAGGATTGTATGTTCATTTGGGTACTTTGTCCCCCCATGGTTGCCTTTATTGATTTATGTCTGCTTCCAAGGAATCCCCAAAGCAGTATGGTCAACACGTTTCTTACAGTGATCCATCAGGACTAATCTCATGAAGATCGCTATTATAGGATCGGTATGTGAGGATCGATGGGATGGGTAACTAAGGGTAAAAAGCCGTGTAGGTGTTTATGTCGTGTTGTTGGATAACAGTTGGTTTTACATGTTTATTGGTTATTGATTATTATCATAATAACATTATGGGACTGAAAACCCTGTGTATCTCACCAACTTTCCTAACATGATCCACTCATTTTATATGCATCATAGGTAGCAGTGTTAAGACTGCTAGAGACTTGAAAAGGATGTTGGGTGAATAAAGAAAAGACCAATAATAGTGTAGTGTGCAGGACCATTAGGTCTTTATGATGTAACTATATTCTGTATTGATTATGACATCCTTAGGGTTTTAAAATTTTGAAACAATCATTTGTACTCAAAATATTTTAATATACTGCGATTTTCCACAAAAAGGATATTATGATTTTTAAACCGTAAAAAAAAAGTTTTTTTTGGTTCTGGAAAATATGCGATGTCACAGTTGGTATCGGAGCATTAGGTTAAGCGAACTACGAATAGTGATTATTTCTAGACTTAAACTTAAAGAGTAAGTGATGATGGTGAGAGGTGTGTCTAGTATATTTTAGGTTTTATACCTAAATTAATATTATATAGACACAAGCACTAAAATACTTTAGGGTATATACCTTAATTGATATTATGTGCTAATAAAGCTATCTTATAGTATGCCTTAGGTTGTATACCTTACTTGCTATTATGTGCATTATCATACTCTAGGCGAGATGCCTTATATTCTAATATGTACTAACTGATATGTATTATAGTATGTCTTAGGTTGCCTATATAGATTGCCATTACTTGAAAAGAATTAAGGTTTATTACGGACCTTGATTTAGAGAAAAAAAATTATGTGTACAATATTCTAAACATATAAGTATTTTATTAGAACTTTCATGTAACTTTTTGAGGAGATAAGGTGACTTTCGATAGTTAGCATCGATAACTTCGTAAACAGTGTGCAAATACCTATAGAGTGGTATCGTACCTTTACAATATGTTTATTGAAGTAGTGGTACCTTTGGAGAGATATTATACGTTTGAAGTACATTTTCAAGTGTTAGGATGATATACCTTTGGCGTGATCCATAAAGTCATCCCACCACCTGGTGATTCCGCCACCGACCAGATTGAAGCAGTGATTGCATACAGATTTGGAAACACTAAAGATGGTGATAAATACTTCAACGATATCAAAGTTGAAGTTATATAAGATGCCATGCAGAATTCTAGAAAGACAAAAGAAGGGAGCCCTCAAAGTTTGCAGACTCAATAGGCTAAAATTTTGTCTGTCTATATGAGGTAGTGTGCAGTTAGAGTGTTGTGTAAAGATCTGATATGTACCCTATACATGATGCTCTGACTTAGAATTTTGATATTGAGTGATAATCGACTTCTATCACATCCTTGCATAGAATCCATAATATGTTAAGCAAACTTTAACATACAGGACTAGGATGGTGGAATAGTCATTGGTTTGATACTAAGCAACTTACTTCTTTAGTAAGGTAGAATACTTAGCCGAAGTGATGTTATATCTATTGTATTGTACGGAGAGAGATAACGGTGTTATAGAGGACAAAAAAACCAAGTTGAAACTGGTGGAACATGTTGAGATGCAAATTCCCTAGGACTAACTCTTATAAGGGAATGGCGATGTTACAGAAGAATGGAAAGATCGAGCATTTGCACGGGAAGAATCCTAGAAGAGGAGTCTAGGAAACTTTAGTAAGAGCTCAGTAAACTGTAAAAGCACATAGTTATTGTTAGAGCGCCTGATAGAGAAGTGAAAATCCGAGTGGAGTCTAGGAAAATTTGTTGTATGTGCTTGTTTAGACACATGTGTATATGTTAAATTTATTTCTGGTTATTATGTGTGGTCACTTAGGAACTGTGAGGCAATTCTTGGAACGAGTGTGAATAGGTGTGAAAGGTAGTATATAGGCCTATACTACCTGATGCACAAGATTCGTACTTTGATCAGGAAGAGTCACAAGGTTACTAAGACGCTAGTAGTTGAGTTTTTTTTCTTTTTCTATTATTACATGTGTATGGTAATGACTAAGAAAGTGGTTTTGGTTCAGGCCCTAGTGGCCATGAAGAATCGAGTTTGAGTAATATATATCTGCCTAAGAGAGTTGATTGGTTCTGAGATCTTTATTTGATGTAGTAACCAAATTTAGTCGGGATATCTAAGAAGAAGGTGATTGAAGTGAACGACAGAAGGATTGCAGCCTCCGTTAAGGTTGAGCAACCACTAGCTAGGGATGCTACCTGATGTGATGTAGTGGTACGTCGATCTCCCATGCTCAATATATCAGGTTGTTAGCATAAGATGGAATGTGATTTTCATGCTAGTGGTTGTCTCATGGAGATAGGGTTCTAGTTTGTTATGAATCCTTTGTGACATGCAATGGAAGGTCATCAGAGTGTGGCAATTTAGTTACTTGTTGTAGCCGAAGTAAAGACCTTACTATTGGAACTCATTTATCAATTGGATTGGTGTGAAAAGATAATATCAAGAAGATAATCGTGTATAAAAATGAAGAACAAGAACATGTGAGTAAACCATGATGAATAGATAGAGATCAACAACTTATTACATGAAGAACACTCATGACTATGGAGAAATCCCCAGCCAACTCTCTCTAACTAAATGACTACATGGGTGCACACTCATCTAACAAATGACCACTCACCTCCACTTTATATACTAGTGGATGGAATATGCTCTCATACAATGAATATTCTAACATAATAAATCACTCATCATTGTAGAATTTTTTTTGCTCCAACAATCTCCTATTAAATGATTGGAAATGATGAGGGAAAGAAGCAATGATAAAAGGCAGAACATCCGACGGGCAGGTTTTGGTGCTGAAGTGTCTCGGAAAATCTGAAGTTATCATGGTCTCGGAATCTGGCAATGGAATCTCTAACATCAAAGAATATATAGAGGAACCAACTATGAATAAAAATATGAAATCCCAATCTTCAAAACTAATCAGTCCCAAAAAACCGATCATATTCATAGTCTCCCCCTCGACTGTTGAAACGAAGAGCTCAATATCGGATCACACAACGTGTTCAACATTCCAAACTCGTATCATAATGCACCAAATAATCTCGGAAGAATGACCTGCTGGAAATGTGAAGCATCCTAAAGTAAAGTTCGAATAATAAATAATATCAATCTAAAGAAGGGTCTAGCAATGCCAAAAATTCGATCGGAAGATCAAAAATCAGTGTTACGTTGCATCACCAAAAGAATCTTCGTCTTCAAAATATCCCAAATCCAAACTCAAATAATAGAATCTAATCTGAATGCTATTAGAAATGAGATAGCCAAAAGATTTATGTATCAAAATAGATTAAAGAACACCGTATAAATCTAAATCTGAAACCGAAGTCTTGCCCAAGATTTCCCTCGACGATTTGTAAACTCATAAAGTAGGAAATCAAACTTCAATCAGCATGACTACTACCATATAGATAATAGGCCAAGACCATTTAGATACCCCAATACTAACCGATCTCCTTTCCCAGATGTCTTCAAGAATCTAAACTCTAAAAGTCACAACAAATGCTCAGATGCTCATGATTCTTCCCCTATTTCTAATCCACCATGCAATAAAGATAAAAAATAATCATGAAATTTGGCAAGAGAATATGTCAGATATGATGGAATACCGTACGCTCCTCCTTGATGTGAGCATGTACCTGTAGAAACGAGGATATTATTTTTCAGGCCATGAGTAAACTTAGTGATGTATTGTTGAACTGAACAAACACTATAAAATATATCTGATAAACCCCCGCTGCTAAAGAATCATAATGCTAAACTGAAGTAATGTTGTTACCCGAAATGCAAAGTCGAACTCCCAAAGCACAATCATTGAATCGTCAATCAAAGTCGAAATGAACTAGTCTAGACCTCTAATCCGAAGATATTTGGTCTGAATGATGGTTTGAGACCTTATGTAACCAGTCCGAAGGAAATAAAATGCAAACCTCAGAAAGATCCATATGTTGGAAAACATTGTTGATTAGACAAGTTTCTGAATGAAAATATATGGATCCGAATCTTAGAATCACATAAGTCTGAGGCTGCAAATGCAAATTGTTCCGTAGAACGAATAACAGACAAATAAAAATCTCTGAAACAATTGTCTTCACTCGAAATCAGAAAGAAGAATGAAGCATTGAACCATGGAGCTAAAATTGGTGTTAAAAAAATAATTGGTTTTTAAATAAATAAATTGGTTATAAAAAATGGGTTTTAATAAAAGAACTAGATGAAGGTCACCCACGCCATTGGCATGGGTTTGAATTGTCAGGAGTTTAAAGCAAAAGGTTTCTTCTTACGGCAGAAATTGGAGAAAATCCACGCAATACCAGTAGAAAGTTACAAAAAAATAGTTATTACAACAGAATTTGAAGAAAATCCAGCCAATAGCACAACAAACTTAGAAAATTGAATGACTCTCAAACCAAACATACGCATACTCATCAAGTGGTCATGCTAGAGACATAAACATTGTCTCCACACAAGCAGAGCATGTGAATCACCAAGCACATCAACCGAAAGAATTTCTATTCAACAACAATGGAGGCAACTTTATTCATCCGAAAAAGTTTGGTTTACTTGCAGCCCCCACTTTTATAAAAATCATCAAATTCCTGCAAATTCATCAAAACAACACAAATTGTTCGAAAAAATTTAGCAAAAAAAAAAAGAAACATATGGAAAAAAAACCTGCTTGATGTAAGCAGCAATGGATGTGGTGCAGTGAACAACATGGTAAATACCAAGAGCTTGAGATGTAGTTCCATGGCATAAACATGCATCTTCAATGGAATATATGTGAAAATATAAGATGAGATCCAGAAGAAATTCCCAAAGATTAGGCAGTAAAACGGGCAACAAAAATAAAAATGAAACCTTGGAAGTCATTCATTTGTATTAATAGAATAAATAAATCCCACCTTATCATTCGTTTGTAGAACTTGAACAGATACACACTCGCAAGCACACTGTGACATTCACACAATCAAATACATACTCACATACATATAGATACATGAGAATACAAACATGAAAACACAGTTAATGATCCTACAACTTTTCATTCTCATTTTCCTCATTTCTTCCCAAGTACATTCCCATGTTGAAGACTGATTCAAAGTCAGTGAAAGAAAGTGAAATAAGTGCTCTCGTGTCTGTCTTCATAACTGTTGAAGTCTTTCATATTTCCTGCTTTTACTTAAGTCTTTTCATGTTTCCAGCATTTACTTTTTCAGTTGTAAGTTCTGCTATATATTGCAGCCTTCTGTTCTTTGTTTTTCACTGAATAATACATGAGAGCTTTTCTGCATTTTGCATTGTTCATTTGTTTTGAACCAACATTGTGGTATCAGAGCTTAGGTTGCATTCCTAAGTCTCTCTGGTTTGTTTTGATGGCACAGAACCTCAACACTATTAGCATGTCTCACCCTCAAATTCCAATCTTTAAGGGAGACTCCTACGAGTTCTGGAGTACCAAAATGAAGACTTTGTTCAAGTCACAAGATTTGTGGGATCTTGTTGAAAATGGGTATGCAGAAGCAAGCACAGATGAGACACGTCAGAAAGAAAATAAAAAAAAAGATGCAAAAGCCTTGTTTTTCATCCAACAAGCTGTTGATGAAACAATCTTTCCCAGAATTGCTGCAGCAGTCACATCACGAGATGCCTGGAACATTCTCAAAGAATATCAAGGATCAGCAAAGGTGATCACAGTTAAACTCCAGTCCCTAAGAAGGCAGTTTGAGACCTTAAACATGAAACCAAGTGAAACCGTTCAAGAGTACCTGGCAAAAGCATCTTCGATTGTGATTCAGATGCGTGCTTATGGAGATAAAATCTCTGATGAAGTTGTTGTTGCAAAAGTATTGAGGAGTCTACCTTCTAAATTCGACCATGTTGTGGCAGCTATTGAAGAGTCAAAGGATCTTGCGACATTTTCCTTTGATGAACTGATGGGCTCACTACAAGCACATGAAGCAAGAATCAACAGATCTCAGACTCAAGATGGAGAACGTGCATTTCAGATCCAAGGAGAACAAGGTAGATATTCCTTTGGTCGAGGAAGAGGCAGAGCATCATCTCGTGGTCGTGGTCGAGGGAGATCACAAGGGTCACTAGTTCAATGTGATCATTGTAAGAAGTTTGGTCATAAAGAAGAAGATTGTTGGACAAAGCAAAACCAAGCAAAGTACACTGAAGAGGAATTTGAAGAGAAGGAAGATTACTTGTTCATGACCCACATTCATCCGGTTGATGTCACAAAGGAGATATGGTATATAGATAGTGCATGTTCTAATCATATAACCGGTGTACGTGACAAGTTCAAAAGCCTGAACACGACAGGAAAATCACGTGTTCGTCTCGGCAATGACCAACCAGTTGCGATAGAAGGAACAGGAGTTGTGGCGCTTTGCATCGAAGGAAAGGATAAACTCATCAATGATGTTCATTTTGCACCAGGTCTGGCCCACAATCTGATAAGTGTAGGCCAGTTAATTGAAAATGGATTGAAGGTAGAATTTGAAAATGATGCTTGTGCGGTAAAGAAACAAAATGGTGAAGTTCTATTATACTCAAAAATGACTGGAAATAGGATGTTTCCAGTAGATTTTTCACGAAAAGAATGATATATGATGATGAGTAGCAAGGATGATGAGTCAAGATTATGGCACTATCGATATGGGCATTTGTATGTAAAAGGTCTACAACTATTAACAAGCAAACAGATGGTGAACGGGCTTCCAACCATAAAAGATTCCACCCATGTGTGTGAAGGGTGTGTCTTAGGTAAGCAAACACAAAGATCCTTTTTGAAGGGGCAAGCAAGACGAGCAACGGAAAAACTGGAGATAGTATGTGCAGATATCTGTGGTCCAATGAGGACAGAATCACACTCAGGGAGTAAGTACTTCTTGCTTTTTATTGATGATTTCACTCGTATGTGTTGGGTCTACTTCATCAAAGCGAAATCTGAAGCTTTCGAGCACTTCAAAAAATTCAAAGCCCTTGTCGAAAAACAAGGAAACGTTGTAATCAAGATTTTAAGAACTGATAGAGGCGGTGAATTCATGTCAAAGGAATTCACTACATTATATGAAGAAGAAGGAATAAGAAGAGAATTGACAGCTCCTTACACACCTGAGCAAAACGGAATCACAGAGAGGAAGAATAGGACTATTGTGGAGATGGCTCGATCAATGCTAAAATCAAGTTGTCTGACTCGTTTTGGGCAGAAGCTGTAGCCACAGCTGTGTATCTCCTCAATCTATCACCCACCAAAGCAGTATGGAATAAAACACCTTTCGAAGCCTGATATGAGTTCAAGCCCACTGTTGATCATTTGCGTGTTTTTGGCTGTTTATGCTATGCATTGGTCACCACAAATAGGCACAAGCTAGAAGAGAAGTCCAAGAAATACATCTTTGTGGGCTATTGTACAATGTCAAAGGCCTACAGGTTATTCGATCCTATAAATAAGAATATTGTTATCAGCGGTGATGTGATTTTTGAAGAATATTCAAGTTATGTGGATACATCTGTTCACACAAACTTAATGCCACATCCAAATTCATTTGAAAATGTAGAAGATGAAGTGCATGATCATCCAATCAATACACCCATGTCTCCTCTATCAAGTCCAACACCGAGCTCTACTCACGGTGAATCATCTTCTGCTACGCCCTCGAGGACCACATCTGGCTCTTCTGATGTGTCGTCTCCAGAAACTCCACCACTCAGATAGAGGAACTTGAATGAAATTTATGATAGCACTCTAGCCCTGTTCGCTGGTGATCCAGTCTCAGCAGATGTGGCACTTCAAGATGTTAACTGGAAGAAAGCAATGGAGGAAGAAATTATGGCGATCGAAAAGAACGAGACATGGGATCTGGTGGAACCTCAAGCTGGTAAGCATCCAATTCCTTTGAAATGGGTTTTTATAAAAAAGTTCAATGCCGATGGTAGTCTTCAAAAACATAAAGCAAGATTAGTTGCTCGTGGTTTTCGACAAGAATTGGGTGTAGATTTCAATGAAACATTCTCACCGGTGGCAAGAATTGAGACAATAAGGTTAATTCTTGCATTAGCTGCACAACAACCATGGGAAGTTTACCAGTTTGATGTTAAGTCGGCATTCTTAAACGGGGACCTAAAAGAAGAAGTTTTTGTTCAACTACCCGAAGGATTTATTGTTCCTGGGCAAGAAGGGAAGATATATAGGTTGAAGAAGGCATTGTATGGGCTTAAACAAGCTCCGCGTGCATGGTATAGCAAGATTGACAACTTCTTTCGCTTCAACGGTTTTCAGAAAAGTCCTAGTGAACCTACCATGTATTTTAAGAAGCAAGGTGATGCAGGGATCATGTTAGTCAGTCTCTATGTTGATGACATGATCTACACAGGGTCGTCTAAAGAGCTCATTTATCAATTTAAAATGGAGATGATGAAGACGTTTGAAATGGCAGACCTTGTAAAGCTACATTATTTTCTTGGGATCGAAATAAAGCAAACAAACACCGGTATTTTTATTGCTCAAGAAAAATATGTATCAGACATGCTAAAGGGTCTCAACATGGAGAATATTGAACCAGTCACAACTCCTATGAACACTAATGAAAAGTTAACATGTGAAGATGGCACAGGAATGACAGATCCTCAAAATTACAGGAGCATAGTTGGGAGGTTAATCTACCTCACTCACACAAGACCAGACATAAGTTTTGCAGTGGGAGTAGTTTCAAGATTCATGCACAAACCCACAAAACAACACTATGGAGTTGTCAAAAGAATTATTCGTTACTTAGCTGGTACCAAGCACTATGGTATCTGGTATTTGAACTCTAAAAGGTTTGTGCTAAAAGGATACAGTGACAGTGATTAGGCAGGATCACAAGAAGACAGGAAGAGTACAACAGGGAATTGCTTCAGTACTGGGTCTGGAATAATTTCATGGCAGTAAAAGAAGCAAGCAACGGTAGCTTTATCATCAACTGAGGCGGAATATGTGGCGGTCACAATTACCGCGTGTCAAGCTGTGTGGGTATGAAGACTTATGGGTGATCTTATGCAGGAACAAAGGGAACCAACTGTGATTTACTGTGACAGTCAATCAACAGTTGCCATGACAAGAAACCCAGTTATGCATGGGCGTACCAAGCATATTGAAATTAAGCACCACTACATTCGAGACTTGGTGGCAGCAGGTGTAATATGGGTGGAGTTCTGTCCTATTGAAGAACAATTGGCCGACATGTTCACTAAGGCTCTTCCGCCTGCACATTTTCAGCGTCTCCGAGCTTGTATTGGCATTGGAAGCTTTGAATCAAAGGGGGGTGTTGAAGACTGATTCAAAGTCAGTGAAATAAAGTGAAATAAGTGCTCTCGTGTCTGTTTTCATAACTGTTGAAGTCTTTCATATTTCCTGCTTTTACTTAAGTCTTTTCATTCCAGCATTTACTTTTTCAGTTGTAAGTTCTGCTATATATTGCAGCCTTCTGTTCTTTGTTTTTCACTGAATAATACACGAGAGCTTTTCTGCATTTTGCATTGTTCATTTGTTTTGAACCAACATCCCATAATTGCAGGTTAGAATGGTAATACTTAACATCAAAATTTCCAAATGTATCCTAGGCTTAATCCATCCCAAATAGACCTACATGATATATTGATAATATCTATTACCCACACAAAAGTTAAGAAAGGAAATCATGAGAAAGAAAGCAGATGTAGGTAGTATGTGAAACTATATACTTCTACTAAGCCGAATGACTAACCTTGGTAACCTTAATAACTCTGTCTCGCCAAATCTGGATGAGCAAAAACGGGTCCAGGTGTGTGTTTCTTGTTTATTGTTTCATATATAGTTGCTGTTTTACAAAAACATGTTAATCTTAATCGCTAATATGTAATACCAATTTAAAGCATATTATGTGAATCAAATAAAAAGCCACCTGTTCCGAAACCAACGAAAGATGTTGAGAGTGTTGAACAGTCTAATGTGAGTGAACTCCCGATGCATTTACCACTTGATAACCCGCTATTTTTCCCGGGTATTCACAATTTCACCTCTGAGATGGGTCATCAGATTGGAAACATGGGAATCGGTATAGGACCACAATACCAATAACATCAGATGAGAAATTTTAGTAGGACACGAAGAATTGTCAAGATTACTCACCCAGACACCCATGAGGAAGTCAGAGTCCATAAAAGAACCCGATGGGTATCCGAATGGTGCACCCTACACAAAAGAAAAACATTAGACAAATCAGTCAATTCCTTCTCTCTGGATCTCTCTTCATCTTTTTTTTTCTGTTCATAAAAAACTCAAACATCATAAACTAAATACTGAAATGAAATAGGTTAATAAAAAAACCCTATCGAAAGATACCATAGCAGTGACTTTAGACGCATCAGGTTTAATTGATTTACAGGGATGAAATCGACTGTAACACGTCCTCTCTCTGGATATATTATTTGTTTATCAGGTTTTTTTAACTATACCAATGTACTCACACTTTTGGTCCAACTTACCCTAATAAATAAAGCAAAACAATCCATTTTCTTTGTGTAAATTTTGACTGCACGCGTAACTCCCAAGAAGGACATTTAATGATCTTGCAATATAACCACAAAAAGGAAACAAAATAAAGTCAATGATCATTTTACATGTTATTAGGACAGGGGGAAAATGGGTGTAACTATAAATGAGTATTGATCGTAAAAAAGGTTAAATGCAGAAAATGACATCCTACTTTCATTCTTTTAAAAATGGTTAAACGCTAGAAATTGCATCGTATTTTCAGTAATTTAAAATACAAGGTCAAACATGCATATAGCCAAAGACAAACAGCCACAATTTAATCTAAAGTTAAATTACGTATAAGATTTTTAACGACTACCAATAGAGACCATAATTAAATGCAATTCATGCGATTATTTTTAAGTAAATATATGAAGCTTTTGATCATTGAAGTACCTGTACCACCAATTTTTTAAGAAAGCTTAGGTGATTCCATCAGAGGAGTTCCCATATCCAGGGCTTTATCAAGAAGAAAAGTCTCCGAATTCCAACAATTTTTCAGGAAACATAAGATGATCGAAGCAACAAAAAACTTTATTATTTGCTTTTAGCGAGCGAGGTGAAGGTTTCCAAAAGCCGAAAATAAACATAAAAGAAAGAATTTTTTTTTCCCAATGCTTTGACATTTCCTAAAAAGTTAGTTCAAATGACATAATCAAGCAACAAGCTTCACAAAAACACATAGCAACCTACTTTCATATATTAATAAGAAATAGGACTTGTTCTAGTAAGAAATAGCAACCTACTTTCATGTATTAATAAGAAATAGAGGGACTTGTTCTAGTAAAAAATAGCAACCTACTTTCATATATTAATAAGAAATAGATGGTACAATGTTTTCTGCAGTTTATAGAATCTCAACTTTTGAATTCCTAATTTAACTCAAATACTCATTGAGCCGCCACTGTTTTTTTAACATGTGCATGAATCTGATCATCCATGAGCTTGATTAAGCATGGAGATGATTGAGACTAGTAGTGAATATTTGCGTTTATGGGATCAAACTTCTTGGTTGCATCATAATTCATAAGTCAATTTAATCAGAAGCTGATTTACAAAAAGCTAATATGCTATGTCATATTTTGGCTTTTTTCAAACTTAGAATTTCATTTTCTAGTTTATTTTTTATTTAGCAAAGTTTGTTTCAAGTTTAGAGTATCTTTCTTGAGATACTATAATATCTATACATAGGTAGTCAAACATCTCATTTTTCATTAGTTAGATAGTTATCAAATTTATTAACCTAATACGGTAATAGTCATAACTTTCCGTTGGTTTTCACTTTTCAGATCTTGCATTATTCTTGCTATCATTGCAGTTTCTTCAGTCAATTTCTTAATTTCTTCCTTATCAATTCTAACTTCACAAATATGTCTTGGGCTCAATGACAATGTATTTGTTGAATTAAGATTTACTAATTTAGTGAGATAGAACTATTGACACGTAACCAACCATTCTTTATGATTTGGATTTTTCGTGATTGGAAAAGGACATTAACAAAGTGTGTAGATTCAAAATGTGGATGGATACGTTGTTTTTAATGATATGATGTGAACAATATGAGTTGACTTTGCCCACTTTCTTTAGATCATTAACTAACATTTCTATTGAAAGCGAGTGTAAGTTTGAGTTAGGGTCTTATCAGCATCAGCCAATAAAACTCAATCATTTATTCGTATTTAGTTTTCTCTTGATAGTACCCCTTTTGTACTATCCTCCCTCCTCCCTGCTTCCTTCATTATGCCGATGTCGTATGCAAAAGCCTTCCGGTACTGCTTTGCTTAACAGCAAAAATTAGCAAAAAAACATCATTATCCTTTTTGTATTTTACTTCTATACTAGGTTACAACCCGTGGAAACCACGGGTAAAAAACTTATATAAAATTTTACTAAACTAATAAAATATAAGTTTTGTTTAGACTTTATATTGATTTTTTAAAATTAATATATATATATATATATATATATATATATATATATATATATATATATATATATATATATATATATATCTGAAAATCAGATAGTTATGTATGCGAAGACATTTAATATAATTATGATTTTGTAACACCGTAAATTTTCAAACAAAATTTTCGTTTTAATTTCACATAATTCTCACCAAAATCTCATTTATTTAATTTACAAAACACAACTCCATAATTATTTAATTAATAATCCAGGATCCTCAAAACACAACTCTTTCTCTGGTATGTACAATCAAGTCGTCGCCTTCCCGCGATCCTGAAAAGAACTTGAAACACATATCACATAACACGGTAATCACGAAGCTTAATGAGTTTCCGCAAAATACCACACACAGCTCATTAGCCACTCGAGGCTATAACTCAATAAGACCCTCCGGTCAATGTGTCTCAGTGGGACCCTCTGGTCCCACAACTCAGGTGGACCCTCCGGTCCTAACTCAGATGGACCCTCCGGTCCTAACTCAGTAAAGTTAGAATAATACACAACATAAATCACATAGACATAATGCAGGATATCACAGTACTCAATATAAACACATAAGACCCTCTGGTCACACATAGGATACCACTCAAGGTAAGTATAGTGAGAAGACTCACCTCGGATGATGAACAGCCCCTATAAATGTTGCTGCTACGCACCGGCCACTAACTCTGTGCCAAACCCACAATTATCCCAATTAGGGACTAAGTCCAAACTCTCACTCATTAGATCTAAAGGTAGACCACTAACCAGCCCATCAATGACCTAAAACCCATTGGGCCCACCAAGGCCCAATAATAAATGGGCTCTCCTGAGGCCCAACTCTCTCACATCTAATGGCAAGCCCAACATAAGGGCCCAAAGCACATATATATAATCCTCTGGTCCAAGACTATATTGCAACAAGCCCAAACTTCAGGCCCAACACTCAAGGCCCAAAATGAGACTTAGCCCAAAAGTCCACAGTGAGGTTATGCGGGGCGTACCTCTCTTGGTACGTTCAGCGTACTCACGAATCCATATTGGCCATCGGGGACACTGGGGCAGTACGCAGGGCGTACAGGAATTACGTTCAGCGTACTCCCCAGATTCACTCTTTCTACTCATTTGGTCTTAAACAGTTAAGACATTACCTCAAATCCCAGATCTGGACTCCCTAATGGCACTTACTCCATAAAGTCAGTGACTTTAAGCCTTTGCATGGCTGACAAGGTCACAAACACACAAAACTCTCACTCTCTTAACTCAAAATGCTCATATCTCATGCATGGGTTGATTCTCACGTTCAAGACCTCATTTTTATGGATCCTCTCCACTAGAAACACTTAAAAGGACGGATATTAGGCTCTAGAGTGCAACAACTTATAAAGCTTCAAGCTTTGGGACCAAAAACCCTAAAATGGACCATATCATGCACAAAAAAAAGGATGGGAAAGCTTTGAGCTTTATACCTTCAAATGATGCTCCAACCACAGAAAAGCTCAGATCCAAAGCCTGGACTCCAACTCTATTCTGTTCCATGCTCCTTCTTCACTCCAAAAATCCCACAAGAACACTTATAAGCTCACAATGGTCACACACAAGCTCAAGAACGAGGATTAGGGTTTAGGAGGGTTTATTGACTGAGGATGGTGGCCGGGAATGAGGCCATCTCATTCTTTATATAGGGACACATCCAAAGTTAGGGTTTCCATTTTGTGCCTAGTACGCCCAGCGTACTAGGTGGCTCCGCTTAAAAACCTCGCACATGAGTACGCTAAGCATACACACACGTACGCCCAGCGTACTCGCTGCCACCTTTTTCAATTAAAGGACTTATCCTGCCATAACTTCAAACTTCCATTGCTTCCTCGATATAACTCCGTTTCCAATGAATCTCATATCCTCGGAAAGGTGTCAAGATGCTCTATGCTTCCAGCAACTCGTCGCAACCCCGAGACTTCCTCATGCCCGAGTTGCAGCCCACAAACCCTAATCTCGGACGATCCGAAACAGGATGTTACAGATTTATATAGAACATAATATAATTTTGAAAAAAGTATAATAAAACTCAATCAAATATGGAAATGGCATTGATATACGAAATATTGAATATTACAGAAATGTTGATTTCCATAAACATATTATACGAACTTTTAGTGTATAATCATCTTTCAACTTATTCAAGTCCCGTATGAAAGTGATGTTTTGGGCAGCCATTGAGTCTGTAAATATAAAATGTAAATTATGGAAAATCGAATTACAGAAATAGGTATATATTTTAATAACAACCTACTTTCCCTTAAAACAATAACAACAATATATATTTTTTTTTTCAAAAAATAGCAACATATTTGGAAGACACAGAACACAGTAAGACACAAAAGAAACATAAACAGTGAGTACATTGTTGTTATTACCCAAAATTTTTACAAAAATCATCTGTTTAGTGTTTACAATGTAAGTTTCTGAAAGTACATTGTTGTTATTAACCAATTCTTTTACAAAAATATTTTAGTCTGAAACTAATACATAATATGTAATCAAAGTTGACTTAGATGTCTCCTGCTAGTTAACATAACAACAAACTTTAAGAAAGGTACACAACAAAATAGAAAACAAAAAAACGTGTTGTAATGTTTAGGAGAAAAGAACATACCATGAAACTATTCTCCAACACCACATGGAAGCCTGTACAATTGTAATCATCGATCACCACAACATCATATGATATGTCATCTGCTTCATCAAACACACAAACACAGTTATCTGATGTAATGGGCTCTCCCTTGCCAGCAATAAAAGCACCTTGATTTCTAACAAAATCAGCCACCACCTCCTCCAAATTAGAATGCAAGTATGTTGTGGTTGAATAATGGGACACAAATTATGTAATTTCAATTGCAAGAAACAAACATTTCTCGAGCAAGCACATAGTTATGGGAATTGATGATATGGAAATTAATAAAATAATAGCTACCAAACTGATCTGTGACTTGAATGAAACTGGAAGTCTAATGCTGGAGTGTGACTATCTTCGAAGTACAACTTTGGTACCTTTAAAAAATTAACATATTTGGTCTATTTTTTTCAATATAATTGCACAAATGGTACATGTATAAAAAAATTTGGAAATTGTCCATTTTAAAAAATAATGCATAAATGGTTGTTGTACAAAAAAAATTAACAAAAATAGTCCATTTTTAAAATAAAATGCACAAATGGTACCTGTATAAAAAAATGCCGAAATAGTCCATGTTAAAAAAAACTTTTTCATTAGAGATGATATGTATAAAGACTAAAGACAAGCTTTTAAAAAATTAAATTACTGGAAGACTTGAATGTAGCAAAAATAATATGTTATAGAAATAGTAAAAATGATAGATGTTTTAGGTCAGAAATGTTCTATTAGAAAAAAAATATCATGTCAGCAATAGATTAGATACAGAGAACTTACACATTAAAATGTTGAAATGTATGAAATGAAAGTAGGATGATATAACAAACATGCCCATGAAAGTAAGTTGCTAACTTTGCAATCTCTAGGTTTTTTCATGGCATATACAAATTAAAAACTACACCTACAAGATATGCTACTCAAATTGAAGTGTTTACCCACATTTTGTACTTCAGCAGGCTCAGAGCCAAAAATATCTTCACCTTTCAAGGTTGCAAATCCAGTGAATGGATGAGTCTGCATACAACTAATACGCATGAACATTCTTCTCACAAAAAAGAGAAAATATAGTCAAATAGCCAGAAATAGATAATAAAACAAAATATATTATTACTCTTTGAACTACAGTACATTGTTCCACGTGGAACAAAAGGCACAAAAGTAGTTCTCAAAAGTAATTTAATTTTTAAAAAACAATCATATGCACTACTTCTCAAAAAAGGAACTTATAAAAGTTATCCCATAATAAACAATAATAATACTTCAAAAGGCGTTAATACT
The DNA here is from genome assembly GCF_052849685.1 of Lactuca virosa. Taxonomy (NCBI): domain Eukaryota; kingdom Viridiplantae; phylum Streptophyta; class Magnoliopsida; order Asterales; family Asteraceae; genus Lactuca; species Lactuca virosa. The sequence continues at coordinate 338,991,975 of NC_136430.1, forward strand.
AAAAAGAAAAGGGGCAGAATAACGAATCCCTAAAGTAATACACCAACGTTTTACCTTATACCATTAAATCATCCAACAAGGTGTATTAAGAAATATAGTACCCAGTTTAAGCCCTAAGTTGCCAATCATATATATCAACCGATCAACAATTCAACATGATGATCAAAGTACAACTGAAAATGCCGTCAATGAAAGAATGCACAGATTCAACTATCGAATCACGTTATTAAAAAAGAAACAGAACACGATCGGACTATCAAAAACACAAAATCCATAGAGGGAGATGAATTTTAGGGAATAATGCTGGTAGATATGTAGATATGTAGTATACTGAAAGAAAAATGGTAGGAACCTTAGGTTTTACCATTAGGTTTCATTTAATTACGGAAAAGCCGTTTTTCGTTTTCCCTTTTCAGTTTTTGTTTTCCGTTTTCAGTTTTCATTGGAAAATTTAGAAAACGCGTTTAGATAAAACTTATTCATTTTTCATTTTCAGTTTTAGAAAATTAGAAAACGTGTTTAGATGTGTATTTTTCTATCCGTTTTCATTTTTAGAAAACGGTAGCGGTAGTAGTGGTAGGGTGGGGGTGGGGGCGGCGGTGGTGGTGGGGGTGACGGCAGGGGGCAGTGGTGTCGATGATGGAGACGGTGGTGGTGGAAAATTTTTAGAAAACAAAAAAAATTTATTTTCCGTGAAAAATTTAGAAAAATAGACGAACTAAACGCTTTTTCAAAATTCTCATTTTTCTTGGAAAATTTTTCCGGAAAACGGCCCATTTTTCCGCAACTAAATGCACCCTTAGCTGAATCAAAACCATCAAAAACTACAAAATTCTAGAAGCCCTGGTATAAGTTTTCGTTCCTTTTAAGATCGCCTTCATTAGATACGAGCATGCAAGAGGTTCCTAACAATGCAGCCATTGATAGAGATGAAAGAGACGATTAGGGTTTAAGGGAAGAAATATCAAAGAAAAATAGATCCAATCCGAAAGTTTGGAAATTTTTGTGATTTGAAATTATTTTAAGCTTTAATTCGCTGAAAATCAACAAGTTTTTATGAGTTCCGTTTGTAATTGTATATTAAATTTTCAATTCCAAATCTATATCTATATCTATATATACTTATAAATGAAGCATTTTTCTTTTCACCACATTCATTTGAAACTCTCATGCATTTTTCTTTTCACCACATTCATTTGAAACTCTCATAACTTTTCAATTTCTTTCTAATAATAGTTATAAGTGTAACAACCCAATTTTCAAAAAAAAAATTCATTTTTAGTTAGACAAAACACTTTCCATAAACCATGAAATCCCAAATACAATTGTTTTCAAATTCGTAACAATAACAATATTATTTCAAATCATCAAAGTGTCTCATAAAAACGCCTGAGAGAGAGTGCACGCCGTGTCATCAAGCTTTGCCCTTGCCCTTAGGGTCAGATGTACCTTAAACAAATCCACAAACTGTAAGCTAATGCTTAGTGAGTTCCCCAGAGCATACCCCACACAATCCACATAAACACATAATCATATTAGCTATAAAAGCTACATATACCACAACAACCATGCATACAACATATAGGGATGCCCCGGAAACCCTCCAGGGGCTTACTTCGGGTGCCATGGGAACCCCCACATGGTCTTAGCCCATTACCATACAAACCAGACATGCAAACATATCAGGATGCTTGAAAACCCTCCAGGGTCTTACTCTGGGAGCCATAGGAACCCCCACGTGGTCTTAGCCCAGGGATGCCATGGAAACCCTCCAAGGTCTTACACCCAAGTGCCTCGGGAACCCCCCGAGGTCTTTACTAAGGATGCTATGGAAACCCTCAAAGGTCTTACACCCAAGTGCCTGGGGAACCCCCCCCCCCCCCGAGGTCTTTCATGCAAGTACTACAATCACAACTAGCATACCACATCTCTCATAACCAACTAGCATGTCACATAACACATAATGGGCCGGCCTAGGTGCCTTAGACCCATTGGTATGGTGAGGAGACTCACCTTTCTAATGCTGAACTGAAAAGCTAAGATCAGATATATCCCACGCACTGCTCCAACTCAACCGCCTACAATCATTATGTGATTAACTTGTCACAATCCTGAAATACCATAATCATCCTCAAAGTCAACCCTGGTCAACCCTGGTCAAAGTCAACAGTCCATGTTGACCTCAACTCGTCGAGTGCATCCAGCAACTCGTCGAGTTCCTCCCGAGTCCATTCCACTGAATCCCGAGTCAACTCGTCGAGTCACCTACGTGACTCGTCGAGTTCATCAAATGTCCAGAAGACCAAAAGTTCATGCAGACCAAAACTTTAATCCTTCACTGCACTCATTCAGAATCTCGAAAACGGGTAAACCCTGCCCGACTCGTCGAGTCGACTAAGAGACTCGACGAGTTCCTTCAGTCATTTTGTGTTCAGTCCTTTCCAGTGGGATCTAAGGTCCCAAGCATCAGATCCAACCTCCCCTAGTGTAGTTACCACGTAAAGTTGCAAACTTTACGTGAATGCAAGGCCTCATAAGGCTAAAACATCAAAACTAAGCTTCCTACAAGGTTTTAGTGCATGGAAAGGGCCTAAGTTGGATAAAGTGAGCATGTCATTGAGGACCTAGAGATGTCCAGATCTGAAACCATATCCTTGTGATAAGTCCAAATCCGAGTATGACATCCTTTTTGGCACCAAAAGTGACCATTTACTTCAAAGAAAAGGGATCTAAGCAACTAAAGATCAAGATAGTGACTTTATACCTCAAGATGGTTGCCAATACAGAGTAGATGTCGGATCTACTGCTTCTCTCCTTGCTCCTTCTTCTTCAAGCTCCAAAATCCTTCACAACCACACCAAAATCACTCTCAAAAGCTCTCTTTCTCACTCAAGAAGGTGCAAGTCTCAAACTAGGGTTTCTCTAGCTGTAGGAACGATAGAAGAGGCTGCAAATGAGCCATAAGTCCTTTAAATAGGGTACAGACCCGTGAAAATTACGGTTTCTCTTTACAGTGCCTACTCGTCGAGTCGGGTCATCCGACTCGTCGAGTAGGTCTGAAGTCCCGTGTCCTCATAGTAACCTCTACTCGACGAGTTGGAACTCCCCAACTCGCCAAGTCCAAACACAAAACCCTAAAAACTTAGATAATTTAAATGATACCTGGAACAGATGTTACAATAAATTGGTTAATAAGGTTAAATAAATATTAAACCTAAAGTGTAATCATATATAAACTAAATTTCAATATTAAAATAATATCTTTACTTCTACTTATAAAGTTATGTTTTTTTAACTTTTAACATATTATACTTAATTTATTAGTTTTAATATATTGTTGGATGTAAACCATTATCATTTTAAAGATATAATTTTGGAACAATTTGTATAAAATACTTAAATTATTAATGAAGGTTATAAAAGACAGATAGGAAGAAGGGCTATATAGTAATTTGACTCTTTTACAAAAATGGTTGTAAGATGAACACGTGGCAAAAAAAAAAAGACTCTTTTATTAGATAGGAAGATTCAAATAATAGTTATAAGTGCATCCTGTGTTCATAACGTTGTTTATTTTCTTATTTTTCTTTAATTTAAATTCAATTTAAACAAACAAACGAGGAACAATATTCTTAATGCAGCCATTGAAGCTGCATACATTAATTAATACAAGTTAAAAAACAGAAGCCTTGAAGAAACTTCTAATAGTTACAAGCTTTCTACTACAAGAATTTGCATCATCCCCAACATCAGCTTTTGTTTAGTAGATTCAAATTTCTGAAATATGTAACCAATCCCATATATAAAGATACACATTGCAAAATGTAAGCATAGCAAGAAATGCATTATTTATACAAGACAAACACATCCAAATATTGGCTTGGATAACTCAAAGTTCTATTCATCAAGTCCAAATATTTTCCTAAAGTTTTGAACAAAAGCAAGGATCTTTAGCGAATCAGGAAGAGTGTTAGACACACTCTCCTTGTTCTGAAAGCACCTCTTACCCCAAGCAATCAATTTTGGGAAGTCTTGTTGTATGATCAATTTCCCATATGTTTCATAGGAATGAAACCATGAATGAAATGGGATCAAAGACAGATCAACGTAGCTGAAACTTTCACCTCCAAAGTAAGGCTTGTCTCCAAGCTCTCCTTCAATCAGTTTAAGGGAATCGATGAACTCTTTCCTTGCTGCCTCATGTTCTTCCCCTTTTCTTGTGTACAACTTCCTCCCAATTTGGTATATCTACATTTCCTTATACAATGTTAGACAAAAGATTCGATAATCTAAGACCATTTCCCTCGAATACAAGATTCGAACAACACATTGACTTGTTTCATACATAGGAAGTTGCATCAAAAGAGGTACGAAGTGAATTTCTTGAATATGTAGTCATGGATTCAAGATCCGTCGCTCGCTGCTGTCTGTGTACAAGAAAGAAAGAAAGAAAGAATCCCAGATGCAAAGTTACACCCAAATTACACCAAATGGGGTTTGAGTTGTTTAGGTTAAGATAGGAAATCTGTTGGAACAAAACTGCATGCACACATGGGTGCCAAAACACAACACAAATCTGCCATCTTAAGGTGAGCAACGAAACAGGATAAACAGATGGTGTTTGGGACTCATTTTCTGTGCATTACTCATGCTATTTTATTCATATCACTTAAAGGCTATATATAGCCTTCCATACATCACGTGGGAACTACAAAAGAAAACAATTAAACTACTATTTTATCCTAAATACCGTTCACAGCTTTTACCAAATCTTTTTATACAAAATAAAATAAAACATGCATAATAAACCTACATGACCCATGAACCAAAATGGACATGACCCGTCAAGATTACCCAACAAAATCAAAACAAGAAAACGCCTAAAATGGTCATCTTGTGATTTTTTCAAGTACAAGTTCTTGAACTGCCTTTAACACCCTTCAATCAATTGAAATCAGATTTCTGAAATTGTTTTATAATGAAATATGTAGATCTGGCTTGAATATTAGTCAAAACACACGTTCAAAAGATTTAGGACAACCAAAATTAAATTATTTACAATTGTCTTGAACGAGGGAATCAACGAGAATCTAAACGTCAACTATAATTGTATAATATTAGTATTTAGTAGTATATAAAAAAATCAAGAAAGGTCAAAAGTCACCTTCTTATCAATAAAGTCAGCCCAAAACCTCGCATGAGCTTTGCCATAAGTATCAGAAGGAAACAATGGAGCTTTATCTTTCCAGACTTCATCGATATATTCAACAATGATGCTTGACTCGCAGATCGGTTTGCCGTTGTGGATGAGAACCGGGAATTTCTTGTGAACCGGGTTCATCTCCAAGAGAAGCTGACTCTTATTCCTGAAATCTTCTTCTCTGTACTCATATGAAACACCCTTCTCGGCAAGTGCGATCATGACCTTCATCCCATACATGCTTGCCCATAAGTTCAGTAGAATCACCTCTTCTTTTTTCGCCATTGTTGGGTTGTTGGGCATATTCCGTACGTGTTTATGAGGAAGTTTGTATGATATATTCGTGAATCGTGAGCCACCCGTTCAAGGGTGGGTATGTAAAACACTGCAGCACTGTAGCTGTAGAATACCACCGTTATAAAGTATAGAAAATAAAATCTTAAAAATCAAAACAAATTTGCAAAAATAGTGAGAGCTAGGCTGGTGCGTTTTAGAACCCCTTTTTATATAGATAAGTGTTGCATTGTTATTCTTTCTAGCTAATTTAGTTTTGTTATAACTCAACGTTTGATTCTTGACCCGGCTCATGTTGGCCGACTGAATTAGGGTTATTTCATTCTCGTTATTTGATTTGTAAAATCCATAATTGTTTTACGAAATGATACTAAGTGACACACGTCGAATTTGCACGTTATACCCTTCCAAGCTTGTGAGAAGTATTAAAAGTTGTTGGGAACATTCGTACAAAACTTAATGCAATCTTTCAATATATTTCTAAGATCTTTTTTAGAGTAGGTTAGTAAGATTAGGTTAATTCAAAGAGCATGTTTTGATTAAACAATTTGGTGAATAGAAGATGCTAGAGCTTGTTAATATCTTCAAATACCAACTTAGACTAGAATTCAATTTGACCTCTATTTATCATTAGCTTGCATCAATTATATGAATAGAACTCAGAAACAGATTATATTACACTTATTTCTAGTATTTATCTTATCGTATGTTAGTTTAGTTGCATTGTTTAAATTCCCCACATTTACTTATTATGCCCTAGAATAAAATATGATTATTTTGGTGTATTTATGGATTAAAACCGAGTCCATGAGGGTCGATCATGTTTGACATTGTTACTGTTATTTTTAAATCATATGTGCAAATTTGATTCATTGTTTGATGGATTCGGCATCCATCAAACACAACCACCATCACCCACTCCGACAATGGTGGGATAGGTGGGATTTTTTTAAATAAATTAGGATGATGGTGGTGGTGTCCAAAAAAAAATTAATCCAATAAAGTTAAAATTAACAAAATAACTAAAAAAATTAATAATAATCTAATAAAATAATATTTATTAATATATAAATATTTTATATTAAAAATAATTTTTATTAATATATACTTATCTAATAGAAAAATTAATCCAATAAAAAAGAAATTAAAAAAAATTATTTAAAAGAAATTAATATCCCAAAAAAGTAATATTTATTATTATATAAATATTATATATTAAAAATAATATTTATTGATATATAATAATCCAAAGAAATTACAAAATATTTAAAAGAAATTAATTATCCAATAGAGTAATATTTATTAATATATAAATATTATATATAAAAAATAATATTTATTATTATATAATAATCTAAAAAAAACGAAATCAAAAAAATTAATTAAATCAAATTAATAATCTAATAAAGTGACATTTATTAATATATAATTATTATATATTAAATATAATATTTATTAATATAGTCTTACAAAGTAATATATATATATATATATATATATATATATATATATATATATATATATATATATATAATTAAATATTATATATTAATAATCCAATAAAAAGAAATTAAAAAATTAATTAATTAAAAGAATTAATGTATAATAATTAAATAAAATTAAAAAGAAGGGATACAAAAATGGTCCTTGAGTGTAAATTTTTTATTTAAAAATTTTAACAGTCAAACTGTTAAAGTTAACGTTTTTGGACAAAAAACGTACAAGATATCTAACATTGGACCACTGAAGCACCGACAAACATTTTTGGACCAAAACCATATAATTTTGACAATCGTAGAGACCATTGTTGCAATTATGTCTAAATTTAATTATATGCGACATGGTTTATTTTAAAAGATCTTGATATCAACTGAGGTCAAAAAAAATTTAGACTAAACTATATAAATGACATTATGGTTTACCAAAAATCGCAACTTCAGTCTCTAATAATTTCATCGACAAACTCAGTCCATGTGGTTTCTAAAACGTGTATTGATAGTCCTTTAGCCACATAAAATGACCTTCTTACCCTTTTAATTTCTTTTATCTTATTACGTAATTAAATTTCACCTAGAATAAAAAAGAAAATGAAATGAAAATACCCAAACCCACCCGCACCCCCGCCTCTCTCTCTCTCTCTCTCATTTCTTCATATAATTAATATAACCTAAGGTGTGTTGGAATCCATATATGGGAGAAGAAAATAAGGGAAAGGGAAAATAGAAAACTTGTAGGTTGCAAAGTGTGTGGGGATGTCTTGTTCGATCATAGAAGAATGAGGAACGAGACAGAGTGAAAGTGAGCTTGATCGGGAGAGGGAAAGCGATACGGATCGAGAGAGAGTGGACGAGATGAAGCAACAGCCAAAGTTACTCTTGTTTAGCTAGCTATAGGGCCGGAGAAGACGACCACAACGATGGTGCGTCGCCAGTCGGAGGCAAAGATGGTCGGAGGTAGCCCAAAATTGACAATTTAACTCCAATATCACTGAAATTTGATGAACGAAATCACTAACATACCCAAAATCAGTGTTGCAAAAATCGCTCTAGGCGTCCGAGTATTCGGACTCGGGCATCTCCCGAGGCGCCTAACTAGGAATCGGCCAAAAAAAACTTGGAATCAGTAAAAATCGGTCAAAACCAACTCCAATTCGGTCAAAGTTGGTCAAATTCAGAATCGGTCAAAATCGTAAAAACTCAGAAATTTTGACTTTTTTAAGAAAAAATATATAATTGTTATTGATATTGATCTATTTTGTTATAAATTTTAATACACTTGTGATATTTGTAATATATATAATTTTCCAAAAATTAATTTCATATAATTTATCCAATTTGATTACTCCGTGGTTACTCCCTGCCTAGACTGGATACTCACTACTTGCTAGTTGGTCGCCTTGGTAAAGCTTACTGAGTTTTTCAACATTGCCCAAAATTCAGATTCTTAAGGGAATATATCAAACTTTCTGATTATAAACTCAGAGAGATGGTCTTGATCTCTTGGGCGGTAATGAAAAAAGAAGGGGTGAATTAAATGGTGGGGGAACCGGAATAGATAACCTAGTGGGTCTTTTTCTCTTCATAATCGTCGAAGTAGTAGAAGAATAAGAAATAGGTCCATCGTTGTTGGAAGCATTGATAAGTCTAATGGCAGGTGATAATGGTTCATGAAGTCAAAACTTGAACGCCAATCGACAATGGTGTCGTTGGCTGCATAAAAACGATCTCTAAAAAAAATTAAGAACGGCAAGGGAAGACTAAAAATAACTAGTTTATTTTATTATCATTTTAACAAATCCACCAAGTGGATTCAATTACATGAACTAGAAAGATGACAGCCATAGGATGTTTAAGAATATACCCTTTGAAGCCTTTGATCCCACTTGGAATTAACGACTTGATGAAGATAGAAAAAACTCAAAATAGAGTTTCCCTACAATGTATCCACTATCAAGAATAAGGCACTTGGAATGCTAGTTCTCATCAGTACATCTTAAGCCTTAAGTGCTTAAAATAATTAAGCACTAAAGGAGAAGCACTTCAACATCACCAACACTTGCAACTTGTCTTCAAAAGAGAGCAAGGAGAGAGAGAGGGGGGGGGAAGAGAGAGAGAGAGTAGTTGTAGGCTACGGGTTTGAGAACAAAACCAAAGGAAAAAAGAAGCAACCACAAATGCAAGCCCCATGCACCCTTTTTATACTCACAAATGAGATCTAATGACCATGCCTTATCTTACAAGAAATGATGGACATTTAAGAAGCATGGTGCTTAAAGTGTGAAGTAAAACAAGCAACAACCAATACCTAAAGGATGGGTTCGGTCGAAAGTCAAAGAGAGAGAGGAAAATAAGTGATTTACATTGTTTCTTAATTAACTAATGTACATGTTATGGCTAGTGATATCCAATATGCCCAAAAACTTGTACATGACATTTTATATCATACAATATGATGTAATAATTAGTTACAATCTCTAGAAATATTATTTTCACTAAAATAATAATTTCTCTAATTAAATACAAAAGTTGATTATTTTATTTAACAATCATATTAATAATAAATGTTCAATATGTACCAACTTGATAAAGATGTGACCCTATCGGATCATATGTTATTAGAAAATGTCATTCAATAATGTCTCTTGAGTATATAGATCCAACAATCTCCCACTTGCGAGTACTAACATTTTCTATTTCATATATATATATATATATATATATATATATATATATATATATATATATATATATATTGATTTGTATAAACTTTACGAGTACTAACATTTTCTATTCCATATATATATATATATATATATATATATATATATATATATATATATATATAGAGAGAGAGAGAGAGAGAGAGAGAGAGAGAGAGAGAAACCTTGAGAATGTTTTAGATGCTTAATATATGACTTTGATACCAATACTGCGTAATGGGATTACTCATAGTCATAAGTGAAGTTAATCATTTAAGCATCTTCATATGTGGTTCCTCAAACAAAAATGTATTCTAACTCTGTAGTGTAGCTATAATTAAAATATACATGGAAATCCTATCCATGTAACCTTTTCTTCACTCATAATGATGATACGTCCGATTGTGATCGAGAATCATCTCAATCTATTTGGAAGTTTAACATATGTGTAATAGTTTACATATAGCTTTCCTTCAAATACTTTGTAGATCAGGAATATTTATCTAGTTCTTCGTAAGTACTTTAGAATGTTCCCATCAGTCATACCCTGACTTATTCTCGGATTATACTGGTATTTATTCGTCATGCTCTAGGCATACGACTTATCTAGCCTGCATGCATAACATGACTTATATGATTAATATAATTGCATCATCATATGGAATACAATGATACTATCTAGTTCAACCATTGTACTGGGATTCTAAGCCATGCTCAAAATCATGTCATGTGGTATTGACAAGATAAACTCTCTTAGAGTCTTATATCTTAAGCCTTTTAAGATCCTTGACAATTAATGCAATTTTACTAAATCTTTTAAGTTGTTATGATCTGTCTATATAGATGTTTACTCCAAGAATTAGTATGTCAACTACATACAAGACTAGGAGTGTTATTGCGCACCCACTAGCTTTGTGGAAAACACAAGAGTCGTCTTGATTTATAATTAAATCGCACTATGCAATTTTCTTATAAGAAAGAATATTCTTACTATGAGATGTTGGCTTTAAATCTGAAATGATTTTCATCCATGTATGTTTTCTCCTTTGAAAATCCACTTACTTTTTATATTCGTACTATATTGAGGAAGATTAATCAAGCTTATACTTGATTATCACACATGAATGCATCTCTATGTGTTATATTATTTTCTTATCAACTATTTGAATAGGTTCAATAACTGTCGAAAAAACCTTGCAGTTCCAAAATGTGATTCATTTAGTTTATGGTTCTTTATCCCTTAAAGTTTCATATTGCTCCCAATTAGAAAAATAACTTTCTAAGTATATGTCTTATGGAATGACAATCAGTGTGATCGTAGAAACTTCATCCTAAACAATCATTTAGGATATTCTACATAAATGTTGTTAGTAGATGTTTGGGTTAAAGTTTATTGTCTAATATAAGCTTAATAACACTATGCCCTTTAGATAAGGATAAAACATTTCATCTTTAGTCTAACGAAAGTATTTAATATACTTGTTTGGTTAGAAATATATATATATATTCAAAATATATTTGTTATAGTGAGAATAACTTAAAAAATATATAAAGGAAATAGTTCTTTTATACATTATATATCAGACTGCAAGGTCTGTTTTATCCTCCTCAAAAACTTATACTATTGATCTTCAACCAGTGGCCAGGTGACCCTATCCCACTAGAGAATATGAAAAATACCTCAAACATCATAAGATGAAATCCAAGTGACCAGGTGATCCCGTGCCACAAAGACCATACGAATGACGAGTGAGTATTCTTTGACGGAATGAGTTGTGAATCAATTTCACAACTCCTAAGATGTTCCAACAATAGCAAATAAAAGTCATTAGTTAAATTTATTAAGTATCTATCACCAAATCTATTCATGGATTGAAAAAATTATATGCATCACAATGTATAATTCTTTATCAAGCCTTTTATTCTTTCACTACTAATTGAAAAAGAAACTTGTGGACCATCTTCCCATATAAATAAGATTCCATATATCAAATGAATCAGGCTCATTTGTCTTCAAAATTCCATCCTTTGAAGTTGGTATATGTGTTTCTTGTTTATATAGTCATGATGATAACGACATAGATAAGATTGAATCAAATATCATTTGATTATATAGGTGTTATTTTTAGAATTATTAATTTAATGAAAACATATAGATTTACTTCATAAATAACATTATTAGAAAATAGTCTTAACGTAGAATACATCGTTTCAGAACATGAATGTAAACATCCATTAAATGATAAGTAAATCTAAATATATTCGAAATTTTGCAACTGTTACATGTTCCTATAATAATAATAATAATAAATACAAAACATTGATTGTTTACGTACATATTATTTGGTAATCAAAAGCTCCAGCAGTATCAATAAAAACATTTGTCATATTTCTAGCATGAAATACAATTCGTCTACAATCAGTTGCTTATATCTTCCCATCATCTTTACATTGAATCAAGTATTAGTGTCACATGCAATATTAAATACTCAAGTGAGTGGTGGCAAAATAAATAGTTTTATCATTGATGTTTTTTATTTGCACTAGTTTTTTATTTATAAAGTCCTATCTAATCTCAACTAGTCTTAAACATAAATAGGCAGTGTACCTAGTCGTGAAGTAATATAATTATAGTAAGAAAGGGTGTCGAACACAGGGAACGTGATGGTTTAGATCAAATGATTCAAATGCTAATTAAAGTAATAACTATGAAAAGTAAGATGTGGTTTTTGTGTAAACTAATTTAAGCTAGTTTTGATGCTCTATTAATCAAATGAAACTAAAGAACTAAATGGAAACAATAAATAAGAATTACTTCCACTGGAATACAAATCCCCTAAGTTTTTATGTTTGATTTATTAGAAGTGCAATGGATTAATGATTGATTACCGAATTGTAATATGACTAGTTATCTTGATCGGATTTCCTAGTAATAATAATTAATGAACAAATAACACAATGATCATGCAATTAGTGAACACATAATTAATTAAATATATTTGAAGTATGAACGATATGATATTGTTATTTCTTGTCAATGATCATGACAGTCAATCTAAGCACCTCACGGATATCTAATGTTCTCTAACACGATAAAACTCACTGATTAATATTATCTAACCCTAGGCTTATTATCAAAGTCCCAGTCATATAAACCTAATGATCATAGATTCATATGATTCAAGTACATCAAGATAGAATGATCATCTAATCCTAATAATATTCATAAATAAACAATAAAAATCATAACTTTAACATGAAAGGTAAAGCAATCAATCGAACACAAGTAAAAACCAAATTCAATTAATCCTACTAAGGAAATCAAAGCATATCAACAAGGGTTCATCAACATCTAGTGAAAGTAAAGGTTTTTACACCATATTTGTAACACCCATAAAATTCAAGCCAAATTTAAACTTTTAAAACATTCAAAATACCAAAAGTTATTACAAAAAGGTTTTCCAAAATAGTTTAATATTAGAGTTCCCAGAAATCATAATCATAATCGAGGAAGTGTACGGTCACGCCTTCGCCTTCCCGCGGTCAGCCGCTGTACCTGAAACAATAATCGATAAATGTAAGCTCGAAGGCTTAGTGAGTTACCCCCAAAATACCAACCTCATATAACCATAACATATCATATCAACAATATAGAACAGCCATGCATATCGAGTCTGCAGTGTGACTGGTCCTCCCGCACTGAGCCTTCATTCCACCTAGTTCACCCTCTGAGTCTACAGTATGACTGGTCCGCCCGCACCGGGCCTTCAGTCTATCTGGCTCACTCTCCGAGCCTCGACACGTCGGACCGCCCTCTCGAGGCCTTCAGCCTATCCGGACCGCTCGCCGGGCCTTCGGCCTGACTATGTGCCCTCCCAGGTCTGCAGTCTATCCGGTCCGCCCTGGGTATGTTGGCCTACAGCACAAAGAAGGACCCGCCTCAACCCAACCCCCCAATCAAAACAACCATGTTCACATATAACAGATAATCACATAACAGTCTATAGACAAACAAACCGATCTAACAGATCATATAGCATAGCAACATCCTAATACCAGGATACCGACCTACCAGGTCACTAACATATCATCATCCTATATACCAGGATACCGACCTAAACCAGGTCACTAAACACAATACCGTCCTAACTACCAGGACGCGGATCTAACAGATCAATAAACATATCATGCAAATTCCCGGATACAAATCCGATAAAGGGTCGGCCTTCGTGCCGTAGACCCTGTTGATATAGTGAGGATAACTCACCTCGTAAGTAGCTCGGAAGGTAGTGTCAAACTCATCCAAATGTAGCTCCAACTCCAACACCTATATTCACCAATGTCGTTTGCTATAAATACCCAATTTACCAAAATACCCTCAGGAGTCAACTGGTCAACTCTTGGTCAAAGTCAAAGTCAACTGTGAAGGTCAACAGTCCATGTTGACCTTAACTCGTCGAGTACCCTAATCTACTCGCCGAGTTCCTTGCATAACTTGCCAACCCGCCGAGTCACTCGTCTGACTCTCCGAGCCCAAGGCATTCTTCATCGGACTCGCCGAGTCTACGATAATCTTCATCGGACTCGCCGAGCCGTTCATGACACTCGTCGAGTCCCTTCAGTCCTTCATTCATACAGACGATTTTAAGCTGCTTCAAAGCTCCAAACAGTAGATCTAGGCTCCCAAGGCATGTTTATCAGGTAAAGTTGCAACCTTTACCTGCATTCAAAGCTCTAAAGGCTTAGAATGTCAATCTCAAGCTTACAATGGGGTTTATCTCAACATGGAGGGTTCATGCTTGCTAAAGCTGGAGACTTTATGGCTTTAGAGTCCAAGATGAGCTCAGATCTGAAGTTGCAACTTCAGATCCTAGCACATACCCGAAAATGAATATCACTCATGCTATAAAAGCCCTAATCTTTATCATGAAGAGATCTAGAAAGAACAAGGTCAAGGTAACAACTTGTTACCTTTAGACTGATGCCACTGAGCAGAGATATCAAATCCACCAGCTCCTCTATGATCAAATCTTCTTAAACTCCAAGCCTTCTTCTTGTAATTGCTTCAAAACACACTTTCCCTCCTTCACACGCTCAAAATGGGGGTTTGGATCGGTTAGGGCTGCTTTTGGTCATCAAGGGTGATAAGGGGGGCTGAGGTAAGGACTTAAGGTCCTTTAAATAGGGTGCAAACCCTAAAATTAGGGTTTTCTCTTCCCAGCACCAACTCGTCGAGTCCAGCCGCCGACTCGGCGTGTTGGTCACTTAACACGTGGCCAAAACCCGCTCTGACTCGACGAGTAGGCATACCTACTCGCCGAGTAGACTCCTTAAATTACACATAAGCCCCTAAATCATACTTCTGAAGTTTGGGATGTTACAATATTCAGTTAACTAAAGCAAAAAACATCACCAAAAGATTGCAATACGTGATCATCAAGCAAACCCAAAGTGAAATCTCGATAAAATAGTGTTTGAATCTTCAAATCCTTACTCCAATTGAATCTTTAGCTTCAAAATCGACCATTTGAGGGTTTTTCCTTGTGAATAATCACAACCCTAAGGCCTCCACCTCTTGGAAACGACCTAATGTCTAGAATATATACTTTCTAAATTCTGGCCACCATGATGTGGGTAAGTGGCACCATGTCGTGGTATTCATGGATATCTTGTATTCTTTAAGTCAGCTCAAAGATCATGGAGTTTCCATTTACCACGTCGTGGTGGTGATCACCACATCACGGTGGTTGGATTCACATTTTGGCACAAACACAAAAGTCGTCCGAAATGTTGTCTAGTTTTTAGATCATTTTGAATTGCCTTAATTGGAGTTACGAGTCTTGAGATATGGCGAAAATACTGTCCAACAACATCCTTTCTTTGTGTTTTCAGATCCGTTCTCCTCCTTTTGCATCCCGACTCCCATTTTAACTGTAATTGAACATTTTCAAGCATATTAAGTATCATATATCTAAAAATATAATACTTTAATCAAATATATTAAGATAATGGACTAAAATATATAGTTAAATAAGGTCATATCAAAATACCCCACACTTATCTTTTGCTTGTCCTCAAGTAAACTAGATTGTTATTATGCTATATCAAAACTTTGCCCACCAACATCACATAGAACAACCCAATTTGAAGTCTCACATTATGTCTCGCCTCAATACATATATTTTTGTCTAATTCCTAAATACTTCACAGATCCTAAATACTCACAATCTTTATAAACGTTCCCCACTTATTTTGAACAACACTCATTTCTGCATCCCTCTGAATACATCCTCAGAAAACTTTCTTAACCTTAATGTAATTTTTGTTAAGCTCTCAAGCATACATATGATAAAATAACCTAGAAAGAAAAATTACAAATCAAATAATCCCTTGGCAATTTGCCTTATTCTTCACTTCTTCAAGATCTTCATACTTTGCAAACTTTTATTCACTCAACAACTTTGATAACTTTTGTTTCATTTTTTTCACAACTTTTTCCTTTTTTTTCTTTTTTCCATATCTCACTTTTTTTCTCTCAAAGCAAAAACCTAAAAGAAAAACATATGCTTACGCAAGGGAACTTAGCCTCAACCCTTATTAGTTAAAGGTATTAGTCTAAAGTGCAATGATTACATAAGCTTTCCTAGATACATTTCAAGTACACGACGCAAAACATATTATGTCCCTCAAACTACACAAGTTCATGTTTTTGTCTCATTATTTCACTAGAACTGGTGTAACGCCCATGTTTCTAGGCTAAGCATTAATAGTATGATGTAATAGTTAGGATCGACAATTGTAACATATTTTGAAGTAATGAAGAGGAATTATTTGAGTATTATGTGATTTGTGTGATTTATGTGCAATATACGTGCTTATAACGATGTAATAAAATAATAATAAAAATATACGTCAAAAATAAAATAATAGATAGACCCAATATCTTTAAAGAAAGTTGAAGTAGTCGTAACAAAGATTTTGGGTATATAAGGAACGCTGAAATCTGACTTATAACGAATAAGTTATGACATGTCGAAGTTTTACAACTAAACTGGCACAGCGCCGCGTAACATAAAAAGTGAATTTTTGATAAATTATCTTTTAGCCTTATTAATCTAAATGAAATTCGTAGTAGACGTTAAACCGAGAGCGTGCATAAAAAGAATGTTCAAATCTGACTTCGTTTAAGGAAGTTATTATTTTTCTAAGATTTAGCATAGTAGTGCATAGCCCGAAAATCGAATTTTAGATCGATCGCTTTTTAGCCGACACAATCTAAACAAGAATTGAAGATCTCGTTTATAGGAGCTCAACTATATAAAGACGGACGAAAACGGACGTCGGATAACAAAGTTATGAATTTTTAACGGACTTTAACTGTCTAAGCCTGTTATAATATAACTTTAAAAATAAAGTCAAAATTAGCCGATGGAGTCTAAACGAAAATTGTAGATCCCGTCGATACCTACGCGTGGATATAAAGAACGTCAAAACGGAGCTTGTATGCAAAAGTTACGGATTTTAGAAAATAATTAGTTTTTGGAATAACCAGGAGGTGAGATGTGGCGCGATCTGAGCCACTTCTTCCTCACCACGGCTTGGCACCAGATGATGACATCTGGCCACGAACGCCCAACGTTCATCAAGGGAACGTCCTGCATTCTCACCAGACTCAACCTATAAATAGAGGCGAGAATCACCGCAAAAGCTCACACATTTCCCATTCTTTCTCTCTCAATACCCCAAAACTCTCCCTCCCCTTCCCTAGTACTTCCCAAGTGCTAGAGGCGAGTCCCGGAGCGCCATAAGGATCCGAGAAGAGCTTTCATCTCAGAAGTTCTACCCCCACAGAGCCCGGCTCCTAGATAAACCTCTTGTAAGTGAGTTATGACTACCCTACTTTAAATATAGTTTATGTTTAAGTTAATTATCGTTATTATGAACCTATAAACAATAAATGTTTAAGTTCATTATCGTGTTACGAGGAATCTGGTTTGAAGGGCCGCATAGGGTTGTTGGATTTCAAAACAGCTTAAATGCCAAAATGGTCTTGCCCTCCAGTGTTTCATGTATGGCCCCTGTCTGTACATAGTAGTTGAAAAGTATTGTTTGGCACTTATAAAACAATATGGATTGTAGACCTTGAGCTAATAATTAGTCGCAATAAATATGAGACTAAGATCTAGTGATATTGATAGTAGGTTTCTGTTAGGGTACAAAGTTTTCCATGAATGACTTTGTAATGTTTGACTTTTGTAAAACCCACTTGCATGTGGTGCATTAGCCTTGTGGCGTGAGATAGAGAGTGAGAGAGAGACATGTAAACACCTCTATATAAGGTGGGTTTATTCCACTTGTAGAGGTGTGCTTGAGAGATGTAAAAGTGAGTGTGTAAGTGTGTGTTATTTATGTAGATCTAGAACCTTTTTGTGTAACACCATATACAATCAATACATCTCTTGAACACCCAAATCACCATGTTCATTATGCAAACTTTAATTCCGCATGCCAAACCATGTTATTATGTCACTACAATTGGTATCAGAGCGGGTCTTCAAGATCAACGTGATTTTTGAAGAACGATTCTCGGTTTGGCAACATTTGTCACAATTGGAGAAATTTTGGTGAGTCTCTCTCTATGATCTCTCTTGATTTCATTGAATTCATGCGTTACGTTTTTAATTTTTGATCGTTTGTCTCATTGAATCAATTTCGTTTCAAACCCATTGTTGATTCAGTTATTTCTTTTGATCAAAACTCAAAACTCCTTTGTTTAATCCAAATATCTTTCTATATCACTGTTCATAAATGATTCGAGCCCAACTTGACAATCAAATCACTGTTCATTGTTCACATTTTCGAAGCCCATATGTTCATTTGAATCCAATAATATGGACTCCACATATTTTTTTCCGTGATCTGATTTCCTTAAGAGTGGAGCCCAAAGACAGATTAAATCAGTTTAATTCATTGAATGTGTTCTTTTTCATCATGCGCATAAACGAGTTGTACATTCTCGTTTATTTTCATTGTTCTTGGGTTCAACTTTCACTTTCTTGTTCATTAATCGATTAATGTTTAAGCCTAATGTTCGTGAATATCTTGTCATCAGCCATCCGATCCAATGCTTCATACTCTGCTTATATGAGTTGTACTTTTAGTTCGTCCAAGCAGTTCATCTGTTGAGTGATTGCTTTTGAAACATCGATCTCGTTATCTCGATTTTTCTTTCCTGTTAATCGATTGATTGTTGAGTGAGTGCGATTCGTATGTGGATCAAAATCGTTTTGGATGGTTGTTTGAGTTTCAATGTGATTCGTATTTGGATTAGAGAATACATTTGGTTTAAGTTGACTTTCTGAAGTCAAAATCGATGTTCTTGAGAAATCAGAACTGGAATCGATTGAAAAGGAAGATAAAATTGATTTGTAATTGATTTCGAAACCAGCATGATGTTCGTGTTTGGTAAATCATTTGGAGTTATAAGGGCGAATGATTTTGATTTTACTGTGTATTGAGAACTGATAATCGAAGTTTTTGGTTATCAATCGAAGATTTTGGGAGTCGGCAGTCAATTTTTGGAAGTTATCGAGTCGATGTTTAGGTTTGATGTGCGAAGGATCAATGTGCTAAGAAGTCGAATTTGGTTTGAATGATAAAAGCGAAGTCTGTAGTT
Source organism: Lactuca virosa (assembly GCF_052849685.1). Classification (NCBI taxonomy): domain Eukaryota; kingdom Viridiplantae; phylum Streptophyta; class Magnoliopsida; order Asterales; family Asteraceae; genus Lactuca; species Lactuca virosa. The sequence goes on from NC_136430.1 coordinate 339,011,343, forward strand.
GGAATCGATGGTAGAGTTTGGTTTATTGTTTGGGGACGAATTGATAAAAGGTCGATGTTAATGGATTGATTGTTAACGAATCGATGGTTCTTTACTGATAACGAAGACTTGGATTGATAATTGGAAATCGATGGTTGGACGTTCGCTTTTGTGGTCGATGGTGTTGATGTCGACTGATTTTAAGGGTACCTGTGATGAAAAAGCGAATTTTTGTTCAGGAAAGCTTTGTATACCATGACTAACGAAGATTTTGGTGTTTTGAACGAAGGCTATAAACTCGTGTGTTAAGATCGATAATTTTTATTTGGAAAGAACTGGGTTAATGTACGAAGGGTGCCTGTGTTTGGATTTTGAAGATACGAAGGGTTGATTATAGATATTGGTATGTTGATTCTACAGTCGATTAAGAGGATGAATGGTTAAGAGGTTACTGTTCATAAGTGAGGCTTCGTATGCTTCGAATGCTGAGAATTTTCGTTTGATTGGGAAAAATGGAGTTATACGAAGAGGGTAAAATGGTGTTTTGGATTTTACACGAAGGGTGTTTGGGAAAACATATTTGAAATTGCGTACGAAGAGGAGAGAAAAAAAAAATTCGTACGTTTGAAAGGATTGAAATTTCGTGTGTTTTGAAAAAGAAACCCAAAGTTACGAAAATGGCCCCTGAAATTTCGACTGTTTGGCACCTTTTCAAAACCCTTCGTATGTTTGATCAAAGCCTTCGTATGTTTGAAGAAAAATTGAAAATTTTCAAATTCAGTCCCTTAACCTTCGAATATTTGGCAACCTCAACAATTAATTGAAGTTTCGAATGTTTGACACTTTTCACCCAAATTCGAAGATTTTCTGACTCTTCGTATGTTTGGAGCACAAATGGCAGAATTTTCGAAAATAGTCCTTGAGGCTTCGAATGTTTGGCAGTTCATACCCAAATTCGAAAAAGGACTGTTTTGCTGAAAATTGAAGAAAATACATTTCAGGCCCCTGCAGTTTGTGCAAATTGACGCTTTCTACCCAGCTTTGGAAAAGGGGGAGAGTTTTGCATATTTTGCTGTTTTGGGTGCACCGGGTCACTGCAGAATTTTGAAATTGACAATTTCTACCCATTTTTGAGAAATTTTGTCAAAGGCGATCCGTGAACGAAGTTAAAAACTCAATATTTTTTGGATTTTCCGGATTGAAGCACAAAGTTTATGCCACATGTTAAGGGGGAGTTTTGACACGAAAAATTCTGAATAGACCACGTTCTCTTTCCTTGAATGTTTTATAATCAAGTTTCGATTAAAAAAAGGGGGAGAAATTTATATGGAAATTCGAACTTGAATTTTTCATATTACGCGGATTTGACGACCGAAGTGACCTTGATTTTTGAAGTATACGAAATGATGAAATTGGAAGTTCGGAAGTGATGTATTCGAAATTGGTTTGGTTTTATTGAAGATTTTTGGGGTGTGCTTTATGCTCAACTTTTGGTGATCAATTTGGAGTTTGAGAAGCTTGTGATCATTCGTTGATGCTCGGTTTGTATGGTCTCACATCCTAGAGCCCAAATTGAGGAATCATGGAAGAATTGAAGATTGAAGTTCGTTTCGACATGTGTCACGCTTGAGGCTCGGATCGCGTAGTTGCTCGATTTTGGAAGATTTGAAGTGGGTCATTCATTCTTAACTTTGAGGGGGAGAATGTTAGGGTACAAAGTTTTCCATGAATGACTTTCTAATGTTTGACTTTTGTAAAACCCACTTGCATGTGGTGCATTAGCCTTGTGGCATGAGATAGAGAGTGAGAGAGAGACATGTAAACACCTCTATATAAGGTGAGTTTATTCCACTTGTAGAGGTGTGCTTGAGAGATGTAAAAGTGAGTGTGTAAGTGTGTGTTATTTATGTAGTCTAGATCTAGATCCTTTTTGTGTAACACCATATACAATCAATACATCTCTTGAACACCCAAATCACCATGTTCATTGTGCAAACTTTAATTCCGCATGCCAAACCATGTTATTATGTCACTACAGTTTCGTCGAAGGAAAATAAAATTGTTAGAAGCGAACCGCTGCCCGAGTTTGGAGTGATCACTTTAACAAGTGAGTGCATAGTTACTTTAATCTTACACATCATATGAATTATTTAATATAAATTACTTGCTATGTGTGCATATTATCTATGTTCTTGATATTTATGTTGGATGAACAAAATATACATGTTTTATTTGATTTAAACTGTATATGTATTTTATACCTATAGTTATGATGGGTAAAGATGGGTAGATGATATAAATGATGAGAGACCTCGATGTTTAAGTTGATTTGGTCATCTAGCGGAGTATAGATGACGACCACAGACTATTCTAGACAGTCTAGTGGAACGTTGGCAGGCTCGCAGCTTGTAGGTGTTTGTGAACGATGTGTTCACCGGTGTACTCCATCCCCCTCATGGTTGCCTTACTGACATATGTTGTTGTGGAATCCCCTAAGCAGTATTGTCATCCCGATGATGATCCTTAGGCTAGGTCCCTTGAATTATATGCTTTAGGGACAGAAAGTGAGGGTAACGGGAACGGGAAATCGGGTTGATTGATTTGATGAAATTAATAAACTTAATTATTGTGGGTTGAAAACCCTATGTGCTCACCAGGCTCCGAAGCCTGACCCACTCAGTTTCTTGCATTACAGTTAGTGGCAAAAAAGCACAGGAGTGTTGATCTGATGAGAGATCTGTGGATTATAGGCCATTAGAATAATAGATGTTGTAAGGCATGTACTATTTTTGTTTATGCTATTGTACTGTATTGACAATGACATCCCAAGGTTTTTAATACAATTAAAACACATTTCTTCGGAAATGCTTTGATAATATCTTTATCGTATTTTTGGGAACAAATTCTGTAACATATTTCTTTAAAAGGCTACTCTGATTTTCAAATAAACCATAAAAGAATCCATCTTTTCTGGCCGTGAAATTGGAGATGTCACACTTGGTATCAGAACATTAGTTTAAGCGAACTAGGAATTTGTAGGATTTTTAGACTTAAACTTAGAATGCTAAGCGATGATTGTGAGATGAGTGTCTACTATATTTTAGACACGACCACTAGCTTATTTTAGGAAAGATGCCTAAATTGCTTTTATGTGCTAAATGATTTATGTTATAGCTATAAAGATGCCTTATATGCTATTATTTGGTCGGATCTATGGTATGTTGCCGACCGGATCTGGAAACCTTATATGTTTAGATTTCTAAACGTTCGACTATGATATTAGAACTGGCATGTAACTTTTCGGAGAAACAAGGAGGATTTAAGCGTCTATCGTAAATAAAGATCTAAATTCACCTACTTTTGTGTATAGATCGATATGGTGAGAACTCAAAGTGGAAACACTAATGGAAATGCTAATCAACGGTCAGTGATTGAGCGCGCACCAGAAGTAGCAGTTGCACTCGAGCCAATCGCAATGGCAGGAGTGCAAGCAATGATTCAAATGATGTTGGATCGTCAGATGGAAGAGACAAGGCGTCTACTTCAAAAAAATAGGGATGAACCTACTGTGCCTGTTGAAAAACCTGAACTGAATGAGGGACAGTCAGAAGAAGGAAACTATAGTAGAACCGTTGGCCAAGCTGAACCGCCAGTGGTTAGAAGAAATAACCAAGATGATGGGATTGAAAGGAATGGATGCAAGTATAAACACTTCACGACTTGCAAACCATCAAATTTTACTGGGAAAGAAGATCCAATCGGAGTTATGGACTGGATCTCTTAAATGGAGCTAGCTTTCATAACGTGTGGTTGCAAGGGCATGCTACAAACCACTTATGCAATGCATCAGTTCAGAGGTTGAGTTGTTCGCTGGTTGAACACTTTGGGGAAGACCATAAGCCCCAATGAGCCACTACAATTGACATGGGCAGAGTTCTTGGTACACTTTAAACGCAAGTTCTGCTCAGCCCAAAACATGTTGGAGCTAGAAAACCAATTTCTGACGTTGAAGAAGAGCAGCATGTCCATTGACGAGTATATTGATGCCTTCACAGACAAGATGGAGTTTTGTTTGTGCATTTTCCCTGATGAGCTAACGAAAATCGATAAGTATACGAAGGGAATACCATGGGAGTATGATGTGCAAGTATGCCAGGCACCTACTCCCGAGGCGGCTATCTGGGCTGCTAAGTCTATTGAAGAGATGATCAAGAGTAGATCCGCCAACAAGGTCGAAGTTAGTGAGAAGAGGAAGTTTGAAGGATCTTCAAGGTCCAACAAGAAGAGAAAATTCTCAAAGTCTAGCTCGAAGAAGTTCGGAGGAGGAGGAGGTGAAGCAAGATGGTGTGAGAAGTGAAAAAAGAAGCACTTTGGAAAATGTAGCGAGGAGGTAACCTGTTTCAAGTGTGGAAAGTCTGGGCATTACACCAATGAGTGTACACTCAACAAGAAGGTGTGTTTCGGATGTAATGAAGAAGGGAATATTTCTAGGGACTTCCCAAAAAAGAAGGAGGCAGCAAGGCCTAATGTTCCACCGAGGCCAAAAGCAAGAGCATTCCAGATGACCCTGGAAGTAGCAAGGGATGAAGCAGACGTCACTTCAGGTACCTTTCTTGTAAATGGATTGTCTGCCAATATATTGTTTGACTCTGGAGCAAATTACTCCTTCATATCGCACAAATTTGGTGGAAGACTAGCATTGCCTGTAGATAAACTTGATAATGCTCTAGTTGTAGAAGTTGCCAGTGGCAAATTCATACCTGTTAGCAATTGCATTAACAACATCGGCATCGACTTGAATGGGAATAAATTCCACGAGGAGTTGTTGCCCATTGAGTTGAACGCTTTCGACATCGTACCGGGAATGGATTGGCTTAGTGAAAATGATGTCGAGATACTACGCAAGAAGAAGATGCTGAGAGTAAACCCACCTAGAAAAAAGTCGTTTATGGTGTATGGGGACAAATGTAAAGTAAATTCTGAAATCATTTCCCTGATGAAAGCCAGAAAATGTTTGTCCAAAGGATGCACATCATACTTGGCATTTGTGATCGATGCAAAGAAGGAGAATAAAGAGATAAAAAGAATACAAGTGGTGTGTGACTATCCGGAAGACTTTCCCGAAGATCTTCCTGGATTGCCCCCTGATAGACAAATGGAGTTTCGAATAGACTTATTGCCAGGATCGATACCAATAGCGAAAGCACCATAACGGTTAGCACCGGCGGAGATTAAGGAGCTTATGATACAACTTTAGGAGTTGTTTGACAACAGTTTCATTATACCTAGTTCATCACCTTGGGGAGCTCCGATGTTATTCGTAAAGAAGAAGGATGGAAGCATGAGGATGTGTATAGACTATAGAGATCTGAACAAGGCAACAGTGAAGAACAAGTATCCATTGCCAAGGATTGATGACATGTTCGATCAGCTGCAAGGTTCGAGCTATTTCTCAAAGATCAATCTTAGGTCAGGATATCATCAGCTGAAGGTGAGAGAGCAAGATATTGAGAAAACCGCATTCAAAACAAGATACGGTCACTATGAGTTCTTGGTTTTGTCATTTGGACTAACCAATGCTCCAACAACATTTATGGATTTGATGAACATGGTTTGTAAACCATTCCTCGATAAATCCATGATAGTGTTCATAGATGACATTCTGATTTACTCAAAGAGCCAGTAGGAGCATGGCAAGCACCTGTGAGAAGTATTAGAAGTTTTGAATAAGGAGAAGTTGTATGCAAAGTTCTCCCAATGTCCAATTCTTGGGTCATGTGGTTAACCAAGAAGGGATAATGATTGACCCAGCAACGATTGAAGCTTAGATGAAATGGGAACGACCAAAAAGTCCCACCGAGATTCGAAGCTTTCTGGGATTAGCTGGATATTACCGAAGGATTATCTAAGGCTTTTCTTTGATAGTTGCTCCATTGACATCTTTCACCCATAAAGGAGCTACATATACATGGAGCGAGAAACATGAAGAAGCATTCGAGAAATTAAAGAAGAATTTGCGTGAAGCACCGATTCTTTCTTTACCTGACGGAGTTGAAGACTTTGCAGTCAATGTTGATCCATCTGGAGTTGGGTTAGGTTGTGTTCTAACCCAGAGAGATAAAGTGATAGCATATGCATCCTGAAAATTGAAAGAGCATGAGAAGAACTACCCCACTCATGATCTGGAGTTGGCAGCGGTAGTATTTGCATTAAAGATATGGGGGCATTATCTTTATGGCACAAAGTGTAAACTCTTCACTAATCATAAAAGTCTCCATTATCTCTTTGATCAAAAGGAATTGAATATGAGACAACGACGCTGGCTAGAGTTGCTCAAGGATTACGACTGCGAGATACTTTACCACCCTGGTAAAGCAAATGTCGTAGTTGATGCTCTAAGTCGAAAAATAAACCTGGAAAGAAAAAGACCAAGAGCGTTAAGAATATAAGTTGTCTCAATGATTATGGAGAGCATCAAGAAAGCTCAGGGAGAAGCTTTAGAGAAAAATGACATTTAGGCAAAACGTTGGTATTCGGTACAAATAGTCAAGGGTTGAAGGTATTCCAAGATAGGATTTGGGTGCCTAAGATGGGATGAATAAGAGATCTTCTGATGGAAGAAGCTCACAAGACCATGTACTTGATTCATCCCGGCAGCACTAAGATGTATACGGATCTAAAACCTTACTATTGGTGGCCGACGATGAAGCTCGATGTTGCAAAGTATGTGGCAGAGTGTGTAACGTGTGTAAAAGTTAAAGCACAACATCAGAAACCATATGGGAGTTTAGAACCTTTACCTGTACCTATGGGTAAATGGGAAGACATCACCAAGAATTTTGTGACAAAACTGCCCAGGACGAAGAACAGTTACGATATGATTTGGGTAGTCGTGGATCGGTTCACAAAGATTGCATACTTCATAGCAACCAATGAGAGTTGGTCTATGGATAAGCTTGCAAATGCTTACGTGAAGGAGATAGTAAGACTTCACAGTGTACCTCTAACGATTGTATCGGATCGTGACAGTCGTTTCACATCAAGATTTTGGAAGAGTCTACAAGAGGAAATGGCTACGAAATTGTGTTTAAGTACAACCTACCATCCGCAAACTGATGGTCAGAGCGAAAGAACAATTCAGACACTGGAAGATATGTTAAGAGCATGTACCCTAGAATTCCTAGGTAACTTGGATGAGCATTTACCCCTGGTAAATGCTCATCCAATTCAGACACTGGAAGATATGTTAAGAGCATGTACCCTAGAATTCCTAGGTAACTTGGATGAGCATTTACCCCTGGTAGAGTTTTCCTACAACAATAGTTACCATTCGAGCATCAATATGGCACCTTATCAAGCTTTGTACGGTCAAAAGTGTCGTACGCCGTCTTGTTGGCTTGAGGCCGGAGAAAAGCAGTTTATGGGCCCCGAAATAGTCCATCAGACTGCTGAAAAGCTAAAAGTGATTATAGAAAGGATGTTAGCAGCTCAGGATCGTCAAAAGAGCTATGATGACAAGAAGCGACGACCAATGACATTTGAAGTTGGAGATTCGGTATTGCTCAAATGCTCACCGTGGAAGGGACTTATGAGATTTGGAAAGAGAAGAAAGTTGAGTCCAAGGTTTATTGGACCATTCAAGGTTCTTCAGATGATTGGGAACCAAGCTTACAAGCTGGAATTGCCAGAAGATCTAGATGATATTCATAACACTTTCCATGTGTGTTATTTGAGGAAGTTCACGGGAGAAGTTCCCGATATAATTCCACTTTCGGAGCTAAGGATGGATGAAAATAAGAGGTTAATCGAAGATCCTGAAGCAATTGTTGACCGTAAGACGAAGAAATTACAACGTAAGATGATCAACTTGGTGCTTTTGCAATGGAAACATACGAATGGGCCGAACCTCACCTGGGAAACTGAGAATAACATGATGAATCACTATCCGCATTTGTTTGTTGATGCATGATTCCGGGACGAAATCATCCTAAGGAGGAGAGAATTGTAACGCCCGTGTTTCTAGGCTAAGCATTAATAGTATGATGTAATAGTTAGGATCGACAATTGTAACCTATTTTGAAGTAATGAAGAGGAAGTATTTGAGTATTATGTGATTTATGTGATTTATGTGCAATATATGTGCTTATAATGATGTAATAAAATAATAATAAAAATATACGTCAAAAATAAAATAATAGATGGACCCAATATCTTTAAAGAAAGTTGAAGTAGTCGTAACAAGGATTTTCGGGATATAAGGATCGTTGAAATCCGAATTATAACGTAAAAGTTATGACCTGTCGAAGTTTTAAAACTAAACCAGCACAGCGCCGCGTAACATAAAAAGTGATTTTTTGATAAATTATCTTTTAGCCTTATTAATCTAAATGAAAGTCGTATTAGACGTTAAACCGAGAGCGTGCATAAAAAGAATGTCCAAATCTGATTTCGTTTGAGAAAGTTATTATTTTTCTAAGATTTAGCGTAGCAGTGCATAGCCCGGAAACCGAATTTTAGATCGATCGATTTTTAGCCGACACAATTTAAACGAGAATTGAAGATCTCGTTAATAGGAGCTCACCTATATAAAAACAGACGAAAACGGACATCGGATGACAAAGTTATGAATTTTTAATGGACTTTAACTGTCTAAGCCTGTTATAATATAACTTTAAAAATAAATTCAAAATTAGTCGATGGAGTCTAAACGAAAATTGTAGATCCCGTCGATACCTACGCGAGGATATAAAGAACGTCAAAAACGGAGCTTGTATGGAAAAGTTACGGATTTTAGAAAATAATTAGTTTTTGGAATAACCAGGAGGTGACACGTGGCGCGATCTGAGCCACTGCTTCCTCACTACGGCTTGGCACCAGATGATGACACCTGGCCACGAACGCCCAACGTTCAGCAAGGGAATTCCCCACGTTCGCACCGGACTCAGCCTATAAATAGAGGCGAGAATCACCCCAAAAGCTCACACCTTTCCCATTCTTTCTCTCTCAATACCCCCAAACTCTCCCTCCCCTTCCCTAGTACTTCCCAAGTGCTAGAGGTGAGTCCCGGAGCGCCAGAAGGCTCCGAGAAGAAGAGCTTTCGGCTCAGAAGTTCTAACCCCCACAGAGCCCGGCTCCTAGTTAAACCCCTTGTAAGTGAGTTATGATTACCCTACTTTAAGTATAGTTTATGTTTAAGTTCATTATCGTTATTATGAACCTATAAACAATAAATGTGCTGAGTATTACAAATTATACAAAGTGTTATTATAATATCTTTTAACTACTCGCGGTACGGGGAATCTGGTTTGAAGGACCGCATAGGGTTGTTGGATTTCATTACACCTTAAATGCCAAAATGGTCATGCCCTTCGGTGTTTCATGTCTGTACATAGTAATTGAAAAGTATTCTTTGACACTTATAAAACAATATAGCTCATAGACCTTGAGCTAATAATTAGTCGCAATAAATACTAGACTAAGATCTAGTGATAATGATATTAGGTTTCGTCGAAGGAAAATAAAATTGTTAGAAGCGAAGCGCTGCCCGAGTTTTGAGTCATCACTTTAACAAGTGAGTGCATAGTTAGTTTCATCTTACACATAGATACGAAGTATTTAATATAAATTACTTGCTATGTGTGCATAATATCTGTGTTCTTGATATTTATGTTGGATGAACAAAATATACATGTTTTATTTGATTTAAACTGTATATGTATTTTATACATATAATTATGATGGGTAAAGATGGGTAGATGATATAGATGATGAAATAAATGATGAGAGGCCTCGATGTTTAAGCTGATTTAGTCATCTAGCGGAGTATAGATGACGACCACGGACTATTCTAGACAGTCTAGTGGAAAGTTGGCAGGATTGCAACTTGTAGGTGTTTGTGAACGATGTGGTCATCGGTGTACTCCATCCCCCTCTTGGTTGCCTTACTTACATATATTGTTGTGGAATCCTCTAACCAGTATTGTCATCTTGATGATGATCCTTAGGCTAGGTCCCTTGAATTAGATGCTTTAAGGACAGAAAGTGAGGATAACGGGAATGGGTAATCGGGTTGATTGATTTGATGAAATTAATATACTTAATTATTGTGGGTTGAAAGCATGGGCTGCTTAGATTTCCCCTGATTCCGTTCAGACTATTGCGCGTCATCATCAGGGATCACCATAATTCCCTCCGGATTGGAGGAAATTGAAATCAACAAGCGGGAAAAACCATGTCGTTGCTGCACACGCCTTCCAATATGGATTCCACTAGCTTCAGAAGGAGGCTCCCCCATGGACAATATGGCTTTCCTCTTCGCCATAGCACACTGAACGTTAGAGATGATACCCTTATTGCTATCTTCAACCACTTCAGTACAAGAGGATTCAGCAGGGATAGGACCAACCACTACAGATATAGGTTGAGCATCCATAGGATGATCACCACCGCTTGTAAATAAGCCCTCTAAAGGTTGTACCACCAGAGTGGAAGCAACAGACACACGATCAAGCATACATAGTGGAGGGAGAGTCTCGCGAAGTTCAACTTCCCGGTACTCAAGCTTCCCTCGATACCATTTGCGGAGAATAAAGGCCAACAACAATGGAGTCTCAGCCCCTGTGAAAATAAAAGAACCCCCTTTTTAGACTCACCACCATCAAAAAGGGGGGGGGGGAGTATGACAAGCAACAGTACCGTCAGTAACGGTGAAGAAGACCAAAATCTTTCCCCGTGCATGCCAACTTGGGCTCATACCGGCACCAACAAGAACATGCTTTGGAAACTCATCAGGAACAACCTGGCGAGTCTTGAAGAGGTTGGAGACAACCCGGTTGTGGGAAAACATCTTGGGAATGATATCCGAGAAGTTGAGCATCCAAAAATACCCACGACCGAATCGCTCCTGGTTAGCCCATAACCATTTGTCTTGCCAGTTCTTCGGTGTTTTACCATCTAGAATAAGAATGTGACCACCATGACAGGCAGAGAACGTGAACCTATCTCTGGTGGCACTAAACCAGAAGAAGAACTTGAAGGAGAAATAGTCGGTAAGAACACCATTAGCATGGCAGATCATCTCAAACGTCACCATCCTGTTCACGACATTTGGAGTGAGCATATGGATACTACAGTCGTGCTTCTGTAGAAGTTCATCTTGGAAGTCAGTAAGAGGAAGGCGGATTCCAGCATCGAAAGTCTTCAGATAAACACCAACCTTCCCAGGAGGGGCGACAAGATCATCGCATCAGAAGCTAAAAACTCCACCTCATTGATCGATGAAAATCCGTAGGCCTCTTGAAGAGTTTCGAACTCAGCTGCAATGGGAACAATGTCAGAGCGATTAGTCATGAGAACAAGAGAAGTTGCAGAAAAGAAATCGAAAGGATTTGAAAAACACGTGGGAAGATAAAAGGAAATAGGAACAGTTTTATAGCGAATGAAAAGGGGCAGGATACTTAAAATCCCTGACATAACTGACACGCAAAGTAGATGGTCACGTCTCCATAAAACCCAAAGCGTCTAGCATACCCCAAAGCGACACGTGTATGAGCAGTTAAGTCCAAAACGTCATTGCTACCCTACTGCAAACACTGCGACTACTGGACTAGGGGATTTGATAGCGCGCCCCCTAGCACAAGCCAAGAGTCATGCTAGACACACCACTAAGAGGGTCGCCTGGCTGGATCTTCCCAGCTGGTCGTCCCAACAAAAGTTTTATGCTCGCGGGCGTCTATCCAACAGAACGCCCGCGCTAGAGTCAAATCCCTGATACTATTCGCTCCACGACAAACCCAATGACTCCAGACGACAAAGAGTAAGCTCAGAGTATTATCATCTGAGCCAATCGCTAGCTCTGACAGAAAAAAGAGCATGATTGGCCAACCAGCGTGTCTGATCCTGTCATGTCTTACGGCCTTGACCCATGTACGGACTCGCAGGAGATCTCAGTATAAATGGTCTCATCCGCCACCTGGACGAGTAAGCTATCTCTCTCAGACTCTTGCACTCATTCTCAGATAATTCACTGACTTGACCGTCAGAGCGTTTTCCCGGGGTCACCTCCCGGTGAACGGCTGACAGCCGTGTTTTCTTGTTGTGATCTCACAGACTACATCGGAGCAGAAACCATCTTCCGGCAGGAGTACTAGAGCGAGGTCGCATCAAATAAATTTTTGTAGAAAATTATGTCATAGAAATGTAATTGCTAAAAAATTTAAAATGATACAAATATCAAAGATTAAAAACAATACCATAACATGCTATTTAATAGGTTTTTTATCTATTAAAATATTAATATCAACTTTTTTCATTTTTTTTTAAATATGAAGTAGACTTAAAAGTTAAAAATTATATGAGGGTAACTTATAGTACATATGAGAAAAAATTGACTCACGTATAGGAAAAAGGGTTAAGGAACCATGCTTTAGGGATCGATCTACCTACCACGTATGGGGACCAACTTTTTGTTCATCATCTCCTTAATGAGGTCTTGTCTGACCCACCAATGTCTAACCATCAATTAGGATAGATGGTCATGAACTCATATAAGGGCCTAATCAGTCTTGTTTAATGACTAGATTAAGATTTTGTCGACTGTTTGTTAGGGATAGAGTCTCCTGTAAACTATCAAGACATAAAATGGCTAGGGTTTATATTATTATCAAATGATAATTACAAGACACAATGAAAGGAAAAGACAGAATATATAGACTAGCTAGTTAGGGTTAATAAGCTAATGGGCCAACATAAGACCCAATACAAAACAAAGCTCATAATCATATTAGGCTAACATCCCCCCTCAAACTCACAATGAAACAACAATAAGCATTGAGAGTTTGTCAGACAGAAAATGAAATTGAGGAGAAGTCAATGGCTTCGTAAGAATATCAACAATCTACAAAGTGGAGGAAACATAAAGAAGAGAGATAATGCCCTTCTGGAGATAATGTCATGTGAAATGACAATCTATCTCAATGTGATTTTTGCGCTCATGAAACACTGAATTCTTGGCAATTATTATCGCACTCTCATTGTTACAATAGAAACGGTAGGTTGAGAGATGTGAACACCCATATCTGCAAGAATCCATCTCAACCAAACAATCTCACAAGTGGAAATATCCATGGCTCGATACTCAGATTATGTAGAAGATCGAGAGACAACATCTTATTTCTTTCTTTTCCATGATATCAATGAATCTCCAAAACAACACAATACCTAGTAGTGGACTTACGATCATAAATATCATTATCCTAATTTTCATCACTATAGGCACACAACTCAAGAGAGGATGTAGATGGAAACACAAGAGTGTGGAACTGAGTACCACGTAGATATCTCAAACTATGAAGAACAACTCCCCTATGAACAGTAGTAGGAGCAGTGACAAACTAGCTAACCACATGAACTGCATGAGCAATATACGGTCTAGTGACAGTCAGGTAAACCAAACTCCCTACAATGGTATGATAAAGGCTTGGATTTGATAACGGAACACCATCAGTTGGAGAGTACTTTGCGTTACTCTCTATAGGCATGTCAACTGTCCGATTATCTGTGAGTCGTGCGCGTTCAAAAAAATCTGAAATATACTTTGTTTGAGATAAAAGATAACCCTTTGGAGATGAGCAACTTCAATACCCAAGAAATAACGTAGCAAGCCCAAGTCTTTCATAGTAAAATGGTGAGCCAAATCACGCTTTAAAGACTCTATACCATCATGATCATCACCGGTAATAATCATGTCATCGACATATAAGTAAAGAATAATTCGAATTGTATTCGTACATCGAACAAATGGAGCCGAGTCTTGGTTACTTGGTTGAAAACCAAGCGAAGTAATCACCATTGAAAATTTCTCAACCCAAGCATGAGGGGCATGTTTGAGGCCATATAGTGCCTTCCGAAGTCGACAAACTTCACCTAGTTGGTGAGCAATACCAGGGTGAGCAGACATGTATACTTCCTCATGGAGATCACCATTCAAGAACGCATTCTTGACATCCATCTGATAAATCGACCATTGACGAATGGAAGAAACTGCAATCAAGGTGCAAACAGTCATCATTTTTGCAACAGGAGCAAACGACTCATCATAATCCATACCATAATTTTGCGCGTACCCCTTCGAAACAAGTCTAGCTTTATAATGCTCAAAGGGTCCATCGGAATTTTTTTTGATTTTATATACCCAACGACAACAAATCGTGTGCTTTTCGGGCGAAAGCGGAACCAGATCCTATGTATGAGTCTGATAAAGAGTTGCAAGTTCCTCAATCATAGTGGTCTGCCAAAAGGGATCAGAAACAGCCTCTTTGTAGGATGTTGGGTCAGAGAGACGATGTACATTATCAATAAGGAGGAAAACACTGGTGAATAAGAGGAATAGACAAAGTCAGGAAGCTTTGTGGACTTCTTATTACGATAAGGCCTCGATGGAGGGGGGTCTTGATGATCTGCAGGTAGAGGATCTGTGATAGGTAGTGGATCAGCAGCAGGTGGTAGATCAGTAGCAGGTGGTGGATCAGTGACAGGTGGTGGATCATCAATGTCAATGCTAAACGGATCAATAGCACGAAGTTCCTCTCAGGTTGCATCATGTGACTAAACATGAATGTTGTAGAACGGAATATGATCCAAAAAAGTGACATTACGAGAGACATATAGTTTCTGATTTGATGGATCGTAGCACTGATAACATTTCTGACCAATACCATATCCCAGAAAAACACAAAGATCTGATTTTAAAGACAACGTATCTCTCTTTACATGAGGCTTCAAGACAAAACAGGTACACCCAAATACTCGTAATGAAGAATAATCTAGAAGTTGTCCAAACAACATTTCATAAAAAGACTTCCCCGAAGTGTACGTACTAGGAATGTGATTAATAATGTAAGCGGCAGTATGAATAGCTTCTCCCCAAAACATATTAGGAACGTAAGCAGAATGTAGTAAGGATCTTTCAGTTTCTACGAGATGTCGATGTTTTCTTTCTGCAACACCATTCTGCAGAGGAGTATTTATACAAGATGACTGACACACAATGCCATCAGATGCCAATAATTGTTTAAAATCATTGGAGGTAAATTCTCCTCCCAAATCACACCGAAAACATTTTATGACAACAGAGTGTTGAGTCTTGACAAGAACTCTAAATTCACTATATATGGTGAAAAAATCAGACATGCGCTTCATAAAATAAACCCACGTATAACGAGTGTAATCATCAATGAATGAAACATAATAGTTAGCTACCAATTTAGAGGTGATCGGAGGTGGACCCCACACATTAGAATGCATGATATCAAAGGGAGCAACAGAATGAGTGATACTTTTATTAAATGGTAAAGCAGAAAATATTCTCAGTTTACAACCACAACAATCAGAAATATCATCAGTTTTCAAAGAACCTAACACACCAGTGGAAACCAAAAACTATAAACGAGACGCTGACACATGTCCCAAACAAGAATGTCAAAGATAAAAAACAGACGACGAAAGGAACGAAAAGACGACAAATCAACACTAGATGCAGCAACATCATCAACATGTAGCTGCTTTAAAACATAGAGCCCCCCAAGTCTATGGCCTATCCCAATCACCCTACGAGACCGAATGTCCTGTACACAGCATAATGAATCAGAAAAGAAGACTCAACAACCAGATTTACACAACTGATTGACCGATGCAAGATTCAAAGCAAGTTCGGGAATGTAATACATATATGTTAAAGATATATAAGGAGTGACAATAGAACCAACACCTTCTACTGACATGGGTGTAGCACTAGCAGACATAACAGAGACAGGTGTATGAGAAGATAATAAAGTAAAAGATGACAAATGTGGTGACATGTGATGAGATGCACCAGAATCCAATATCCACAAGGATGAAGGAATACCTGACATGTTGGATGAAGACAGACCTGAATGAGACGTGGAAGCTGACATGGCAATCGGATTGGCAGCAAGGAACTGTCTGAACTGCTCAACAATCTGTGGATCCAAGGCTGATGGTGGTGTAAAATTTGTTTCATTCTCAACTGAAGGTGCAACAACAGCGTATTGTGGTGGCCTAAAAGATGGAAACGAGGAACGCGACTGTCCAGAAGACATGTTTAGTTGTGAAGGTTAAGATTGTGCAGGGGATCTCGTTTGTTGTTGTTGTTGATTTTTCTTGCTTGTCAGCAAAGGACAATTTGCCTTCCAGTGGTTCTTCTTTTTTACAAAAAGCACACTCATCAAATGCAACTTTTGGACGATTCTGATTTGAAGACTAAGGTCGTTGTGGAACAACAAAGACGGAAGGAGTGTTTGTCTTGGGACCTTTGTCAACAAGGGACTTGATATGATTTTCTTCAACAATCAACTCGTGAACAATTGAATCAACAGCAGGAAGAGGTGTGTGATGCAAGATTAATCCATGCAAGCCTTCAAAATATGAACGTACTGCCATCAAGAACTGAACCAAACGTTGCTTTTCCCTTCTATCAATATAAGGCTTAAAAGCCTTCAACACATCAAGTTTTGTAAGAGCCAACTAATCCCACAAATCCGACATAGCTGCATAAATTTCCTGAACACTTAGATTGTTCTGTTGGAGGGCTCGAATATCAAACTCTAACTGATACTGCTTTGCAAAGTTAGACTGAGTATACAGCCTAACCAAGTGATCCCAAACCTCCTTTGTTGTGTCAAACTTCGCCAATTGAGTATCAATAGAGTGGATACTTGAATTATTAATCCAAGTAATTATCTTGGAGTTATCAGTCTCCCAGGAATCCAGTAAGGTTGCATAATTATCATCCTTCTCGTCTGTTGGTTTCTTCTAGTCACCTTTAACAATCCCCCACATAGTCTTGTCTCGCAAGAATTTTTTCATAACATAACTCCAATAGGCATAGTTCTTGCCATCGAGTTGGATACTAATGGACTGAAGAGAATCATCCGTCGGGGCCATATTTCCAATATCTGTCAAACAAGAATAACCAAAACAACAGTAAATACGAGTAGCAACAGCAACAATCAAGATCTCTAAATCAACAAAACCAACAGACGAAACGAAACCCTCGAAATCGATGAAACGAACGAATCAAATCAAACGGAATACAGAAACGAGCAAGAAAACCATACCCAAAATTGTGAAAATTTTCAAACTGAGCTCTGATACCATGTAAACTATCAAGACATAAAACGGCTAGGGTTTTATATTATTATCAAATGAGAAGTACGAGATACAATGAAAGGAAAATATTGAATATATAGACTAGCTAATTAGGGTTTTCTAGCTAATGGGTCAACATAGGACCCAACACAAAATAAAGCCCATAATCTTATTAGGCTAACATCTCCAAGTTCAGGAAAATATTATTCAGAAAGAAAAAAAAAAGTTAACGACGACATGACAATTAGAGACCTCGAGCATCTTTGTAAGTCCAAATCTTTGTGTAACTTATCAAACGATCATGTGGTATGTTTCTCCTTCTGTATTTGTTGAAGTACGAGTTTTATATGGAAATATGTACATGATGATGTGAAATAGGATATAATGATACTTTTAGATGACATATATGCATGGAATATGCATAATACAAAATTCATTAACATGATTTTGAGAATGTTAACGCATAATCATTTACTACTTTCTTATGTCACGGGTACCCATTGCATAGTCACGTATGGAAGCAGCTTACAAGCAGATGATGAAGGCTTTTGATAGAAGCAGATAACATACTGCAATTGTGAATTTTAAGGCACCTCTTTGGCCATGGTAGCAGGAAGAGCGGCAGCAAGCTAGCAAGGTCTTACGCATGGATTGAACTTTCGACTGGCGATAGGCAAGCCAAGAGCCACCTTGCGATTAGGAGTCCATTTAAAGTAAATTTTCTTAACAATTTATTCCAGTGTCTCGAAAAAATGGAGAAGTTTTTTTGTTGATTTGCCGATGAAGCCACCAAAGGTAGTTGATTTTCCAATTTAACCTTGCATGTATTTAAGGTTTTTTGGTACAAGTGTTCCATGTAAGTCTTCCATTTTTTTTCGGATTATGTTCGATACCTTTTTTGGTCGCATAATATTTAATAAATGATCATCTTCTACTCTGAAGGTATTTAGCTAGATGCAGCTTCAGATTAGCATTCCTTATGTTGATGAAAGTTTCTTCGATATCGTTAAGTACTTGTGGGTTGACCCAACTTTTGATGCCTATATCATGGCTACACATATTTTAATGTTACATTTAAATTGATCCATTAATAATTTTTCAACCAAATGTTGATGTGTGTCTTTCGTATATATTAAACCACATGGCATCTTTTGGTAATAAGAGGTGCCATGGTTGGTATAAAGTCAAACTTCTCTTCCTCTTATTATTTATATGTATTTGATGGTATCCTTTGTATGCATAGAAAAATCATTTTTGTATGAACTCATATTCAACCTTCTGAAATATTTTCTGAGTAAATACCAGTCATTGGGGCATACTTTGTTTGATAAGTTAAATCAATGAACATCTCTAAGATTACTTTTTGCACTATCTCTACTTTAACAAGTTTGTTTACATCATTTTTGGTGGTATGTTTCAATTTCTCGCTTGGCCTGGTTTTTTTTTTCTGAGTTAGGGAATAAGATAAATCGAAATTGAGATTATGTTGTATAACGTCCCAAGAAACCCCCACCGTATCCAAAGTTTCCCATGCAAAAAGGAGATGATATGTCTTGAGGAGTGTTTTTAGTCCATCTCATATATTAGACGACAAAGTGATTCCTATTTAGATATTCGACGGGTTGCAATGCAATATTTGCATGAGTATTCTTGGTCTCTTGCCTCTTCGTCTTATTTCATTTAGCTTGAGGATGTGGTTGCAATGCAATGTCTGCATGAGTATACTGGTGTGGAACTTTAGTATATTTTTGCCAAACTCTAACATCATGGACCTTCAAAGAATCATATGATTCATATTGTATATTAACAATAAGAGATCAAACGGCTAAAACTAATTATTCATATAAGAATAAGAGGAAAGAATCAGATATATTGAATATTGTTGAAAGTGTTATCGAATGTCGACAAGATCTTATATTGTTTTACTAGTTTATAACCCGTGGGAACCACGGTTATAAAATTAATTAAACTTTTATAATAAAAATTTATAATTATTAATCAATTATTTTAAATAAGTCATTTTAAATAAATTATTAATTAAGAGATATATCAAAATTTTAAAGTTAATATATCTTCAAATTTAACATATAATTTGAAAATGTAAATTTGAATTTTGAAATGAGTTACTTAATATATATCTAAATGACACATGGCATAATATTAATGAAGAGTTGCATTAGAGTGACACTTGGCAAAATGAGATTAAAACTATTCATTTATTAAAATTAAAATAGGGATTCAACAAAATTAAATTATTCTTTTAATGCTATAATTTTTTAGATCATGTGCAGATAAATTAAGTACTTATAAAAAGAAGAATTGAGTAAAAAGGTGCTAAGACATGACACATTTGGACCGAAAGTTATAACCTAATTAAATTCCTTTTCAACCCTACCCAAGTACCCATCCTATAAGTGTTTCCATTTCTAACCACAAGAAACATGGTGGCATCATTATAAGGATCCAATCGAGGTGTAGGTCGTCATCTCAACAATTGCAATCATCCGTATCATTGATCATAATCTAATCTCTTTTTGAGTCCAAGTCCAACCACTCCACTTGGTGAAGAATGAATGTCGGTATGATCTCTTTGGGTCCAGACCTTAATGTGTAACAGCGTGATTATAAAATATATATTTAAATAGTTAACCTAATTTTATATTTAGATTTGTGATTTTTTTTAGCATTGCATCGATCTCTCATACTTGTAACACCAAAGAAACATGGTTGCATCAAACAAGATTGTAATCATGTGGATAATTGAAGGACTCCAAATCCACATGTTGACATAATAGCTTGGATAAAACAGCAGTTGTTACAAATCCATGGGAATTATCAGAATCACAGCTAACAGTTAACAAAAACAAAACATTTAAAACTTATGGATTGGAGGGGTGAGCCAGGCCTTGGCAGTAGTGTAAGACCAAGGCGACACGTGAAGAACCCCAGCAGCAAGCTACTGTAACGGGCCTTCTCCCATAAAAAATAAGATTAATATCGAGTGGGCCGATGGCCCACATATCAGATATTAAACTGATAAGAACAGATACTACACTTGATCTTAGCCAAAAGGCCGAGAAAGGTATGATTATTCTATCCCTGGGCTTCCTCCTTTATACTCACCTCACTCTTCCCTGCTTCCTTCATTCAGTCGATGTGGGATATGAATGCTGTGCTTCCTTTACTTTACTTGTTATATATATCCAAATAAAAACTATACACCATACTTTTGTTTAATTTAATCTTTGCAACTTCCATCACACAAGAAACAAAATTTCATGGAGATAACCATATATTACAACTCTCGACTTGACTACAGCCTATATATATTATCGCCAACTAAAGATGATCAAACTTTAACTACAATGAAAACGGATCAAATGAGTCCCAATCTTGAAACTCGCTCAATCTATATCTTTTAAATACAAATTTGGACCGCGTAGTTCTTATAATCATATTTAAAATACTAAATATTGGTAAAATTATAGACACACAAAAACTTCTATATCTTATCTATTATCAATGATATTGTGCTAGGTGAAACTATTAAACCAAACAAAATAATAATATTATTATTTTATCATTGCTATAACCGATATTACAACCACACGTTCTCAACAAATAATCAATAATGTATATTGACTCTTTACTCGACTACTATCACCCGTTTCTTTTCCACGACGTTAATGGCATGTATGCTACGTAAATTCATAAAACTTGACAAAAATGTTATAATTGTTACGAGTAGGAGACATTTTGTATGCAAAATTGTAAAACTGTGAAAACTTATCTGCTTTATATTCCTAATAAAAAAATAACTAGTATGGGTAAACAACTGTGTTGTTATGCCGATTGTATCACATTTGAACAAGTATACCCTACCCCCCCCCCCCCAAAAAAAAAAAAAAATTAACGACATGACGGAATTAAATAAAAAGATTAGGATAGGATTACAAAATTAACGACATGACGGAATTAAATAAAAAGATTAGGATACGATTATACCTGTATGATGAGTCGGGATAGATTGATGATGGATTGTATGAAATGATTATATGACTATGTTTGGATAGGGCTCTGCTATTCAGAAATAGAACGACTATTTCAACAGAGGAAGAACTTTGAGATCAACTCAAGTCTTAAACACTCAAACTTAACTTGTTTATTTCATATGGGCAAAGGCCCTATTTATAGGCTCAAGAGAGCCGATTACATAATTGAGTTGCAATCGTTTGATTGCAATACGACATATATATTTACATTATAGCCCCCTAGACTATTGAGGGTTACACACTTTATTTCATTTCTAACCGACACTAACTTTATGACACATACAAACAATAATTATACAACCACAAATACAAATAATTCTATCGACACAATATTAATATAATCATTTCCACATTGAAAGGACAAGTGTCTTCACTAATGGCTTTTTACGTCATTGCTTGCGTCATTCCTCTCGCCACCGAAAGGACAGATATTTCTGAATGATGTGTGCTTTGGTCATGATTGACGTTAGTCTTCCATGAAAGGTGTTTCTTCGATATTTTCTTTACAGTGACTACAATTATGTCGTGGTGCATGCATGATGTGTTTACAAAGTTGTTTCTTGAGATCATCGGGTAATTCAGCTAGATGATGAGAAAGTTTTTCGAACGGTTGTTCGAAAGTTTCAATTGCTTTTAATGCTTCTGGAGTGATTTCACTGTCTGTTAGAGAATAGATAACGAAAGTTTTACTGGCATAATTCACTTTGACTCTTGATTTTTGATTTTTTCCGTTGCCTATGTGAGATGATGCTAGATAGACACCGGCTAGTGCAAAAATTAGATGATCTTGTGTTGGTGTTTCATGAGGTAGATCATCTTTTGTTGGTTTCGAGCCGTTGCTTATTCCCATATTTGCGAAAGTGATGCTTGGAATAAGTAATTGAGAATTTTCATCAAAAATTGGATAGCTTGAGTGCATCTTGATAAATAATCCTCGTTCTTGTTTCGCAAATCGTGTTTTGTAGTTTCTGATTATGGTTTGTACAGCGGATGGAAATTCACTGATGCAGTGGAGATTGGTGCCTTCTAAATAAATTGTGTCAATAAATCCATGGATAAAATAATCCCATAAAGTCATAGGATCTGATAAATCAGCTAGAAAAACTGTTTTGGGGCCTGGACGCCTGGCTACTGGATAAAATCCCATCAGAGAATGGACTTCAGTGTATTGAATGAGACTATCCCATAGTTTAGCAAATTTTTGAGTAGTTGGTTTTTTCATGGCTTCTTTTCTTTTGTTGATGGAATGGATTCAAGGGCAATTTTTGCGTTTAATTGGTTAAGAGACTTTGGGATGGATACAGGTTTTTGTGGGGTAAAGCTGGATATGGGTTTTTGTGGTGTAAGGAGAACTGTTTTTGAACATTCGACATTATCTTTTATGACTGCTTTGTATGCTTCGTTGTATGCGGCTTCTGCTTCATTTTTTGTTTTGTAACTTTTGTGAATGACATTTTTTCCAAGAATATATGAGTTGACAATTCTCCAATCGTCATATATTCCTTTGTTTTCTCCATTGAAAACCACATACCATTTCTTTATGTTTTTATGATCGGCTTGAAGTGGTGGATATTCTTCTTGGTTTGGTGTCATAGGTTGTTTTCTGTTTTATGTATTGTTTGTGACTGACTATCATCGGATGATATTTCTTGAATGTCTTCTTTTGGTTGCTTTGTTGTTGAGCTGCTAGCTGCCTCTTCTTTAGATACTGAATAAGATGATAGAATTTGTAGTGTCTGCTGTAGTTGCTCTTCTTCACGATTGACTGCTTCAAGCTGTCTAATTAATGATGCTTTTTGCTCCTGCTTCTGTTTGAGTTGGTGTTGTATTTGCTTCATGATTGCTTCCATGTCAATATGTCTACTGTCTGAATATTTACGCATTTTGGGTACCTGTATGATTGCTCATATTTGTTTGCTTTTATTATTTTAAATGATGATATGAAAATTTTCATATCAATGTATGCTTTTGGTGATATATTCATATCACTGTATGCTTTTGGTGATATTTTCATATCACTGTATACTTTATCATTGTTTACTTCAGATGGTATTTTCGTACCAATGTATGCTTTAGCAATGTATATTTTGGATGGGTTAGATATGAGGTTTCCCTCAAGTTCTAATCCCAATAATACTTTTTCCATAGGATCATGTATCTGCATCTGAATCAGAATCAGTTGTATATGCATAAATATATATATGTCTGAATCTATATCTGAATCTTCTATCGGTTCATATCCAAGATCATATGCAAATTTTAATAGGTTTGTTTCTTTTTCTTTTTTAGTCTTTTTTGGGCATTCATAAGCTTTGTGTCCGTCCTCTTGACATAGCCAACATTTACAATCTTTTTTATTCGATGGGCAATAATTTGTTTTAGATTGATATTTTTGTTTATATTGTTTTCTATTTCGAAAATATTTTCTTTTTCCTTGTTTATAATATTCTTTATATTTAGGTTTATAGGTTTGTTTTTTCCAAATTTTCTTTTTATATTGTTGTCTTTTATTATCTTTACAACCATATTGATTAACTTTATTAGAAAGGATGTCACAACATAAATCAATTTTTGCGTCTTGTGTTGTTTTTTGTTCTAAGCATTTCTTTTGCATCCGTGCTTTTAATATGCTTATTCGTGCTCCTAGAGTGTCTGCAATTTTATTTTGTTGTAAAACTTCTTGAAAATCTTTTATTACACTTTGGCTTACTAATGATGGTATTTTTTTATAAAACATATCTAATGCTACCTTTTTTCTAGTGGAATCTAAATTATAATAATGTTCAGAATATTCGCATATAAACGGATCTAGATAACACATATTACAAATTCGTAGATTAGTTAAATGTCATAATGATTCTAATTGAAAAGCTTCTTGTGATACTTTATCTTCAATTTGTTTTCCTATGAATTCCTGAATAAGACGACTTAATACATTTTTAAATGTTTCCATAGCATCAATAGTAGCTATCATCATTGTTTCGGTTTCATCGAGAGATGAGAGAAAACGATATGTGTTAGCTTGTGTTTTATGAATGATATAATTAAGAAAATGTGTTGGGTGTAAATTTCTTAATTCTTCAGTTAATTGAATTTGTACTCCCATTTTATTACTCCATTCTTGAATTTTCGCTTCAGGATTTTGATCACAATCAATAAAAAGAATATCTGAATTTGTTGGAAATGTAAATAATTTAGGTATGTATTGAGGAGGTATTTTTTCCCATTTATTTTGTTTATTTTTAACCATTCCTTGTCTATATAAAAAATTTTCTTCTAATGAAGGTGGTTCATAAATATATTGACTTTGATAATCATCTTCAACATATGATTGTTTTCGTTTTAATCCAAAATTATTTTGTGAATTTTTATATGGATTTGAATATGGGTTTTCATCATCGGATGAAAAATCATATATTACTTCTACGTCATTATTATCTGAATTATTTTCTATTTCTGTATTATTTTCTTGAATTTCGGATGGAATTTCCGATGCTGCAAATAATTTAGTTAATGTTTCTACTTTTTCTTGTAAAGTTTCCATTTTAATAAATTGTGTGTATTTTGTAAATGAAATCTTTAGTTTCTTTTTACTAGTGGAGTAGTTATTATTAGTGATTTTTCTATTTTTTGAAACATATTTAACAAATTAATCTTGTTATTTTATCTTCAAGGTTTTTTATTTGTTCTTGTTTCCAATTTATACTATTATCTATAATATGTATTGCTTCAATATTAGAAATGCAATTAATTATCGATATATTAGAGTCTATTTTTAGGTTTAAAAGAAATTTTTTAGATTGTTTCAGTGTTTTACGAAAAAATTTTAATTCTTGTTTATTTGTATCTAGACTTGAAAACTCATGATTATAATTCTATAAGAACAATAATTTAGTTGTGTTTTGGATCAAAATTACGATAAAATTTTATAGTTTTAAAAATGATAGTGATAGTAGAGTTTATCATGACTATTAATTTTTATGATGATTTTGATCATAGCGATGAACATTCATATTCATAATAATGATGATGCATGACAAATAAAGATGAGTATGATAAATGATATGTATTAATGTAATAACATTTATAATGATGTATGATGAATATTTTTTCTTATGAACGAACGGATGAATACTTATATTTATAATAAAAATGATAAGAACGAAACTTAGCTCTGATACCAAAATTAACGACATGACGGAATTAAATATAAAGATTAGGATACGATTATACTTGTATGATGTGTCGGGATGGATTGATGATGGATTGTATGAAATGATTATATGACTATGTTTGGATAGGGCTCTGCTATTCAGAAATAGAACGACTATTTCAACAGAGGAAGAACTTTGAGATCAACTCAAGTCTTAAACACTCAAACTTAACTTGTTTATTTCATATGGGCAAAGGCCCTATTTATAGGCTCAAGAGAGCCGATTACATAATTGAGTTGCAATCGTTTGATTGCAATACGACATATATATTTACATTATAGCCCCCTAGACTATTGAGGGTTACACACTTTATTTTATTTCTAACCGACACTAACTTTATGACACATACAAACAATAATTATACAACCACAAATACAAATAATTCTATCGACACAATATTAATATAATCATTTCCACATTGAAAGGACAAGTGTCTTCACTAATGGCTTTTTACGTCATTGCTTGCGTCATTCCCCCTCTGCGAATTTGGGAACTCAACTATTTCCCCGGTTATCCATTCACTTTATGTGGTGTGTAAGGGATGCCAATTTAGCACCCGTATATTAAAGCACTTTCTGTTTCTTGTGACAAAGTCACCATATCCATTTATTATGTAATAATGGAGTTATTATGTAATAATGGACCTGTAATTTTTGACAAAGAAGAAAGAGAAAGTGTGGGTAAATTTGAGTCTTACGTACTACCCTACTTTTGTCAAAGAGGCTGCCAACCACAAGACACGTTCAGAACAGATTGAATTTAGGCCACCAACTCCACTTTTACACATATGGTCCTTGAAGTATTGTGAATTTGTCATATTTAAAGCCATAATTCCACACCTGGAATAATGACAAAGTTAAGCAGTTATACAAACCTTTATGGTATAGAACCCTATATAGCTCGCCCTAGCCATCATCTTTCCCTCCCTCCTTATAACCTTCCTCCTCTTCTGTCGCGATCATGCTGACTCCCGCAGAAAACCCCAACACCAGCTTCTGTTTAGTGGATTCAAATCTCACAAATATGTAACCATTCCCATATATATATAGATACACATTGCAAAATGTAAGCATACCAAGAAATGCATCTGAAAACACAACTTTCATTATTCATACGAGACAAACACATCCAAGTGTTTTCTATCAAGAAAGCAAAATTATCAACAACACAAATCCGATACACGTGTTGAACAAAACCATCATGGCTTTGATACCTCAAAATTCTATTCACCGAGTTTAAATATTTTCCTAAAGTATTCAACAAAAGCAAGGACCTTTAGCGAATCAGGAAGAGTGTTAGACACACTCTTCTTGTTCTGAAAGCACCTTTTACCCCAAGCAATCAATTTTGGGAAGTCTTGTTGTATGTTCAATTTCCCATATGTTTCATAGGAATGAAACCATGAATGAAATGGTATCAAAGACAGATCAAGATACCCGAAACTGTCACCTCCGAAGTAAGGCTTGTCTCCAAGCTCTCCTTCAATCAGTTTAAGAGAATCCATGAACTCTTTCCTTGCTACCTCATGTTCTTCCCCTTTTCTTGTGTACAACTTCCACCCAATTTGGTATATCTACATTTCCTTATACAATGTTAGACAAAAGATTCGATAATCTAAGACCATTTCCCTTGAATACAAGATTTTAACAACATTGACTTGTTTGATAGGAAGTGCATTTCTTGAATATGTAGTCATGGATTCAAGAAAGAAAGAATCACGCATGCAAAGTTATACCCAAATTAAACCAAATGGGGTTTGAGTTGTTTATGTTAAGAAATGAAATCAAAACAAGAAAACACCCAAAACATTCTTCATGAGTAATTAATGCCATCTTGTGATTTTTTTTCAATTACAAGTTCTTGAACTGCCTTTAACACCTTACAATCACTGGAAATCACCACATGATTTCTGAATTGTTTTATAATGAAATATGTAGATCTGGGTTGAAAATTAGTCAAAACACACGTTCAAAAGATTTAGGACAACCAAAAGTAAATTGTTTACAATCGTCTTGAAGGAGGGAATCAAAACGTCAAACTATAAACCCTGATAAATATAATAGCAGTAGATAAAAAAAATCAAGAAAGGTCAAAAGTTACCTTCTTATCAATAAAGTCAGCCCAAAACCTCGCATGAGCTTTGTCGTAAGTATCAGAAGGAAACAATGGAGCTTTATCTTTCCAGACTTCATCGATATATTCAACAATGATGTTTGACTCGCAGATCGGTTTTCCGTTGTGGATGAGAACCGGGAATTTCTTGTGAACCGGGTTCATCTTCAAGAGAAGCTGACTCTTGTTCCTTAAATCTTCTTCTCTGTACTCATATGAAACACCCTTCTCAGCAAGCGCGATCATGACCTTCATCCCATACATGCTTGCCCATAAGTTCAGTAGAATCACCTCTTCTTCTTTCACCATTGTTGGGTTGTTGCAGGTATATTCACTACGTGTTTATCAGTTTATGAGGAAGTTTGTATGATATATTCGTAAAAATCGTGAGCCACGCGTTCAAGGGTGGGTTCAGGGTCGATCCAAACCAAAAAAGAGGGCCCTACAATTATAAAAAAAACTCTCACTACTAAAGTTAAATTCAAAGATATTGACGCATCAAGTCTCACTATTCCTATACATTCACCAACTAAGCGATATTTCCACAAGGTCAAAACCGATGTCGACTGTCGACTGGTCGATTCTTCATGAACTCGATCCATTATTATCATTGAAATTGTATATCTTAAAGTAGCTTTGCAAGAGCAGTGATTATTTTTTACAAATTTTTGGTCCTACACATAAGAATACAAACACGTTATATAACACACAAAATTACAAAACTAATAAAACAACAATACAATGCAATTGCCAATTAATAAATAAAAATATTAAATCGTTAACACCATGAAAAAGATAACAAACATCAATAAAATATTCAATTAATTGTAAATATGAATTTGTAATATGTTTCATTTCATCAATGACTAGAATCTAAAGAAAAGTCATATAAAAGATAATTGACACACGGTTTATGTTAAAGAGTAGGAAAAAAAATAGAAAAATAAAAATTATCCGTGGGTATGTAGAACTGTGTAGCTGTAGACCGTTAAAAAAATCTTAAATTTATACCCCACGTTTATGTTAGAAGATATATTTTGAAAGACCGTGATATCAATAAAGGCCAAAAAAATATACTCCATAAATACTATAACTTCGTATTGATTAAGATAGATTGTGGAGCTCTTTTAAGTTTTTGTGTTTGAACTATAAATATTGTTGGTGTAGACGGTTAAAAAAAAGTATCTAAGCAGGAAAAGAAAAGCAAGATCATTGTGGCTACGAATAAAGACATAAGATCACTATTGGAATTAAATGAGTGTCATACAATTGGCATATGATGTTCAAAATTTCAAGTTGAATGGATGAAATTTTGAGACAAAGTTATATAATGAATATTAAAGATGTGAGATGGGATCGGATTAGGATCTTAAGATCCTAGTCGGGATCGTAAATTCCCAATATATATTTTGTTTTAGATGGATCCTGGAATTCTTTTTTGACTTGTAATATCTTGAAATCGTCAGTTTTTGAGAAAATAATAATAACATAAGTTAAAAACTTAACATATTGCAATTGATGGATGACATATTGCAATTGTGAATTTTAAGGCACCGTCAATGGATTGTCATACGCGTTCAAGGTATGATGAAATGATTTAAACATCAAGTATTATTTAATAACTACAATTTGATATTGGTATGATATTCTTCATTTTACATTAATGATAAATATGGATATGTGAGTCGTGAGACATCCTTGGGTGTTGTTGCAATCGTCAAAAAGGGCATCTTACCTTAGGGTTAATTAATGGAAATCCATCACAGGACCTTCCTCTGTAATTTGTATATATATAGTCACATTCCTAAAGATAAGATTATATGTACTTAAATGTGGATTTTATATATTTAATTAATTAGATAACATGTTAATTGACTACAAGCATACATGATCATTGATAGGGCTTGCAGTCGAACTTAGTGAGACCCACATATGAGGAGGAGTCGATTAGATGGTGGAATGAGGCTAATGGGTACCTTAATAGTGGAATACATTAGGAGATTGTAAGGGGTTTTGTGTGTATGTTTTCATAATATTTAGTTTATGATTGTCTATCAAAAATAAAGGGGACATTAATTGGAGGCTACATATATTGCCTTTCTTGAACGTATAACTCTTATTTGTTGGGGATTGTGGGTGGCCCAAGCACATAGGGATATTTAGGCTATGGGTTTTCAAAACCGTTAAGCGGTGGCGGAACATAGTAGGGGCTGGGGAGGTCAAGGCCCCCCTTCTTTTTATCCTAATATGCATAATGTATATAAGTTATTTATATAAATTCATTTCCAATCAACTACTCGATTAAGGGGCTGTTTGGCAGGATCTGAATTTTTAAGATCTGAATTTTTAAGAGGTCTGAATTTCTAAAAGGGTATGAATTTTTACATGCTGTTTGGTTGGAATCTCTGAATTTTTGTGTTGCATGATAAAAATGACCATTTTACCCTTCTATATCATTTATTTCAATTACAACATTGTACTTTCAACATTTACATTTTTCTTATTAATACATTGTACTTGAAAAACTATAACCAATTCTAGCATTCTAATTTCAATTTAATCTTAACAATCATAGAATTAAACATACATTACTTCACCAAAATCAGAAAATCTAACATACCTTTACTTCACAAAAATCACAAAATCAAGGTAATTGACCTGTAAGGAAAGGAGTCCATTTTCTTATTAAGATAAGGAATGGGAAATGTAGAATTCAAGGTAATTGAAACATATCCATGAGAATACAACAACAACACTTCGTTCATGCTTCAGCCAATTTTCTATCAATCTACATCATTAGTTAATTACAATGCAATAACCAAATAAGAAACAAAAAACATCCACCTCTAATCCATACACAAAACCTACAAATCACATGAGCAATTACCAAATCATAAACCAAAAATGACCTAATCTGAATCCAATCCTACATCAGGTCATTTGGGCTATTAAATGAAAGAAAATCGAAAATAAAAACCTACAAATCCAAAATCGAAAATCAAGAATGATGAGAATGATGACAATAGGGAACCGATCGGTGGTAGAGGGGAGGATGGATGTATAACATAAGGTATGAGTATTATTGGGATAGGAAGCGACGGGAAGATGTTGAAGCACCAGGTCGGAGAGAGACAGGAAGGCGACGATGGCTAGGGTGGCAACGGCAGTGTCGCTGGAGAGGCTGGCAGCGGTGGTGTCGCTGGCGGAGGGAGGCAGAAGGAGCATTGAAGATCGGAGTGGGAGGAAGAATGGGCAGTAGTGTCGTGGAGTATAAAGAATAGAAGAGGGATACGCATGTCTTTTTTTATTTCAGACATGGTCTGAATTTTTAAGAGTTTATTGATTAATTAAGAGGTTTTTATTAAGATGCTATCAAACATGCTGAATCTGAAAAATTAAGAGTTTGCCTCTTAATTTCTCAATTAAGAGGCTACCAAACAACCCCTAACCTTTCTATCACAATAATTTCTAAATTCTCTATAAAAATATATTAGAAACACTCAGATATATTGTGCTTTCTCATTCTTTTACGTTTACATAGTATTTTATCAATAATAAGTTATCACGACAGAAATTAAAATTGTTTGGTTGATTTAATGCATCAACATATAAATGGGTAATCAAATGAATTACCTTCTCGTTTCTTTGTATATATGATTTGAAAAATTAAAATTTTAAATTCTACTTTTATTCTTAATGTTTTATAAATTTTTATTAGAATATAGGTTTATTAATCCTATGATAAGTTCAAATAATTTCAAGTAGTAATCCAATGATGTCATTTACTGCTAATGAGCTTTTTCACTATGGCGATATATCAATTAGTAGAAAAGTTCTAAAATTTTTACAATGATAATGAAAAATTACTATGTAAGATGCAACTTTAATATTAGGAGATTGACATCATTCAACATGTATATTATAAATAGTCTACATCAATTTAAGTATTATATCAATAATTAAAGATTAGAAGAGCAACTACATTTAATCTTATTTGTTGAATAGTTAGCTTCATACTTACTCTCCTGATTTTTACTGCTACAATAGAGATATCATTCTAGCCTCATATAACACGGTTTCAGAATAAAAAGAAAAATAAGTTACACTTTGATGAACAAAGTAAGGATATCCTACTCTTCAAAAAAAAAGTAAGGATATCCTTATTAGTTGTCATATTTTTTTTTGACATATTATAGCTTTGGATAAAAATAAACATGCTTATGAGATAGTGTTTAAAATTTTAATTTCGGCCCCCTTAATTGTTGTATTGGTGTTCCGCCCCTGTTGTTAAGTTTTTGATATGATGTGTTGTATGTTTTCTGATGTATTAAACCAAAATATGTACTTAGATAGTTAGATATAGAAATGTAAATATTATATAAACTTGTTAAAACCATTACATTCCCGCACCATTTCTCAATCTACTAAAAATGTCTAAACATTTACAAATCAATCATAAACTTAGGGAATCAGGTAAAATCTCATTCGTCATTCCGCCCCCGAGTACCGGAAAAGCGATGAAAACTATTGTGTAGGCTCGACATGTACATGTCGAAAAGTTGTGTGTGGACACCCACATCATAAAAAGAGACGATATTCTTCAACAAATTTAAAACAATAATGAACGGATCAAATAAACAAAGAAATCAATCAATCAAACATAAACTACCAAATCCACATAACAAACTAAACTTCAGTCCTCATTTTTTCATCACATTCAAATAGACATTACGGAAAAAACAAATTTGGATCTACGAGGAAAAACCAAAATTCCCTTACTAGTAGCTAAATCTCCAAAGGAAAAAAATAGATGAGTAGGTAGTGTATGTATTAGAGTATGTACACATTGTATTTTGCTATAATTTCAATTTAACTACGACTAACTATATATATATATATATATATATATATATATATATATATATATATATATATATATATATATATATATAACTTGTTAGGGGTGTCAAACCCAACAAATAATATGGTATAATAGACTCCAAATATACTGTTTCAATGCACTAAAAAGTAGTACAAAATAAGCAGGATTGATCCTCAGAGACACGGAACAAAAGTCTATACCTCTTTGCACAAGGTACTTTAGTCACAAAAAGGGGGGTTTGCATGCAAAATCTGAAATAATGTAAATAACAATCTACTTTGAAAACATGCAGAAAACGAAACAGATTTTTAAGCAAGTTGTTGAAATGATTCTTGTTTTAGTTCTCAATTTTTGTTATTTAACTTGATTTTGACTTGATGTAATTCATGATTGAAATTCTAAGTTGGTACTGAAAGATATTAAAATGTTTTAATACCTCTCGCTTGCCAAATTATCTAACCAAAACACGCTCTTTGACTAAACCTAGTTTTACTAATTCAACCTAAACACGCTCCTAGATTGTATTGAAAAAGTGCATTTTCTTTTGTACAAGCTTCCCACCAATGTTCCTTTCTTCTCATATGCTCGGAAGTGTGAAACATGTGATATACGTTCTACAATAAGAAACATGTTGTTTGTTACCAATCATTAACTTTATACAACGATTAGGTGCCCTAAAAGTTAATTAACTACACAAAAATTCAATTCATATAAGTAGTCAATCAAACATAAATCAAATTCAAGGATTCTAGTTTAAACAAGAATATAATCACTAAAATAGAATCATAAATCAAATATCAAGCCATATGTTTCAATTCAAACAATCAACATGTATTGAACAAGAACTGGAAATTAGGGTTTCTTATCTACACATGGATAAGAACAAATCAACCAAAAAATGGAATTTGAATTGTTTAATGCTTACAAATGGAAATAAAGAATTATTTGCAATGATTTGATATCTTCAAAATCTCCCAAAATTCCCTACGATTTATCCTGATTGCTTACATGTTTCATACCACTTACACGAGTCATAGTAGTTAACAATCAGTCCCAATATTATAAGGTCAAGTCCAAGTCCAAGAGGATCTTTTGACAGCCAAGTAGTTTTCCTAGTTGTATTGATTTATGCAACACATGTTGCTAGGGGTGTGCGCGGTACGGTTTGGTGCAGTTTTAAGTCAAAACCGTAGACCGTATCGTATATGCGGTTTGATACTTTTGGAAACCATAAACCGCACCCGGAAGTGCTAAACCGCGTTATGCGGTGCGGTTTAGTGTGGATGGTTTTGCGGTTTAAGTGTGGTTTATGTGGTTTGGTAAATTTAAGTTTTCTCTAATCAATTCAAAACTATAACACAATAAAATTTATTTTATTTTATTTTATTTAACTTCCGTTTAAAAATTAATTTTTGTTCATTTTTGTCTATTTACAACAAAGTTTTGGTATTTTACACATAATTCTTAATAAACATTGTTTCATTAAATTAAGGACATTAGTATGTTATAGCATGAAGCTTCACAGTAAAATAATGTTCTTTGATTTTTAATAACTCTACTAAATCTTTCGTATCCAAAATATTTACATATAAAACATAATTTGAAAAAATATAATTGTACTTCTATTATACTTTAATAACAAAATCGGACATAATGCTTACAGTTATACTAAATACTAATTATATCAGTCGAACATAAAATGTGTGATCTTATTTAATATATATATATATATATATATATATATATATATATATATATATATATATATATATATATATATATATATAGAGGAATAATCATTTGAGAACTCATATATTCCCGAGAACCCGAGAACTAAAAGTGGACCATTAGACCAAAACTTTTAAGGGCTGAGATTTTTAATGGCAATCTGGTAATTAAGAAAAGTCTGAATGGTGTATATGGGTTTTTAACAAATATCACAAGGATAAATCAGGTATTAGATTATCACGTCCCTAAACAATCAGATCTAATACTCTCTCTCTCTCTCTCTCTCAATGTATCGTATTCTTCAACAACATCCTCCCTCTTCGTCGACCACCTCCCTCCTCCCTCCAACAACCACCCTAACTCTGTCAACAACCACCGCCTTCATTGAAGATCCCTCGATGATTGATAGATTGAACAACGCGGTAGTTGCGTCATTCGTCCCACTCGAAGTTCTGTGCCCTAATAAATCAGCCAGAGGTCTGATCGCTCCGGGCCTCCCGATTCTCCTTCACCTCTGATCTTCCGATCTTGAAGACGTGATTCAGAAGTTTAATCACGTCAGCGTCGACGATAGCGGCTTTGTTAATGTCGTTGATTGAGGTCTGATCGCTCCGGTCTCTGAGCCAAAGGACGAGTCGATGTTCGGAAGCAGCAACACTATCCGTTCAAATCCAGAGTCTGTCCGACCTCGATGATGAGCGACTTTATCTCGTTGATCACAGATGAGTTTGATTGTGGTCCAATTGGTGTTTGATTTGGCAATGGAATCGTTTTTTTAGTTCAATTTTGTCATGAGATAAGCTTTGGTTTTTAAATAGGTATATGTGGATTGGTTTGAGCTTCAATGATCGACCACCGACGGTGATGGCGCCGCTGTTCCCCGGATGTGATTACGAGCATATAATTGTTAAGGAAGCAGTGGATAGTGTAGGTCCAATCGATGTTTTAGTTTGTAATCAAGGCGTGTTTGTTGCTCAAGAGCTTGAGAATCAGGAGATGAAGGAGATTAGAGACATGATTGAGATAAATCTGATCGGGACTTTTAATCTGGTTAAGGCGGCGTTGCCGGCTATGAAGAGCCGGACTGATCGGAAGCCAGTTTCGATCGCATTCATGTCATCTCAGGCCGGTCAGGTACATTCTGTCAGTGTGTGTGTTCTTCAAGCTTTGTTACTTTCAGGCCGATTAAGTAGTAATGTACGATATTTGCCACCACACAGCTAGGGTTTATGAATTGAAATTGCGATCTTAAATGGGTAAATGGCTTGGTGATGGAAGTTGCTTGTACAAATTGTTGCAATTAGAACATTTGTTTGGTATCTTTTGTTCAATTGCTAATGAGTTGATAGCATATGTGCAAGAATATGACAGCTAGCTCTCAAATCTTATGAATTTTCTTACAGTATTGGCAATTTGAATATGCTTTATCTATACAAATGGTCATTCTACTTTGTGTAAAGATCTTCATAAGCATGTATATACAGGCATCTTCTAAGTTGTATCATTGGCTGCTTTGAAGACATCTGCTGTGTGGTTTAGGGATATGCTCTCAAAATTCTTGTACAAACTACCTCATAGATACTCTACACTTTAAGCTTATCAACTCCTAATATTTCTATTCTTTTTTTTAATGCTTTGAAGGATCATTATATTAAATTTCTTGATAAACTTTTTATTTTTAGGTTGGCATTTATGGGTATACATCATATTCAGCTAGTAAATTTGGGCTAAGGGGTTTAGCAGAAGCTCTGCAACAAGAAGTGATTGCTGACAACATTCATGTTTCAGTTATCTTCCCTCCAGACACAGACACACCTGGTCTTGCAGAAGGTTCTAGAAACTGCTGCTCTTTGCATTTTCATTTGTGTGGATAAAAATGGAAAAAGAATATTAAATTTAAATAAACATTTTTTTGTGGTTATTTATTACAGAGAATAAAAGAAAGCCACGTTTGACAAGCATCATAGCAGCATCATCAGGTGCAATGAAAGCGGATGAGGTGGCACAAAAAGCATGGAGTGGGATAAAATCTGGGAGTTTTTTTGTCCCATGTAATTTGGAAGGATTCATGTTGTCAGTAGCTACTGCTGGTCTTTCCCCTCAAAGATCATATCTCATGGCTTTTGTTGAAGTTATTTCAGCTGGTTTGATGCGTGTTGCAGGGTTGTGTTTTCAATGGTCATGGTATGTAATTCATATGTGATTAACATGTAAGTTACATGTGATTCACATGTAAATCACAAGTGAATCATATATGAATTACATGTGATTCACATGTAAATCACATGTGATTCACATGTAAATCACAAGTGAATCACGTATGAATTACATGATTCACATGTAAATCACAAGTGAATCCCATATGAGTTACATATGAATCACAAGTGATTCACATATGAATTACATGTGATTCACATGTAGATCACATGTGAATCACATAAGAATTACATGTGATTCACATGTAAATAACGTGTAACTCACATATGAATTACATGTGATTCACATGTAAATCACTTGTAATTCACATATGAATCACATGTAAATCTTATATGATTTATGCATGTGCATTTTTGTGAGTGTTCTTGCATTAATCAAATTTTTTTAATTTTCTTGTAGATTTTGAAGAATTTGTTGAAAATATTGAAGAGGTGAAAAGTGATAAATTGAAGAAAATATGAAAATCTTGATATGAAGAAATGATAACATTGTGAATCTTAGTAGCATTTTTTATTTTTTATATTTTATTTTGTATCGAATAAAATACTTGTACTATTATGTTTATAGATTGATTAATAAAAATGAGATTTTTTATGATTTACTTACGAATATTATAGTATAAGAAATATGCATATATTCATTTGAAAAAAATATGAATATATGCACCTAAAATGTTGATTTTTTTTTTTGTTAAAAAAATTACAGTTTTTTTTTAAATATTCTAGTTTTTTTATATAAATTTACTGATTTTTAAAAATTATATTTTTTTAAAAAATGCAGCTCTATTAAAAAAATTACAGTTTTTTTAGAAAAAAATGCAGTTTTTTTTGAAAAAGTTACACTTTTTTAAAAAAAAAAATTGCAGTATTTTAGAAAAAAATGCAGTTTTTTTGATAAAATTACAGTTTTTTTTTAAATTACTGTTTTATTAAAAAATTTGTAGTTTTTTTAAATATAGTTTTTTTTTCAAAAAAAGTGTAGTTTTTTTTTAAAAAATTGCAGTTTTTAAAAAAAAATTCAAATTTTTTAAAAATTTATGCTTTCCAAAAAAGTTAAAAAAATCTGTAGTTTAAAAAAAAACGAAAATTATTTTTTTTATAAATAAATCCAAAATTTTGTTTTATAATGTTAATTTGAGAGCTTTTTATTAATATTTCCAATAATACAAAAAATTAAGTGGGATTGGTATGATGACGATCATGCCCTTAATGATTTGATTTTGATCCAACGCTCCACCTTTAGTTCTTAGGTTCTCGGGAAACTATGAGTTCTCAACCGATCTCAACCCTATATATATATATATATATATATATATATATATATATATATATATATATATATATATATATATATATATATATCACATGTATGTAATATTATCATGTGGTGTGGTGCAGTTTAAACTATAATTTAGTAATTAAAAACTACAAACCGCACTACATAGTGCGGTTTGAAGAAATTACGAACTGCTGACTGCACCACGATAGTCATAAACCGTATTATGCGGTGCGGTGTAGGCGGTTTGTGTGGTTTATGCGGTTTGATGAACAACCCTACATGTTGTTGTGGAATTGTCCATTCTTCTTTTTCTAACTCTTTTATATTTAGTCCTTGCATAACTCCTTTGAAGTTCTATTCGCAAGGGCGCACTTTCAAAGTATCAGAAGATGTACTCATGCTTAAATGTCGACCTGACGCGACATACCAAGATGGTGTTCACAAGGAGGGTGTACTATGACATAAACAGAGGAGTACAATCGTGAGGGAAGAGTACATATCTACATGTTTAAGTTATTTACTTGACCTAACTCTTTATATTTTTGTCCTTGACTTTTCTACTGTTGGGACATCTCACAATCTATTACCGCGAGAGGCTTCTATGGTATTTTTCTGGGGACTGTTGTAAACACGCAAGGACCCGTAAGTATAGTTAGAAACTATTTCCCCAAGCAAGGTACAGAAAGGAGTTTTTAAAGTGCTTAAAGGTTCAAGTCACTGAAATTTTATATTCCTTTTATGTTATTTTGGAATTTCAAATTTGGTTATAATTGAGCATTTACAAACAATAAGACCGGTCGTAAGTTCCAAAGTCCAACCTATACCTATTATTATGCTTCGGTGTTGAGAACTTCTTCATTTTCTGTTTTGCACGAGTAGCTTCAGGGGACGTGTTCATATATGATTATATTGCTTTTTAAATTTATATTGAAAAACGAGCAAGTCAAATCTCAAATCATACGATTCACATACCGACTCGACTGTTTTTAGAAGGTTAGGATGTCTTGGATTGGATCTTTTTTTTTTTAATGAAATGCAAACTAAGAATAAGTTGAAAAAAAAATCTTTTTGCATTTTTTTTGTGATTTACAATGCGAAATGCAAAGGAATTTAAAAGATTGAAAATATTTTGTGATTTTCTTTAGATGCTTTGAAATGGATGCACTTAAAAAAATGAAAATAAGAAAAGCAAAATATTTTTGGGTTTTTTAAATGTTTTTGATGAAATGCATGAGGAAACTAGAACCTAATATACAAAGACTCATTCCCAGGCTTAAGATTAAGCATCATCCTCGATGCTCGGAGAGGGTAGGGCAACCTACTGATTAGACGGAGGATGAGGCGGAGATTGACCGCGGGGGGTCCAACACCGCAATAAATGAATAACCTCAAAATGGTTATTTTGTATTATTTGTGTCAATTGTTGAATGGAGGTGTTTCTTGCAAATAAATCAACGTGAATGTCAGCAATAGATTGATCAATAAGATCAAAATGCCTCATGTATGTGTCATGGTACTGAGTCACCCGACGGGTGTAAATGTAACGTCTCTACCGGGGAAACGGAAGTAGATCCCCTAAAATGGGAGGATTAGAGTGAGCGGGGGAACAGAGGGATCAGCACAAGCTTCGTCTTCGTGGTCGACGATCATCCGCTCAGGAGCTCGCGAGATGGTATCAGCAGGAATATTATTTGATAATAACCACCACTACTAGAAAACAACCCTTTAATGACACGCAATGTGTTTCATAAAGGGTCAGATGACACGCAAATGCATGTCATTAAAGCCCCATTCGTAAAGGAAGATGACACACGTTTGTGTGCCATAAACTTATGACACGCATTTTATGACACGCATTTTATGACACGCAAACTGTGTGTCATCTTCATTTATGACAGGGGATTTAATGACACGCAATTACAGTACACATTTACAACTTATTTTACGACATGCTTTTTTGCGTGTCATAATTTTAAGTTTTTTAAAATATATATTGTTAGGAAATAAAGCGGATAACTAGCAAAACTATAAGCACACAAGACATAATATTTACGTGGTTCGGTCAAGGTGACCTACGTCCACGGGCAGGAGGGTCGTATACTTTTATTTTAGAGCTCTCAAACAGAGGTTACAAGTACACACACACACAGAGAGATTCGCCTATCACTCTAGAATTCAAGATAAAAAATGACCTACCATGCATCCCTATTTATACTTTAGGAATGAGGCCTAAAACCCTAATGGGCCAAGCCCATTGGCCCATATGCCCATGAAAGGTGTCAACCAATCACAATCCTCCATGCAACATCTTCTGGAACATTCTTGAGCATTATCATCTTCTAGGTATACTTGGATCAACATGGCACAACAAAGGAATCAATATGGCGCATCATGTACTAAGATGGTCCACGATGACGCAACTAAAGGCTTTTGAGCATTCTAACACTCCTAAGGTGTACATGCAACCCTAGAAACCTTGGATCTATGTTTTCTCTATTATGCATGCAAACTTTCATTTTTCCAAGGTTTCATCCTAACTAGCATATCATAAGGTATATGTAATACAAAAACTAGTAGAATGACATACCTTTTCTTGTAGCTTGATTCCTTAAGCCTTTAAGAGCCTAGCACCCCAAGTGTGATGCCTCAAATGCTTCACACAACACTACCAACAAATGGAATAACTTGAGAGAAGAATCCTTGCACTCAAAATTCGGATATCCCTCTTTTCCTATCACTTAGGTGCCAATTTTTGTAGCCTTAGGGTCTCTTATATAGTGTGGAAACTAGGGTTACACATGTAAACCCTAATGACCTTCCATATCCCTCATGCTCCATGGGTTAAAACCTCCATGGAGTATCCATGGGTCACCACATGGGTTTAGCCCAACATGAAGAACTATGGATCATTAGCCCACCTTGTAAGAATGAATTATTTACCAAATCAACCCCTTATATTTAATTAGTCTCTTTTGATCACAAAATTAATTCCAAACTAATTCTTGATCAATAATAATTAAATATTATGATTTCATATTAATATATTAGAACTTATAATATATTAATAAATCATAAATATCCTCTTCTCAAAAGTCCATCCTTGTTTCGGTGTCATGCAACCCAAATGGACCATGCTACTCTCGGGTCAAGTACATACCAGTTATAGTTATGGGATTAGACACTAAATCCAACAGTCTCCCACTTGGATAAGTCTAATAACTATAACTCCAAGTACGACTTAGAACACCGACTAGCAATCATAGCTCTTAAAAGCCTCTGTCGAAACGAGACGCTCCATTTTAGATGAGTGATCATATAATCCTGTGTTCAGGATATCAGCCGGACAAATACATGGAACAACATCATAATTATTGTCCAGCAGTTTGTTTCCCGATTTCCGATTTGTTTGGCATAGAACTTAATCGAACACATCAATTTATTTCTGATTGGGCCCGACACATAAGTCAAAACAAAATCATCGAGGGGCCCAAGATATCGCTTTTAATCCTCCAAGGACTAAAAGGAACAGATAAACTTCGACAATATATGCTTGTACTAACTATTCATCAAATTTTACACAACAACACGTTTTATAACATGGAGCTACCAATGCGTTTTCGTACTATCAATGTACAACCAATTAATAGTCAACAACTCATATATCTAGGTTTGAATACTTATATGATATTATCGTCTCACGATCACTCGAGATAAATTCCATGAAGTGATACAAGTGAGCGCGGGTTGAATCCAATACTCAGACCTTATGAGCACTCATGAATGTTGCAGCAAACTTGCTATATCTAATACCATTCAGACAAATTTACAAACCAAATTCATGATAGTCTTGATTCAATACCTACTTCCAACGTATGATTGAGTGTGGATAGTTTGAATAATATAATTATTCTGGAAGTCAAAACATGCAAAGTGAAACAATAGTAAATGATTGACACAAGACAGTACCATACTAGTAAATAAAAAACACCTTTTATTTAAACATCAAATGTCAATTACATATCAACTATTACAAGTTTCGAAATCTATCTAATCATTAAAACTAATATCATCCTTCAGCCCAATGCGCCTCACATGCTGTAAATGCTTAACCCTACTCAGTCCCTTCGTGAGGGGATATATTGGGTTCTCATCTGATGATACCCTCTTTGCCACGAGGAGTCCTTCTTCTATTCGATGTCTAATGAAGTGGTATTTTCTGTCGATGTGCCTGGATCTGCCGTGATCCCTTGGTTCCTTGGCTAAGGCAACTGCACTCTCGCTGTCACAGAAAATCTCCATAGGCTCCTTTATAGCTGGTACAACTTCCAAGGTCTCCAATGAAGTTCTTTAGCCATATTGCCTCCTTCGCCGCCTCACTTGCTACTATGTACTCTGATTCTCAAGTTGAATCAGCTACTGTCTCCTGCTTGGAACTTTTCCAAGTTATTGCTCCTCCATTCAGGGTAAAGACCCAGCCCGACTGAGAGCGGAAATTATCCCTGTCTGTCTGAAAGCTAGCATCGCTATACCCCACCACTCTCAAGTCATCACTCCCATCGAGGGTAAGGACCCAGTCCTTAGTCCTGCGCAGGTACTTGAGAATGTTCTTTACTACAGTCTAGTGAGCCGTGCCCAGGTTCCCTTGATATCTGCTGACCATGCTCAAAGCAAAGGCCACATCAGGGCGAGTACAAGTCATAGCATACATGATCGCGCCAACAACGGAAGCATATGGTATTTGATTCATCTCAGTTATCTCAGCCTCTG
Organism: Lactuca virosa; assembly: GCF_052849685.1. Classification (NCBI taxonomy): domain Eukaryota; kingdom Viridiplantae; phylum Streptophyta; class Magnoliopsida; order Asterales; family Asteraceae; genus Lactuca; species Lactuca virosa. The sequence continues at coordinate 339,053,738 of NC_136430.1, forward strand.
TACTCGGACTCTGAGCTTTACTCAGTTTGGCATTGCTCTGGATCGGTAAGTCACCTTTCTTGGAATCCTGCATACTGAATCTTTTCAGCACCTTATCCAAGTAGGTACTCTGACTAAGTCCAATTAGTCTTTTACTCCTGTCTCTCAATATCCTTATCCCAATAATATAGGCAGCTTCTCCGAGGTCCTTCATAGCGAAACACTTCCCAAGACAGGACTTAACCTCCTGCAAGGTTGGGATGTCATTTCCTATGAGTAGTATGTCATCCACATACAACACCAAAAAGCTAACTATGCTCCCACTAGCTTTGCCATATACACAGGACTCATCCTCGCTTCTCGAAAAGCCAAACTCTTTGACTTTCTCATCGAAACAAAGATTCCATCTGCGAGATGCTTGTTTCAATCCATAAATGGATTTCTCAAGCTTACACACTCTATTAGGGTACATTGCATCGACAAAACCCTCTGGCTGAATCATGTAAACATCCACAACCAACTTTCCATTAAGGAAAGCGGTTTTGACATCTATTTGCCATATTTCATAATCATGAAATGCAGCAATGGCTAGCATAACCCTAATAGATTTAATCTTTGCTACTGGTGAGAAGGTCTCATCATAATCAACTCCCGGAGCCCTTCGCAACCAGTCGTGCCTTATAAGTGTGTACCTTCCCATCCATGTCGGTCTTCTTCTTGAAAATCCATTTGCACCCGACTGTCTTACGACCCGGTACATTGTTAACCAAGTTCCAAACTTGATTGTCATACATGGACTGAATCTCGCTGTCCATAGCCTCATTCCATTTAGCAGACTCGGGGCCTGCCATGGCTTCCTTGTAGTTGTTAGGTTCATCCAAATTTATCAATGTGCTATCACTGATAAATGTATCACCCTCAGATGTTATATGAAAAGCATATAACACAGGTGGAACACTAACTCTACTGGAACGCCTCAGAGTTACGGATTCGTCAATCGGCTCAACACGAGTTTCCTCCTCAGGTTGATCGCTAGTGTTTGACGTTCCTTCACTGCTTGACTCTTGAAGTTCTTCAAGGTCAATTTGCCTCCCACTGTCTCCTTGGCCTATGATCTCTCTCTCGCGAAAGACTCCTCTCCTCGCAATGAAGACAACATTGTCACTCGGTCTGTAGAAGAGATAACCAAAGGATTTCTGTGGGTAGCCGATGAAAATACACCGCTCAATCCGAGGCTCGAGCTTGTCATGAGTCTCGCGCCTCACGAAAGCCTCGCAACCCCAAACCTTGATGTGGTCTAATGTGGGAGCCTTCCCAGTCCACATCTCGTGATGTGTTTTGGCAACCTTCTTGGTAGGGACTAGATTAAGGATATGGGCGGCAGTCTCTAAGGCATACCCCCAGAATGAGATTGGTAACGAAGCTCAACTCATCATGGAACGAACCATGTCCAACAAGGTTCGGTTGCGCCTCTCAGCCACACCATTAAGCTGTGGTGTCCTAGGTGGCGTCAACTGTGAAACAATTCCACATTCCTTAAGATAGTCAAGGAACTCGATACTAAGATACTCACAACCTCGATCGTATCGGAGCATCTTTATCTTCCTGCCCATCTGATTCTCCACTTCCTGTTTAAACTCTTTGAATTTCTCAAAGGTTTCTGACTTATTCTTGATTAAGTAGACATAGCCATATCTACTGTAATCATCAGTAAAAGTCACATAGAAGCGGTTAGCATCCCTTGTGGCGGTTCAGAAGGGCCCACACACATCGGTGTGTATGAGATCCAACAAACCCTCACCCCTCTCACAAGTACCAGTGAAGGGTGATTTAGTAATCTTTCCAAGTAAGCAAGATTCGCAAGTGTCATCCGACCTTAAGTCGAATGACTCCAAAACTCCAGCCTTTTGGAGTTGGCCTATGCGCTTCTTGCTGACATGTCCAAGACGACAATGCCACAAGCATGCTTTATCCAATTCATTGGAAGAATCGATATGTAACACATCATTTCCTAAGTTGTCTACAACATTCACAATTTCATATACACCATTACAAGGTAATGCCTTAAAATAAAATACATCATTATAATAAGAATTTATTGCACCAATTTCATTATCAAACGAAAATGTGAAACCTTGTTTGTACAAAACATGAAAGGAAATAATATTTCTCATCATATCAGACGAGTAGCAACAATTATTTAAATCTATTCCTAACCCACTACTAAGCAATAAAGAATAAACTCCAATCTTGGTGACAGGCGAAACCTTCCTATTCCCCATGATCAAGTTTATCTTCCCGTGCTCCACATCCTTACTTCTTTTTAGGCCCTTCACATCAGAAAAAATGTGAAATCCACAACCTGTGTCAAGCACCCAAGAGTTAGAATGTGATGAGTTTTTAGATAGAATAGCATAAATATCTGTATGGGTGGGTTTAACCTTCTCATCCTTAACATCCTGAAAGTATTTGGGGCAGCTTCATTTCCGGTGCCCTTTTTCGTGACAGTAGAAACACTTTGCTTCTTTAGGAATGGAAATGGGAGCATCAGAACCAACCTTGGTCCCACGTGAAGAGGATCCATCAAGAGACTTTCCCTTGCGGCTCTTTGAGGGAGCCTTCCTCTTCTTCCCTTTCCCTTGTCCAATTGCCAGAACAGGGGCATTTGCGGTAGGAGTAGAAACAACAACCGATTTACCTTTGAGACCACTTTTGGCAGTCCTCAAAAGCCCTTGAAGTTTGCTAAGTGTGACCTCCTCATTGTTCATATGATAGGTCATTCGGAACTGATCATAACATGGACGTAAGGAGTGTAGAATGATATCTATAGCCAGCTCCTCAGGGAAGTCCACACTCAATTTTAGCAACCGGTCCACAAACCTTTGCATTTTTTGCAAGTGGCCCGTGATGGGTTCACCATCCTTCATCCTGGTTGTTATCATGGAAGAGTTGATTGCATACCTCTCTTGACGAGAACTCTGATGGTATCTTTCCATCAGGTCCTGGTGCATCTCAAAAGGGTAAAAGTCCTCATAGGACTTTTGGAGTTCAGCTGTCATGGTGGCCAACATGATACAAGACACCTTGGTGGCATCCTTCTCATGAGTCATAACTCAGCGATCTCCTCAGGAGTAGCAGAAGACTCATCTATTTCCTTTAGCTCATTGTCTAGGACATATTCCTTGTCCTCATAGCGAGTGACCATCCTGATGTTCCTAAATCAGTCATTGAAGTTGGAACCATCAAAGATGACTCTCCCACAAAGGTTCATGAGAGAGAAGGAGCCAGTAGGGTTTGAGTCAGAAACAGTGTTAGAAGACATCTGAAAAGAAAGAAAGACAAGTTTAAATTAGATAAAGAGTCCTTAATAAAACACCCAAATGAAATATTAAGGCTAGGACCCAACACAATATTTTACAAATTGGAAGAGGGATGCCGTAATCCAACTTGCAAAATATTTGAAGGTAGGTAAATGACGATTTACCAATTTCCATCATGAAAAACGAAATTGTTATTAAGTTTTATTTGGATTGAAACTCCTAGATCCTTTGAGATTCATTGAACAATTCAATGGCATGTTTAAATTGATGGGTTATGAGAATTCTAACACTCCTATGATGTACATGCAACCCTAAATACATTGGATCTATGTTTTCTCTATTATACATGCAAACTTGAAGTTTCCAAGGTATTACCCTAACTAGCATACAACATTTCCTTAGATGGGTAATAAACAAGTTAGAATACATACCTTTTGTTGTTGCTTGATTCCATGAAGCTTAAGAGCCTAGTGCCTCAAGTATGACACCTCAAATGGTTCACACAACATCACCAACATCTTGGAATAACTTGGGAGAAAAGGTTCTTATGCTCAAATCGGCTAGCCCTCATGTGTACACACCTTAGTGCCAATTTCTTGAGCCATGGGATCCTTATATATTGTGGCTATTAGGGTTACACCATGTAACTCATGTATTTCCATATTCTTCATGCTCCATGGGTTAAAACCTCCATGGAGTATCCATGGGTTACTCCATGGGTTTAGCCCAACATGAAGAACTATGGATCATAAGCCCACATATATAAGAATGAATGATTTACACAATCAATCCCCATATATTTAATTAGTCACCTTTTGATCACAAAATTAATTCCAAATTAATTCTTGATCAATACTAATTAAATAATATGATTTCATATTAATATATTAGAACTTATAATATATTAACAAATCATAAATATCATTTTCTCACAAAAGTCTATCCAAATTGTTCCGATGCCATGCAACCCAAATGAACCATGCCAAATCGGGTCAAGTACATACCAACTATAGTTATGGACTTAGACACTAATCCAACAGTCTCCCACTTGGATAAGTCTAAAACTATTATTGCGTATGACTTCAAAACCCGACTAGCAATCGTAGCTCTTAAAAGCTGATGTCGAACTCTGAACAAATCAATGACGCGTCCATTAGATAAGGGATCATATATTCCTCCATTCTAGATATCATATGGACTGAGATATGGATTATAATCATTCTCTCTGTCCATTTGTTGTTTCCCAATTTCCGATTTATGACGACCGATTGATTGAACAAATCAAATCAGTCCAGGATTGGCCAAGCACTTCGGGGTGTCATCACTAAATCATCGAGGGGCACACAAATATCGCTTTTATCCCTTCAAGGGTAAAAGGAATGGATAAACTTCGACTCATATGCTTGTTCTACTACTTGTTGAATCATACACAAAGGCACGTTTTATAACATCGAGTTACCAATGCGTTTTCGTACAATCAATGTATAACCAACTCATAGGCAACAACTCATATCTCTAGGTTTGAAGAATATAAGATATTATCGTCTCATGATCACTCATGATAAAATCCATGAAGTGAGTCAAATGAGCATGGGTTTAATCCAATACTCAGAACTTATAAGCACTCATGAATGTTGTAGCAACTCTTGCTATGTCCAATACCTTGGACATCTACAAACCAGCTTCATGACAGTCTTGCCTTAATACCTACTTCCAACGTATTATCGATTGTGGATGGTTTGAACAACTTAGTCATTCACGAAGAATGACCTAGTTATTCTGGAAGTCAAAACATGCAAAGTGAAACACAAGAATAATCGAATCCAATATGGTCTCAAAAGTTATGAATATAAATAGAACACCTTTTATTTATCACCATATTAATTACACATTATTCATTGCATACTGTTTCAAATTATCAACTTTATACTTGAATTAAAACAATAGTTGTCCCATGCTCCAAGCATGTACACTATGTTTTCTAAACACTAGTCATGCCATACACCAAGTATGCACACTATGTTTTTCCAAACATCAGTTATGCCATACACCAAGTATGCACACTATGTTTGTCTATGATCTTTACTTTGTGGAATAGATCGATTGAACATAGTTCCAATGATTCTCATTTCACAGTCCCAAATCCTTACCGCAAATGCAAGAATTCCAAATTCCTGCCATTTACCGAAATCTTGTTTGATTTTCAACTTATATGCACTGATCCTCTTGTAATTATTATGCACAAATTCATAAAGACTTGTCAACAGTCATTACAGAGTATTCCAATGGAGATCAATTCCATGGACCCGAAGTCTCAAATTCAAAGTACAATGCTTTGAACATCCTTCTTGCATTAAGTTTTCTAATCTTACACAGATTGAATAACTTCCACCTATGGAGACATCTCCATATTCCCATTTTGACTGTCACCTCTGAACAAGAGTTGCCTCTTTTCAGAATATGTCAATATGGTCTTTCCAAAATTAACACTATACTTCCAACTGTCCCTGAGCAACCAATCTTTGGTAAACCTTAGATTGTTCTCGACAATTGCTTAATCAAATTAGTCATATCCAGTTCTAGTACTTTTTCCCTCTTAATGCTCTAGGAATTTGGAAAAATTTAGAACAGATGAATATTATAGCATATGCAATCGATCCTATATCTGAAGCATATGGGACACGATTCATGATGTCTCACATAAAGACATGATACTAGAGCAGTCTTTTGCTATAATATTTCTAGTTCTATTTGCCAAGTTCTCATAATTCAGATTATGAAAAGGGATGCCGTAATCATAATCGAATTTTAGAACGCAAATTAATGTTCCCATATATAGAATTTCCTTATGTTGAACCATTCCAACATAACATTCATATATATACTTGACTAAATTTGATTAAAATCTCAATCTAAGCTTTTAGAATTGAAATGAAGTATAATTTCCTCTCCCGTAATTATAGCAAAACAACTTTTCCCAATTGAAACTTTTGTTTTCTATAATTAACATTGCTAACTTGCAACACTTATTATAATTATCATACTCCCACTTGCATGATGATTATTAGCATAACACTTATGCTCCCACTAGCTTTGACATGTACTCAGAAATCAGCTGGACTTCTAGAAATCAATACTTTATTGACTTTCTTACTAAAGTTCAGATTTCTGATATGAGATGCTTTGATAAAACTTTATCAAAATCATACACCTTTTACTTTAGATAGCTCACATGTGTGTCTAAACAATTTTAGAACTATGAAAAGGGATGTCGTAATCATAGTCTCAATTGTTTAGACCTTTTCCATTTCTCACAAGTCCATGTTAGTGTGTCGGTTAACCACACACGCGTCACTAACGACTTTGAGAATACAAATACCATAATTGCTATCTACTTAAAATCTACTTAGTGAAAGCGTTTCCTCACCATCATTTTCATGAATCGGAGAAAACCTTATGACACTTAGAATTTATGGTGTATGTGTTCCTTTCCATGTGAATTTGTCAAAACCATAATCATAAGACAAGGTTAGTGACAAATCCAAACTCATATGGACCGAACTTGTGCAATCTTAACTTCTTGCCACATGGCAGCACAAGGGCCTGCCATTGCTTCGAAGTTGTTATGCAACCAATTGAGAACTCTCATAACTCATATGCAAAGCCAACTTTAACTAGAATTGGCACAGAAATAGGAATATGTCAACACGATAGGTTATAAACCTCAATTCGTGTGCTAGTGATAAGCTACAGGTTTTATTCTTGATTAGTTCTTGAAACTTTTTCAGGATCTTTTAGACTCCCACTGTCCTCTTGACATATAAGACTCTCTTGCCAAGAACCATTCCTTGACAAAACAAATATTCAAGATATAGTGCGGATTCTTATCAAGAAAAACACTTCACACAATTAGCCTAAGTTGGTCTCTGTTTTATCCAAAACATCACGACTTACCAATCTCAAATGTACAAGAGTAGAAAACATTTTACTCTACATTTGACAAGTGTTATAAACCTTCTTTAAGATATCTCACTCAAATTACAATCTTGGAGTATGACTCTAAGACTTGTTTTGGAACTAAGTATGATTCATCTTTTGATTTAACCAATTCAACAATTCACGATTCCTCTTCTTAGTCAAACAAATGCACTAAGATGTCCTTAGAGAATCAATTGTGATATGGTTTCACAATCATTGAGATGATCATAAAACATGATACTAAAGTACTCTCCCATCTTTTCAGATTTGAGAAACTTTTATCTTTCTGCCAAATTTGATTCTTCTTATTCGTTCTGCCATACATCGAAACTTTTCCAATGTTTCAAAATTATACTTTAACTTGTAAGTATAACCATATTTACTAAACTTTAGTAAATCATGACGAATAGTCTTATCGATCTTTTGTGGTGGACTTTGACCAGTGCACAAGAATGTGTACTCGATCCCGTTGTCCTTCACTTGACTCACATATACATGTGAACAAGGAATTAGTCTTAATTTTCCAAAGATGAAAATTCTCATTCACCATACAATACAACTTGCATAATTCCAAGTTTCTATCCAACTAAAACTTGGTTGATGAGAATCTTTCCTTATTTGGTAAATTATGACACTACCACAAACGAAAGTATCAAATCCATTTTCCAATGTTGCTATCAATGGAATGATATAAACAACAATTTTTCCACAAATGCCATTGTAAGGATATTTAAAATAAATAAAAACAAAACTTTTTCTTTTATTTAAAATTTGCGGAAAAACTTATCCTTACAATGCAAATGCATATGAAAATAAATGTTGTTATCTATTCCTAAGCAATCTATCACAACTCTTAAGCAACAACTCAAAATTCTGATCACCGAACCATGCGATCGAAATCCATCTTCGCGATCAGAATCAGCTTACTCTTCTTTAAGCTTCCTCTCCTTTCTTAGATTCTTAAAACTTCAACATATGACCCAGTCACATCATGTAATAAGAATCTCCAAATAGGAACTTAATAGAGTTAGATAGTGGACTTACCTGAAGTAGAGTCAAACTTTTTGACTTGACCAACCTTATGATCCTTCAAGTAAATAGGGCAACTTTGCAACCAATGCCCCTTCCTTTGGCAATATAAGCATATGGACTCTTTGGGAATGGTACACGAGACTGTCTCAGACTTAGCCTTTCTCTTTACCATTTGGTCAACTAAGTTGACTATGGCCGATCCCTTTCCATTGGGAAGAGAAAGCTTTTCTGGATTTTCAATTTTACCATTGTCAATGTCCATGGAAGTTTGGGAAGTTGATCTTCTAATCAAATTTGCTTTACCAGAGCTCCAAATCATTGCTGATTCAGCAGCACCAAGCAAATAGATCAGATCATTAGGGTCATGTCATAGTCTGTTACATAGTAGTCCCGAAGGAACTCACTATGTGACTTAGAAAGTGATTAAACAACCAACTTTCTCAAGACTTTGACACCCAACTCTGCCAACTTGTCAATATGTGAGCACACATAGACCTTGCTTGCCAATAGGGCTTGAGTGACTTTGTACTATTCAAGAACTTGTGGGTTAGGGAGAATAATTGGAGGTGGTGGAGGGAGTGAAGAATGATTTCCGAGACCACACGCGCTCCACTAACGACTTAAGCAAAGTGCAAAGTGTAATTTCATGGGTTAGCACCAAATTCACATTTTCCTAAGTAATTAAGATTGGGAATTTATAAAAGGTTTAGTTACTTAGTATTTATCATTAATACTTTTAATAAAGGGAGAATTATAGTCTTTGTCCTACCCGTTCGGCTAACGACCCTCCACCAGTCAAGGAAGCGGTGGCTGAGAGTGGACACCCATTAAATTGCCATTTTATAGGCAGTAACCTTATACCCCCCTTATAGACCGACTTCGTGAATGAGGCCTACTAACGGTAAGACTGACTTGCTCTTATATATATATATATATATATATATATATATATATATATATATATATATATATATATATATATATATATATATATATATTATTAACTTATAATACTATAAAGTATAAGGGTTGAATTTTAACTTTTAAAACTCTAAGGGCTTAACTTGGAATTAAAGTATTCATGAGGGAAAACTTTACAAATTCCAAAACTTGAGGACAAGTTTTGAACTATTCAAAAACTTTTCAATTCCATAATTTATGTGTTTAAAGTAGTTTTAATGAAAAACTCTTCAAGTTCCATAACTTGAGGACAAGTTATGGAAGACTTTAAAACATTTAAAAAATGAGACTCTCCATTTTTCATAACTTTGGAAATCTTATGAGTTTTAATAATCATAAATGTGACTTTTCATATAACTTGAGGACAAGTTACAAAAACACATATTATGAATAACTTTTAGATCAATTTGGATTGAAAACATATTATCACATAACTTTTCTATTAATCTAAATCAACTCATAAGAACAAGATAATTCAAATCAAACATTTTACATGTAATTAGCCTAACCATTAAACTAATACAAAACATGAATCTATTGACAATTATCTATGAAATTGGATTAGTATGAACATTACCACATCAAAAACAGGTTTACAAGTTCAAAAACAGCTTAGGGTAATGTTCCTAGTCCAATTCCAGCCAAACACTCGAAAATCTGCCAACTAGAAGCCAAACTCATCGAGGTCCTTACAAGAACTCGTCGAGTTCATGCCATAACACATGAACTCGTCTAGTTTATAGTCAGAACTCGTTGAGTTTTAAGTCTGGGCAGATTCTCAGCTTTGAAAAACAAGTTTGCATCAAGTATAAATGAAAACAAGCCTAGGCTCTGATACCACTGATGGGTTATAAGCATTCTAACACTCCTATGGTGTACATGCAACCCTAAATACCTTGGATCTATGTTTTCTCTATTATACATGCAAACTTGAAGTTTCCAAGGTATTACCCTAACTAGCATACAACATTTCCTTAGATGGGTAATAAACAAGTTAGAATACATACCTTTTGTTGTAGCTTGATTCCATGGAGCTTAAGAGCCTAGTGCCTCAAGTGTGACACCTCAAATGGTTCACACAACATCACCAACATCTTGGAATAACTTGGGAGAAAAGGTTCTTATGCACAAATCGGCTAGCCCTCATGTGTACACACCTTAGTGCCAATTTCTTGAGCCATGGGGTCCTTATATATTGTGGCTATTAAGGTTACACCATGTAACTCATGTATTTCCATATTCTTCATGCTCCATGGGTTAAAACCTCCATGGAGTATCCATGGGTTTAGCTCAACATGAAGAACTATGGATCATAAGCCCACATATATAAGAATGAATGATTTACACAATCAATCCCCATATATTTAATTAGTCTCCTTTTGATCACAAAATTAATTCCAAATTAACTCTTGATCAATACTAATTAAATAATATGATTTCATAGTAATATATTAGAACTTATAATATATTAACAAATCATAAATATCCTTTTCTCACAAAAGTCTATCCAAATTGTTCTGATGCCATGCAACCCAAATAGACCATGCCAAATCGGGTCAAGTACATACCAATTATAGTTATGGACTTAGACACTAATCCAACAGTCTCCCACTTTGATAAGTCTAAAACTATTATTGCGTATGACTTCAAAACCCGACTAGCAATCGTAGCTCTTAAAAGCCGTTGTCGAACTCTGAACAAATCAATGACGCGTCCATTAGTTGTGGGTATAGTGCTTGGACCAAGGTTAAAGTGAGCCGCCAAAGGAGTTCCAACTGGCTTGGACTGATCACAACTGAAAAATTGCATAATTTTCTCAATGTACTTATGTTGAGAAATACACAACCGCCCTGCTCTTCTGTCCCTTTGAATCTCCATCCCCGGTATCTTCTTTGTTTCTCCCAAATCCTTCATCTCAAACTCATTTTTCAGTTTCGGCTTCAAGTCATTTATTCCAGCCATGTCTTTAGTTGCGACGAGAATATCATCAACATATAGCAACAGATATATGTAGGAATCTGATGAAACTTCCTTTGAGTAAACAAAATTGTCAAACTGGTTCCGAGTATAGCCATTCGAGATCATGAATGAATCAAATATTTTGTACCATTGTCTTGGAGACTGCTTCAAATCATACAGGGAGTTCTTCAGCAAACATACATGATCCTTCCTAGAATCAAGGAACCCTTCTAGCTGGGACATATAAATCTTCTCTTCTAAGTTCCCATGAAGAAATGCAGTTTTCACATCAATTTGTTCAAGCTCCAGATCAAGTGCACTCACCATGGCCAAAAGAACCCGAAGTGTCTTGTGCTTCACGACCGGTGAGAACACCTCGTGATAATCAATTCCATCTTTTTGAAAAAACCCTCTCGTCACCAACCTTGCCTTGAACCTAGTTGGTTCAACTCTTGGTATCCCTTCCTTCTTCTTAAAGATCTATTTTCATCCCACTGGCTTCGCTCCCTTTGGTAATGGAAAAAGATCACATGTTTCATTCTTCTCTAAAGATTGCATTTCTTCATTCATGGTCATCAACCAGTCATTTGCTTCTTGACTCGCCACAACCTATTTATACGATTAAAGCTCCTCAATGTCAATGTCTTCTCCAGTTGCTAAAGCAAAAGAAATGGAGTCAAGTTCACCTGAATTCACACATCCTACATATTTATCAGGTTGTCGAATGACCCTCCTTGACCTTATCTTTGCTATTGATTCAGACCCATCATCCTTCCTGACATCAGCACCACTGGACGAAGATCCCATGGGTTGCTCTTGGGTTTTATCTTGTCCAGGTTGTTCAATGTCGCCTTGCTCTTTGTCACTTATCACAACTCTGTCTGGAGTTTGAGTTGCAAACTCCACCTTCTGGCTAGCACCATGATCTTTATTCCTTGCTTGACTTGTATCACCTCCTCCCTGGTTACCCATGGCATATTCATCAAAGGTTATATCTTTGATAATGATAAATTTAGGAGTTCTTCCTTCTTCTGTACACCACAGTCGATAACCTTTTACTACTGTCGCATATCCTAGAAATATGAACTTCATTGCCCTTGGCTCAAGTTTATCATCATTCACATGAGAATATGTAGGGCATCCAAATATGCGTAAACGATAATAGTTAGAGGGTTTCCCGGATCATACCTCTTGAGGATTCTTCAAGTCTATTGCAGTTGATGGTGATCCGTTCACCAAATAGCAAGCAATGTTAACTGCTTCCGCCTAGAATTGCTTGGATAAGTTATCAAATATTTGCATGCACCTAGCACGCTGCATGAGTGTTTGGTTCATCCGTTCTGTCCCTCCATTTTTTTGTAGTGTGTGTCGTACAGTGTGGTGCCTCACTATACCTTCTCCCTTGCAGAAATTATCAAATGGAGCATTGCAGAACTCTAACCCACTGTCGGTCCTCAGAGTCTTGACATGTTTTCCAGTCCTTTTCTCAACCATGGTATTCCACTCCTTGAACTTCCCAAACATCTCATCTTTGGTATTCAGAAATTACAACCAGGCCTTCCTTGAATAGTCATCATTGAACGTCACAAAGTATGAGCGTCCTCCTTGAGACTTCACTGGTGCAGGAGCCCACAGATCTGAGTGAACATACTCTAGGATTTCCTTGCTTGTGTGTTGACCGGTACCGAACTTCACTTTGCGATGCTTTCCCTTAACGCAAGCTTCATAAAAGTTTATCTTTCCAGTAGCCTTTCCACCAAGCAGTCCTTGTTTAATTAGAACTGACATGCCCTTCTCACTCATGTGCCCCAACCTACGACGCCACAACTTTGTCTTGTCATCACCTTCATTCAAGGATTGGGAGATAGCCATTGTTCCCATAACCGTACTGCCTTCTAGGATATAAATCCCTCCACGATACATCTTCCTTTTCATTATAACAAGAGAAACTTTGGTCACTTTGACCCAGTCACCTTCACCAGCGTACCTCATCCCATTCTTAGCCAATGTGCCAAGAGAAATAAGATTCTTTTGAAGTTCTAGAACGTACTAGCATTCTAACTTCCTGACCATGCCATCGTGCATCTTGATCTGCACTGTGTCACTACCTTTGATATTGCTCACCCAATCATCACCCATCTTGACTGTGTCATCCCACTCTTTGAGGGAGTCGAACCAGTCATGATTATATGTCATGTGATAGGATGCTCCAGAATCGAAGACCCAAGCATCAACAAAAATTGATGTACATACAGTCAGTACATCACCATCATCCCCTTCATCAGAACTTTCCTGAACCACAACAGTACTGTTATTGCTGCTTGATTCACTCTTGGACTTCCCATTCTTCAGTTGTGGAAAATTTCGCTTGAAGTGCCCCTTCTCCTTATAGTTATAACACTTGGCATTCGATGAACCTTTAGACTTAAATTTAGATCGTGATATACCTCTGTTTCCCCCTTTCCTCTCTTCTGTCCTTCCTCTTCCTGCATACAAACCGGAACTGGACACCTCCTCTCCAGCCGAAACTTTTCTTTTTAGTTCCTTGGACAACAGAGAGTCCTTCACATCATTCACAGTGATCGTTGTCCTACCATAAAGCATGGTATCAAAGCAATTCTCATATGAGTTAGGAAGAGAACATAAGAGAATGAGCTCATAATCTTCATCTTCAATCTTCACATTAACACCTTGTAGATCCAAGATGATGCGATTGACATCATCCAAATGATCTTTCACTTGGGTACTTTCAGACATTCTAAGAGTGTACAACGTTTACTTCTAATACAACCAGTTCGTCAGTAAGTTGTTCTGGTACTTATCACAAAGTTTCTCGACCTCCCTCGGTACTTCGTATGTCAAGCTCAATAGAATGGCACTATGCCCCTTCGTCATAATTTCCACCTTCTTCTCAGCCGCCATGTCCTTTGGCAGTTTTGCCTCTCCTTCAAGTGTCGTCGCACATCCTTGTTGAACCAGAAGAGCCCTCATCTTCACCTTCCACAAATTGAAGTCATTTGAACCATTAAACTTCTCCAAATCAAACTTGTGAGTAGACATCTTTAATCACATGAATACAAACCGCAACTCTCATACCGCTTGTTAGGAAGTAAATCGGATAACTAGTAAAACTATAAGCACACAAGGCACAATATTTACGTGGATCGGTCAAGGTGACGTATGTCCATGGGCAGGAGGGGAGTATACTTTTATTTCAGAGCTCTCAAACAGAGGTTACAAGTACAACACACAGAGATTCGCCTATCACTCTAGAATTCAACATACAAAATGACCTGGCATGCATCCCTATTTATACTTGAGGGATCAGACCTAAAACCCTAATGGGCCAAGCCCATTGGTCTATAAGCCCATGAAAGGTGTCAACCAATCACAATCCGACATGCAACATCTTCTGGAACATTCTTGAGCATTATCATCTTCTAGGCATACTTGGATCAACAGGGTACAACAAAGGAATCAATATGGTGCATCATGTACTAAGATGGTCCATGATGGTGCAACAACTTCTTCATGGCACAACAACTCTAGATGGTGCAACAGGGATATAAATGGCGCAAGAGCATCAAGTATGGTGCACAAACATTAATCTTGGAGCAACAACATCACTGGAGCAACATACACATGTATAGTGCAACAAGGTCATGCATGGTGCAACAAGAAGTATCATGACACAAGAGGAGAACAAGTTGGTGCAAGAGGGAGTGCCATGGCACAAGAGCATCCATATTGTCCCATCCCTTTTATCAAATAGCACAACAAGGACCCATCGTTGCTCCATATCCCTTCCAAGTGCTCCAAACCTCTTCCAAGTGCTCCAAACTTCTTCCAGGTGCTCCAATCCCCCTTGTACACAATCTGTTCCTTTGGCACTTGATCAGTTCCTTTGTCTGATGATCCATTCCTCTCTCAGAAGATTTGTTCCTTTGTAACATGCTCCATGTACCCCAAGTGCTCCATTGAGGTCCAATTGCTCCAAATACTCCATGAACATGATCTAAATGCTCGAGTCACATTTAACATATATATATATATATATATATATATATATATATATATATATATATATATATAAAATAGTAAATGACAATTAATGTCTCATAATATAAAGTACCATGTCATACACATAAAAAAGTAATCCATTTCACAATATATAATATGTCAAATAAAAATAATCATTCAAATGTTATATAAATGTAATACATTAACTTTTTCATCATATCATATCAATTCTCCTAACAAAACATCATCTCCAATCATGAGATATGTTCAAACCTATTGACCAAATATCTATAACTGGTGTATATTCAATGGCACCAAATATAAGCTTTGGTGCACAATAGTTTCTCGAATAAATATAAGAAACATTAGGCTCTCCTTTTATCTGTGAAAACATTAACGAATATAAACAATGCATAACTAATAAAGTAAAGACAACATGAACATATTTATTTAACTTACTAAACGTTTAGCACTTCCAAAGCCACGTGTTAATATAATGTCCTACTAAGGAAAAAAATTAAAAGTATACTTGTAGCACTATACTTATATTAGGACATTTTTTTCTCATTAAGGAATTTTACTTTTTAAATTACACTATCATAATTGAAACAAATAAAAGTAAAATGCTATAATAAACTAATTCATTAAAGTAGGTTGTTATTTCCTATAAAGACACAAAGGCTAAATCGCCTGGTAGAATCTTGTTTAGGTTGGAAGCCATGGGATTGGGTTGATACCAGAACTTGTTCCAACAGTAGCAACTACACCTTGACTCAACAATGCCCTAATCAGTAGATAACTTAAAAGTACATTGTTATTATGGGCATAAAAAATAAAGGGGTTGAGTGAAACGCCATCAGAAATCAATGTAGTGTTAGGTAGAATGGAATCAGAGAATGAATGGAATGGTTCATTCCATTGGAATGAATAATATTGTTTGTTTTGGATAATGGAATGGAATAGACTATTTTTGATGTAATGTGATTCCTTTCATTTTGTTATTTTCCATTTCATTACCTTGTGCTTATTTCATTACTATGTCCATTCCATTCCTTCCATTATTACATTCCATCCAACCAAACAAACCCCAAGCATAAACGTAAAGAATCACACTTCTCCATGTTTGTACCCACTCTTAACAGGTTTCAACCATTCCTTATCCAAACATAGCACTTCAATATTTTTATCATCATATAATACGTTCAACATGATACAATCATTGGGTATGATGTGAAAGCACACATCAACTCATATCAATAAATCAACTATTTTGACCAAAGAGTAACAAGTCAAATGAGATAAACTAACTCAAAAAAAACATGACAAGGAATCTCACCACATATTTGTTATTTTCATGATCATAAGCCTTCACCAAGCCCTCATAAAACCTGTAAATGATACTTTTATTCATCAATAACAATTCTTACAGGAGAAAGCAATCACTTTTTCATAGAACTTCTTATTAAAAAAGGCAAAAAGAAACTTACGCCTTGTCTGTAGGCCACCAAACTTTGATGTGTCTTCTAATCAAGTCTTTGGTTTTAAATTTAATTGCATCTGTAGTGCATTAAGAAGAAACAACAAAAAAACAATTAAAATTTTACATATAGTGAAAAGAAATAAAGTTAAATAGTATATTAAAAATCCAACCTAACCTTTACCAATCATAAAAGCCTTCTTTGTTTTCACTTCCTGAGATTCCCAAATTTTTTATTACTACCAGTTTCCACAAGCTTTCTAATAAAGATGATGAACTGGTTAGGGTCAATAACTGTAATATTTTGAGGTTAATAAAAGAGGGTTATTTGATTATTACATGGTATTTGTATGTATATATATATATATATATATATATATATATATATATATATATTGTGTGTTTATAGCTACGTAATAAAATAAGGATTGAATTCGTGTCTAAATAGATTAAAGATTAGGAAGAATACTCTATAAGTGAGACGAAGTAGTCGTAATAAGGATTTTGGAGGTATAAGGAGCGCTCAAAACAGACTTATAACGGATGAGTTATGACCCACTGGAGTTTTTCGTTCAAACGGCACGGCTAAGATATATTAAATAGAAAATTGGAGTTGGGAAAATTATTAGACTTAGTTATCTAAATGAAATTCGTAATAGTCGTTAAACCGAGAGCGTATATATTGAAAACGCCCGAATCTGACTTCTTAAGAGGAAGTTAGGATTTTTAGAAGTTGCAGCGTAACAATATACGGCTAAGAAACCGAAGTAGAAATCGGTTGATTGTTAGGAAAAGCAATCTAAATGAGGGTTTAAGATCTCTTCCATATGGTTCTGTCGATATAAAGACAATCGAGAATGGATATCATACAAGGAAGTTATGAATTTTTAACGGACTTTAACAATCTAAACTTGTTAAAAATATAGCTTTAAAAATAAATTCAAATTTAGCCGACGGAGTATAAATGAAAGTTGTTGATCTCATCGAGAGCTTTCCGTGGATATAAAGAATGTCAAAAATGGAGCTCGTATGAAGAAGATACGATTTTCTAAAGTTTTCCGAGAAGCATCACGCGCAGGTGGATTGCACGACGCGCACCTTTTGGAAGGTGGGGCATGTACCACCATATCTGTGACACATGAACTCTCCAAGTTCAACAAGTTTGCTAATGGATTGCCAGCAGACTTTGGTCCAATGGTCAACAAGCAACAACCTTGAAAGCCGCCATATGGGCAGCTAAGAATGTTGAGACCCAGTTAAGGGAGAAAGGTCTGGAGAGAGTTGAGGTAGGTGAAAATAGGAAGTTTGAGGTATCATCAAGATATAAAAAGAAGAGCAAATTCTTGAAGTCTGGTTCCAAGAATTTTGGAGGAGGTAGAGGGGAAGCAAAATGGTGTGAGAAGTGCAAGAACAAGCACTCTGGTAAGTATGGCGAAGAGTTGACCTGTTTCAAGTGTGGTAGGATGGTTCATTATGCTAATGAATGTACATCCAACAATAAGGTGTGTTACGGATGTAATGAAGAGGGACATATTGCAAAAGACTACCCAGAGAAGAAGGAGGATGCAAAGCGTAATGTGCCACGAAGGCCAAAGGCAAGAGCATTCCAGATGAAACTGGAAGCAGCAAGGGAGGAAGCAGTGTTGGAAATATTTTTATGTGATGGTCACTTGAAATAAGTTGAGTATTGATTTACATTTTCTAGCAAACATTATCAGAATATTTCAGGTTGGAAAGATCCTAAAGATTCAACAAGTGTTAGAAGAATCATATGTTGGAGCACTTGTTGTACACATGTGTAACACCCTGTTCTAAATTGTTTCTCATTTGGAGGCGGGTGATGTAATTTGGGTGATCTGGATGTTCGGTTTGTGTTTTGGAGCGAAGGGGTATTTTGGTAAAGTGTCAGTTCGGGTTTTATGGAATTGGATCCTTGTTCGGGAAATTTTATGGCAGGTATGAGTTGATAAAAGTGTAAAGCTTCTTGCTACCTTTTCGTGGATATAAGGATCGTCAGAATCGGATTTGTAACGAAGAAGTTATGGTTTTCGGAGTATTTTAGGGTTTAAGAGGAAATCCTAGTACGCGGGACGTACATAGGGAGTACGCGGGCATATTGGTGTGAAGTGTAGTATGCGAGGCGTACTTTGGTGTACGATTAGCGTACTGTGAAGGATGGATCGGGAGTGTGAGGCCTCGTACGTTGGGCGTACGAGGATTATGTGGGGCGTACGAGGATCAGTGGAAACCCTAATTTTAAGTGTGTGTTCCCTATTTAAGCATCTTAAGTCCTTAGGGCTAGCCTCTTTACCAGCCCCCAAGCCTCCTAAAACCCTAAATTGACCCTTAGCCTCTATTAATGTGCATTTGAGCTTTTGAGGAGAATTTGGTGTTGTTTAGGCTCATTTTTAGAGAGATTGAAGAAGGAGGAAGATTCATAGCTTGGTGGGTAACTTAGTGATCCAGAATCATTCATCACATTGCAAGTTCCTGGAGATATCAAGTTCAAATCTTGACTTGTTAATGCTTAGATCTTTTCTTGTCTTGATTTTCATGCTTTTGGGTCCCTTTTGGTTTGATTGATCAGTTTAGTTGTTTGAAGGACTTATTCTTTTGGATCTGAGTTATTATGAGGTTCTTATGCATAAAGGTGCAAGCTTTATGAGGTTTAAGGTCACATGCATATGTTAATTCTCCCAATAAGTCCTTTGATATTTAAGAGCTTCATTTAGTCATGCATAAACGTAAACTTACCAACTTTACGTGATTATCCAGCCCAAGGAAGCCAGATCTATGTTTTGGAACAATGTCTTAAGGGATTAAGGGTTGAATGTGAAAGGTGGTTGTTTAGGAGGAGTACGTTGGGCATACAAGCTTGTACGCACAACGTACAAGCCCTAAAGCATGTACGCTTAGCGTACAGCTGAGTACGCCCCGCGTACTCAGCAAAGTGGGTCTCGGATCTTTGGTCTTCGGTTTGGGCCATGTTTTGGGCTTTGTTAGGCCATCTGATTTTTGGTGTTTTGGGTTGGGTATATTATTGGGCCTTGGGTTAAAGCCCATGGAAGGGATTATGGCCCAATTTGGAAAATTGGGCCATGATTGGGCCTTAGGTGTTTCTTTGAAATTGGGCTTTTGGATTGTTGGATTGGGCCAAGTTATGGATAGGGTAAAAAGATCTTCTACCTTAGTTCAGACTTTTTGTATGATTTGGTATTCCAATATTTATTTGGATTGTGTTTTGTGATTATAGTGTGGGGATTTTAGCGGGTCAGCAGCCAGAGATTTATCTGCAGGATTTAGAAGTGCAAGGTGAGTATCCTCACTGAGTTTAGCAGGTCAAAGGCACCAATGTCGGCAATGGTTTATATGTTAGGATGCTAGATGTCTGTGTGAATCTTGCATGTGTTATATGATGGTATGCTTACCGGGAAAGGCCTGATGCCAGGCGGGGCCTGATGAGTATATTTATGCTAGTTATCAGTATGTGTTTTATGCTTACCGGGCGAGGCCCAATGTCGGGCGAGGCTCGATGACTGTATTGTATTCTATAGTCTTTGTGATTATTGCATGTGCTAGTATGATTATATGTTTATATGATTATACGGTTATATGATTATATGTGTACCGGGCGGGGCCTAGTGATTGACAGATCTGTAATCCGAGCGGGGCTCAATGTCGAGCGGTGCCCGAGGCCGAGTAGGACTCGAGACCGGGTGGGCCCTGATGCAGGTCGGGGGCCTAATATGTGATTTGTATATGTGTGGTATGTGGTATCTTGGGTAACTCATTAAGTTTTGTGCTTAGGTTTTCAATTTATGTTTCAAGTGTTTCTGGTTTCAACGGTAGGAGCTTGGAATGATTGCAGGGCACACACCACCTCGTTTTGCGTTTTGTCATTTACTCTGAATTCATAGGTCGATTGATACACTTGTTTTATTGGGATTGTATTGATGATGTTTTTGGAATACTTATTTTATTAAATAAAAAATGAAATTTTTGGGTCTTATGTTTAGGACGTTTCAAGTTGGTATCAGAGCCTTGGTTTGAGGGATTCGGACATACTCTCGTGTGTGTCTGAACTCAAACTGAGGATTTGGTAAAGTTTTTCAAAAAATGAAAGAAAAATGATTTAAAAAGGGAAAAAACAAGTTTTCTAATACAAGAAAGGGTGTGGTGCATGCAATCCACCTAGCTCAAGTAAGTTTCTCCCAAACTACCCATACATGTTATCTGATATGATTTGACTTATGAATCTGTGAATTGCATGCTAGTTAGGGTTAAGGATCTGCTCAGTTTTTTCATGGTAGAATGCTAAGAGAGATGCCTTTGTATGCCTGATGTTGAGCTTGTGGTCTTGCATGCTAGATCTGATTAGCCAGTGATAGGTTGGTATGCTATGTGATGCCTTGTAGCCTAGTAAGCATGGGATGCTAGATTGGGTATAATTTGTATGCGTAAGGAAATCTATTGCGGGAGTGGAAGCTCCTAATATGATTTATAGTATGTGGGATTGGATGATCATGATTATTCTATGGATTGGATTGTTGTTGTCTGAATGTTGCTTGCTTTGTGCTTTGTGGAACTCCTAGGTGATGGGAGTTAGCTACTAAGTGAATATGTTAAGTCACATATGACAAAGGTTGAATACTCTCAGAGTGATGGATTTCACCCTATCGCGCAACTCTTGTCTGAGTCCAACCGTTGTAGGGATGAGCCTGTTGCATGTGATTATATTCATGATGTGGGTGACTTGCATTATGGGTAGTTCTTCAACAGCTGATGGCAGGGTGAGGTCGGGAACCTACGAAAGCCTAGGAAATTGCTTCAGTGGGTTTCGTTGTGCTAAATAGTTAGTGTTTGGTGTATGGATTGAGATGGTGACTTAGAGGATTCGAGGAGGATTCCTGAGGAAAGTATGGATAGGTGTGGAAGGTAGTATTGGGCCTGTACTACTGAAAAAATAGGATCCATACTCGAATCGGGGAGAGTCTTAGAGAATCTAGGAAGCCTGTGAGATGAATATTCTTGGGTATATTCAGATCTTTTGCATGTTGTTTTCGGTATGGTGTTGAGCACTCGGGAATAGGGTTCAGGTTCTGGTTTCGGCTCAGGTGCAGGTACTAAGCCAATCGATGCGTGGATGGGGGAGTTCATCTCATCGGAGATTACTCGCGGTATTTTGGAATGGACCTCGGTGATCTTTGATTCAGTCAAGGAAGGGATTTTTGAGCTCTTGGATGGTTGTCTTGGTGCCTTTCATGCCGATATTGTAGCAGAGTAGTTGGGGGGGGGGGGGGCTCATATACAGCCCAAAGCTTGTGGGTCCCTTGAATCCTTCATGAAGGAGTATCCTATTGCTAGTTCTCGTCTTTTGGGATCGGAGGTGGGTTATGCACCATGTCCTCAGGAGGGTCGACTCCATGATTAGATTCCGCGAAGGTTTCGCGAGCCTCACGCCAGGAGTTACCCGACATCACTGATAGATTGGTCGCCAAGTTCGAGGGTCGGACCTCGGATGTTTAGACGGTTAATAGGGTGGTTGGGGTAACTCGGGAGGAAGAGTTCAGGATTCCTTCCGATGCTTTTGTGGGTATGTTATCTTCTGCTTCTTCTGGGTTGTTGTCAGAATTTATATTGCTTTGGAATTTTGTTATGGTTTGGCTAAGCATTATCTCTGTTTGGTTCTCTGCTATTGTCTGGGTTATATTATCAAGGATTGTTATATGTCATTCTGCATGCGGAGATTCTCTTAGGAATCATTAGTGGGTCGCATCTTATTGAGCGGATTTCAGTGTGTTTGGTTGCTATTCCGGTTCTTGATATGGATCGACTCGGGGATATTGTTCGGAGGATCTATGGTCAGGGTTAGCTGGTTAGTTTTCCAGGGAAGTCAGGGTTCAGTTGCTGTATCTTTTGATCTGGTGGGATCAGCAGTCGTCTACGGAAGAATTTTTGGGTTCAAACACTACCGTTGCTAGGGGAGGAGCAGTAGCAAGAAGATGATGGTGTCGGTTGCATGAGTTGTTTGGTCATTAGAAGTTTCAGGGGAGCTTTATATTTGTATGGGTTATAGATGGTTAGGATTCAGTGATTCCTTGAGGATGGAAGTGTTGGATTAGGTGTCTAAGCCCATAATTATAATTGGTATGTACTTGACCCGAGAGTAGCATGGTCCATTTAGGTTGCCTTCACCAGAACAATCTGATACGATGGATATTTGAGAAAGAGGTTATTTATGATTTATTAATATATTACAAGTATAATATATTAATTGTGAAATCATATTATCTAATTAGTATTGATCAAGAATTAATTTAGTGATCAAAAGAGACTAATTAAATTAACGGGGACTGATTATGTAAATCAGTGATATATAGTGTTTGGGCTATTGATCCATGATGGGCTAAGCTTATGTAAGTATCCATGAAGAGTTACCCCACATGAGATATGGATCATAACCTAAGTGTATGGATTAGGGTTTACCCATGACTCTTGGAATCCTACACTATATATGTGTTATCCCTTAGCCAAAACCCTACCTTAAGTCTTCTAGGAAGAGCTATAACCGATTTTAGTGTGCTCCATACTCTCTCTCAAAGTCCTCCTTTGTTTATGGTGTTTTTGAACCATTTGATGCATCACACTTGAGGTGCTAAGCTCTTGAAAGGCCAAAACTACAAGCTACAATAAAAATGTATTCTTCTAAGTTGATTTTATGATTCATGTACCAAAATTGTATGCTAGTTGTAGGCTTCATGCTTTGGAAATTTTATTGCATATATAACTAGAGAAAACTTAGATCCAAAGCTATTAGGGTTGTATGTGCACCATAGGAGTGTTATAGTACACAAAACCCAACAGGAAGTTGGGGGTGAAGATCCGCCAGTTCAGACCAAGGATTATGGTTTTTAGTCATCAATATAAAAAATTAAGGATTTGGTATGGTATCATGGTAATCATTTGGGGTTATCGGGATGTTGGGATCTCTGGGAGTATCTATCTGAATTTTAGGAGTTGGGCGATCATTGAGTTGGCTAGTAATGGAACGCTAGTATTGGTAAGCCCATATCATAGTCGGTTCATGTTGTACGAAGATAAGATGGGTTGGGAATCCATCAAGTTTCATGGAATAGGAGAGCTTTGACAAGTCCAAGTGGGGGAGTATTGATCAGAAATTTCTGGGAGTTGGATCGGGTGTGAACTAGGATAAGTTTCGCATCCCAGTCAGGAGGAGAAACGACCTAAGTGGTCGTCTGTATTAAAGTTGGGTAAATTGGGAGTTCATAAAACTCCCAACGGTTGGTCGGCGTCTTCTTTATTATGCATAGAAGGCTTTTGGTTAAGTCTAGGTTGAGGGATTTGGAGTCGAAGCATGAGTCGAACGTCTGATTGGATGTAGTTGGATGCGAGTTTGACTCAGGTAAGTGGGGTGGTGATGGTTTGGGTGTGATGAGACCATGGGTGGTAACTATGGTTGGTCAGAAGTGTTATAAGATTGTGATGGGATCGTAGCGTTCACTAGTTTAGATAGCCTATCGAAGAGGTGGCCACAAGTTTAGAGGAGGATCGGTTCAGGCCTTGGGCACGACGGACAAGATTGTCGAGGTGCATTTCTCTGTTTTAGGTTGAGGACCATTGGGGTCCGAGGTGGAGTCGTGCCTATGTCACTCTAGATGAGTAGGACCCGTGGGAGAGGCCACTCCGTGGAATAGTATTGGTGGGACCCGTGGGCGAGGCCCATGTGATTATGGCAATACAGGTGGGACCTGGTAGAGACTGTTGGGTTAAGGTATTGGATCTTGAGTTACAAGATTAAGTGTGTGGTCAGTGTGTGACGCAGATGGGTTTATAGGCTGGGTAGCCTTATTATTTGGATTCTTGGGAACCTAGTGGCAGGACCAGGTGCGAGACTGGTGGTCTCTACGATGGTTTAGGAACCTTTATGTATCCTGGTTTAGAGAGGGGTTGTCATGAATCAGAAGGTTTCGAGTGAAATGAAAGTGTAGATCCTTGGATCTCGGATTATGAGTTAAGTATCGAGTTGGTTATTAGTGGGAACTCGCGTTGGGGAGCGCGGGTATTTGTGGGCAAGGTCCTCATTTCATAATGATATGAATTAAGGAATATGTAAGCCAAGGGTATCAGTTGGAGGGTTCATGGTTAAAGGATAGTTTCAGTATTGATGGTAGATCAGGCCCTTATGATTGTATTTTGGATTGGTTCTATCGGTGAGGGGTATCAAGATAAGTCAAGGCGGTATTAGTGATTTGGAACTCGCGTGTGGAGTCGCTTGTTATTCGGGTAATATGCTAAGTCACTTGCAGCTTGTATTATATAATCTCATAGTAGATGATTTGACCCTATTACACAACTCTCGTTTGAGTCTAACCGTTGGAGGAATGAGTCTTCAACTCGAAGGATTATCTGAGCCTTATGTCAAGTATAAGTGTTTTGCAGCAATAAATGGTCGGTGATTTTGTTCCCAATAGAAGCATCAAGTCAATCAAGAGTTGGAAGCGTTTTGTTTAAGTCTGGACCTCAATGAGGATTTGGCCTGGTAGTGGTTTAGTATGGGTGGTCTGTCACGGAATCGGACCAATTCGAGATTTTAGATTACAGGTTGTGTAGATGTGATTATTCTGCGTCGTTTTTGCAAGGAATTGCTTTAGGCTGAGAAAGGATTCATTCATCTTCGGGTTGGGGAGCCCTGCTAGGGTTGGTTTCGGTTGCCTTGGGAAGGTTAGGGTACGTCCGGGGTTGTGGTCGTGTTGCTCAGGTTGTCTGGCATGACGACAATGGTAAGGAATGATTTCGAGGATGAAATCTAATTTAAGTGGGGAATATTTGTAACACCCTGTTCCGAATTGTTTCTCATTTGGAGTCAGGTGATGTAATTTGGGTGATCCGGGTGTTCGGTTTCTGTTTTGGAGCCAAGGGGTATTTCGGTAAAGTGTCAGTTCGGGTTTTATGGAATTGGATCCTTGTTCAGAAAACTTTATGGCAAGTATGAGTTGATAAAAGCGTAGAGCTTCTCGGTACCTTTTCATGGATATAAGGATCGTCGGAATCGGATTTGTAACGAAGAAGTTATGGCCTTTGGAGTATTTTAGGGTTTAATAGGAAACCCTAGTACGTGGGGCGTACATAGGGAGTACATGGGGCGTACTGGTGCGAAGTGTAGTACGCGATGCGTACTTTGGTGTACGCTTAGCGTATTGCGAAGGATGGATCGGGGGTGCGAGGCCTCGTACGTTGGGCATACAAGGATTACGTTGGGCGTACGAGGATCAGTGGAAACCCTAATTTTAAGTGTGTGTTCCCTATTTAAGCATCTTAAGTTCTTAGCCAGCTCCCAAGCCTCCTAAAACCCTAAATCGACCCTTAGCCTCCATTAATGTGCATTTGAACTTTTGAGGAGAATTTGGTGTTGTTTTGGCTCATTTTTAGATTGATTGAAGAAGGAGGAAGATTCATAGCTTGGTGGGGAACTTAGAGATCCAGAATCATTAATCACATTGCAAGATCCCGGAGGTATCAAGTTCAAATCTTGACTTGTTAATGCTTAAATCTCTTCTTGTCTTGATTTTCATGCTTTTGTGTCCCTTTTTGGGTTGATTAATGAGTTAAGTTGTTTGAAGGACTTATTCTTTTGGATATGAGTTGTTATGTGGTTCTTATGCATAGACGTGCAAACTTTATGAGGTTTAAGGTCACATGAATGTGTTAAGCCTCCCAATAACTCCTTTGAGCTTTAAGAGCTTCATTTATTCATGCATGAACGTAAAGTTAGCAACTTTACGTGATTATCTAGCCCAAGGAAGTCAGATCTATGTTTTGGAACAATGTATTAAGGGATTAAGGGCTGAATGTGAAAGGTGGTTGTTTAGGAGGAGTATGATGGGCGTACAAGCATGTACGCGCATCGTACATGACCTAAAGCATGTACACTTAGCGTACAGCTGAGTACGCCCCGCGTACTCAGTAGAATGGGTCTGGGATCTTTGGTCTTCGGTTTGGGCCATGTTTTGGGCTTTGATTTTTGGGGCTTTGTTAGGCCATCTGATTTACGGTGTTTTGGGTTGGGTATATTATTCGGCCTTGGGTTAAGGGCCATGGAAGGGATTTGGGCCCAATTTGGAAAATTGGGTCATGATTAGGCCTTGGGTGTTTATTTGAAATTGGGCTTTTAGATTGTTGGATTGGGCCAAGTTATGGAGAGGGTAAAAAGGTCCTTTACCCTAGTTCAGACTTTTTGTATTAGTTGGGATTCCAGTATCTATTTGGATTGTGTTTTGTGATTATAGCGTGGGGATTTTAGCGGGCCAGCAGTTAGAGATTTATCTGCGGGATTCAAAAGTGCAAGGTGAGTCTCCTCACTGAGTTTAGCGGGTTGAAGGCACCAATGTCGGCCCATGGTTTATATGTTATGATGCTAGATTTATGCATTACTCTTGCATGTGTTATGTGATGGTATGCTTACCAGGCAATGCCCGATGCCAGGCGGGGCCTGATGAGTATATTTATGCTAGTTATCAGTATGTGTTTTATGCTTACCGGGCGAGGCTCGATGACTGTATGGTATGCTATAGTCTTTATGATTATTGCATGTGCTAGTAAGATTATATGTTTATATGATTATACGGTTATATGATTATGTGTGTATTAGGCGGGGCCTGGTTGAAAGATCTGTAATCCGTGCGGGGCTCGATGTCGGGCGGGACCCGAGGCCGAGTGGGACTTGAGACCAAGCGGGGCCCGATGGAGGGTGGGGGCCCAATATGTGATTTATGTATGTGTGGTATGTGGTATCTTGGGGAACTCACTAAGCTTTGTGCTTACAGTTTTCAGTTTATGTTTCAGGTGTTTCTGGTTTCAACGGTATGAGCTCGGGATGATTGCAGGGCACACACCACTTCGTTCCGTGTTTTTTGATTTACTCTGATTTCATAGGTTGATTGATACACTTGTTTTATTGGGATTGTATTGTTGATTTTTTAGAATACTTATTTAATTAAATAAAAAATGAATTTTTTGTGTGTTATGTTTTGGACATTTCAACATGGAGCACTTGATGTTGACATGGAGCACTTGCTATACACATGGAGCACTTGTTGTTGACATGGAGCACTTGAAGTAAGCAAGTTGGACCATCATGATCTCAGATGGCACATCTAGATCATATGTGGAGCATCAAGACGTAGATGGATCAACATGAATACGTG
This sequence comes from Lactuca virosa, assembly GCF_052849685.1. Taxonomy (NCBI): domain Eukaryota; kingdom Viridiplantae; phylum Streptophyta; class Magnoliopsida; order Asterales; family Asteraceae; genus Lactuca; species Lactuca virosa. The sequence continues at coordinate 339,081,688 of NC_136430.1, forward strand.
GTGGCTCATCTCAAGTCAATGGATCAATATGATCACATTAATGGCTCAACAAGGTTACACATGGCTCATCATGTACAATGGAGGCTTGTCCAAATGCTCAAAGGCACCTGAATTTCGTTCATGGTCCATCATGAACACGTAGTTGTACATCTTCAAGTACAAGACACATTTCAACATTCAAGAAACATCTCAACTTGATCAACGACGCTTCTGGAAGTTAATGACATCTTAGAAGACAACGAAGCAACCTGGTGCTCATCACATTTTCAATGTTGATCAAGAAGGCACAAGAAATATGAAGACTCATAACTTGGATGGATTCCTAACAGAATACTAACGGAATTGGAATATTCCATCCATTCTCCGTTAAGTAGGGCAAAGTTGTCAACTGATGACTAAGTCATAATGACGTGTCAACACCTGATTGGTCAAGCCATGTCACATGCTTTTCCAAAGCTTATAAATAGGCCCCTTGGGATCCATTATAAAGTTGCTCATTTCTGATAATTTGGCTTCATTTCTGCTCATTCTGCACAATTATTATTTAGACTAGTTATCAGAGAGTCATTTGAGTGTTTTAGTGTGCTTACCATCCAAACACTTGTAACTGAATCTTTATGAATATGAGAAACTTTTGAATCATTGATCTTGAACATACAAAAACATCTATATGATAAACTTGGTGATTCACAACTCTTTATTTTCCACATTACTTGCCACTTGACGATTCTGAAACTCTGTTTCAAATTTTCAACACTTGGACTCTTCTAGTCTAGGTTTACTGAATTTTTCTCATCTTTTCAGTTGGTATCAGAGCAACTGATTTTCTTATTTTTTTCAAGCAGATGTCGCTTTAGGTACTTTTCTCGTAAATGGATTACCTGCCAATATTTTATTTGATTCTGGAGCTAACTACTCCTTTATTTCGCATAAATTTGGTAGAAGACTAACATTGCCTGTAGATAGAGTAGATAGTGCTCTAGTAGTAAAGGTAGCTAGTGGCAAATTCGTACCTTTTAGTGAATGCATTAGGAATATCGTCATCGGCTTGAATGGGAATATATTCCGTGAGGAATTGTTGCCCGTTAAGTTAAATGACTTCGACATGGTGTTAGGCATGGATTAGCTTAGTGCGAACGACGTCGACATCAAGTATAGAAAGAAGATCGTAGTGATCAAACTGCCTGGAAGAGAACCATTTATGATGTACGGGGACAAACGTAGAATAAATTATGGAATCATCTCCCTGATGAAAGCCATAAAATGTTTGTCCAATGGATGTACATCATATCTAGCATTCGTAACCGATGTGAAGAAAGAGAAGAAGGAGATGCAGAGGATACCGGTTGTGTGCGACTTTCCGTAAGTCTTTCCTGAAGATCTTCCTGAATTGCCCCTGATAGACAAGTAGAATTTAGGATAGACTTGTTACCAGGAACCATACCGATAGCCAAAGCACATTACCGACTAGCACCGACGGGGATGAAGGAGCTTATGATGCAGCTTCAGGAGTTGTTGGACAATGGTTTCATTAGACCTAGTTCTTCACCATGGGGAGCTCCGGTGTTATTCGTAAAGAAGAAAGACGGAAGCATGAGGATGTGCATTGACTACAGAGAGCTGAATAAGGCGACGTCAAAGAATAAGTACCTTTTGCCTAGAATAGATGACATTTTCAATCAGCTTCAGGGTGCGAGCTATTTCTCGAAGGTCGATCTTAGGTCATGATATCATCAGCTGAAGGTGAGAGAGCAGGATATAGAGAAGACTGCTTTCAGAACGAGATATGGACACTATGAGTTTTTGTTTATGTCGTTTGGAATGACCAATGCTCCAGCAGCATTTATGGATTTGATGAATAGGGTTTGTAAACCTTTCCTCGAAAAATTTGTAATAGTGTTCATTGATGATATTCTCGTATATTCAAAGATCCAGCAGGAGCATGGAAAACACTTAAGAGAAGTGTTAAAAATTTCTGAAGAAAGAGAAGTCGTACGCAAAGTTCTCCAAGTGTGATTTTTGGATTCGGGAAGTCCAATTTTTGGGTCATGTGGTTAACCAAGAAGGAATAATGGTTAACCCGACAAAGATCAAAGTTGTAATGAAGTGGGAACGACCAAAAACTCCCACCGAGATTCGTAGCTTTCTAGGATTAGTTGGATATTACAGAAGGCTTATCCAAGGCTTTTCTTCGATAGCTTCTCCCTTAACAACTTTGAACCATAAAGGAGCTACATATACGTGGAGCGAAAAGCACAAAGAATCTTTCGAGAAGCTAATGAAGAATTTGTATGAAGCACCTCTTCTTTCATTACCTGACGGAATTGAAGACATCGCAGTTTATAATGATGCATATGGAGTTGGGTTAGGTTGTGTTCTGACCCAGAGGTATAAAGTAATTACATATGCATCTCAACAACTGAAGGAGCACGAGAAGAACTACCCCACTCATGATCTAGAGTTGGTAGCGATAGTATTTGCATTAAAGAGTCTCCAGTATCTCTTTGATCAAAAGGAATTGAATATGAGACAACGACGTTGGTTGGAGTTACTCGATGACTATGACTGTGAGATACTTTACCATGCTGGTAAAGCGAATGTCGTAGCAAATGCTTTGAGTAGGAAAGTAAATTTGGAAAGGAAGAAGCCAAGAGCGTTGAGAATAGAGATTGTCTCAACATCTGTAGAAAGCATTAGGAAAGCTTGGGAGGAAGCTTTGGAAGGAGATAACCAAAAGGAGGAACGTTTAGACAAAACGTTGGAATTCGGTATGAACAGTCAAGGGTTGAAGGTATTCGAAAACAGGATTTGGGTACGTAAGGGAGGAGGAATGAAAGATCTTCTCATGGAAGAAGCCCAAAAGACCATATACTCGATTCATCCTGGCAGAACGAAGATGTATAGGGATCTGAAACCTTACTATTGGTGGCCGACGATGAAACTCGATGTTGCAAAGTATGTGGCTGACAGTGTGACTTGCACAAGAGTTAAAGCACAACACCAGAAACCTTATGAGAATTTGGAGCCTTTACCAGCTCCCATGGGTAAATGGGAAGACGTCATCATGGATTTTGTGACTAAGTTGCCTAGGACAAAGAAAGGTCACGATATGATTTCGTTAATCATAGATCGATTAACAAAGAGTGCATATTTCATAGCAGCCAATGAGAAGTGGTCTATGGATAAGCTTGCAGATATCTATGTGAAAGAGATAGTAAGACTTCAAGGTGTTCATTTATCATTTGTGTTCAATCGTGACAGTCGTTTCACTTCTAGGTTTTGGAAAAGTCTACAAGAAGAAATGGCTACGAAATTGTGTTTCATAGAATGTTAGAATATTTTGGTATTCTAGTAGATTTGTCAGATATGTAAAATATTATAATATTCTATTAGAATATTCTAATATTCTACTATAATATTTCATAGATATTTCAAAAAAACGGTAAAAAAAATTTATATTATTTTTTTTTTGGATAAAAAAAGTGACGAAAATAATATTTTTTTAAAAAAAATTCGAAAATTTTCAATTATTTTACATTTTAAAAATGTTATTGTTTTATCCTATATGATTATACCTCTCTGCCATAATCATTTATGATTAGGCATACCCCGTTGCTGCCGGTACGCTGAAACATTAGAGCGGCAAATGATAAATATGTGGCTGAGGTTGAATCTCAAGATCTCATCTTTTTTTTAATCTCAAATGAACCGTCCTCTATATATATATATATATATATATATATATATATATATATATATATATATATATATATATATATATATATATATATATATATATATATATATATATATATAATAAACGGCATAAGTACGTTCCATCACCATTCTTTACTATTATTACTGAGAGGTTTGAACATATTAGTCATTTGATCACTTTATACTTTGTAGGTACAACTACAATTTATTCTTGTTAAAAATATTACAAGGAAAATTTCGTTTATATCCTTGAAAATTTTAAATATTACATTTATATTTTTGTAAATTTTAAAATTATATATATATATATATATATATATATATATATATATATATATATATATATATATCCGTATGAAACTATAAAACCCACGTCTATATCCAAATTCAAATTTTAATTAGATTTAAACTAATTTAATATTAATAAATTTTTCTAGAATTCAAAATTTCATATGATTATATAAAATACCCTTCCCAAATTAAGGATCAGCATTAACCCAACTGCTTGCCAAATCTGAAACGGCCAAACCTATTACGTGTCTGCATGGTTGAAAATGAAAAGTGAAATTAATTTTTTTGAAAAGGGACGTGAATGACTTCCAGCCTAGGTGTGAAGAGACATGGGTTTAATACCCATATGAGTCAGAGGTTCAATCCCTATAATACCCACATGTAATTTTAGAATTTGTAAGAATATTTTCCTTTATAAGACAAATCTTTTTATGTGCTAACATTTATTATCTAAGGCTCATGGTCGAAAACAAGGATCATACATACTTATAAAGCTAGCATTTTTTCTTGAATCTCATGCATTTGAAACCCTCTTTTTTAACTTTCTTTCACCACATTCATTTGAAACTCCCATGACTTTTCAATTTCTTTATAATAATATTATAAATAAGTTAAATAATGTTCTATAAACAAGAAATGGTGTTTTATTACAATGTCTTCATCCCACATCGATGGTGAGAGTAAACAAGAGAATGTTTCCTCTTCTATAAATAGGAAAGGTTGTGAAATGTTTCAAATGGATCAAACCATGAGAACTTCCTCATGCCTACCTTTGTAGGATTTTGAAGGTATTATTTGGTGAGATTGTCTATATTAGCAAGTGTCCAGTTAACTTTTAGAATTCCAAAAATGGTTTTAAACCGAATTTTTTCAGGTTTAAACCGTGTTTCAGTTAGAAAAAAAATTATGTAGTTGGGTATATTAAGTTGAACCGGAGCTGGATCAATATGGACCGATAAAGGAATCATTTTCCTTTCACAACAAACATTTGACACTCCCATGATTTTTCAAATTATTTATAATAATATTATAAATAAGTTACATAATTTTATATAAATATAAAAAAGCATCTACCTAAACCTAAAATTATAACTATTTGAAAAATCACTTTGATTCAAAAGCACGAAATATATACAAACCAGGTTTCACTAGAAAAAAAATATGTAGTTTGGTATATTTAGTTGAATCGGTCCAAGTTTGATCTATTTGGACCATAAAAGAAGCATTTTCCTTTCACTACATACATTTGAAACTCCCATGATTTTTCAAATTGTTTCCAATGATATTTTAAAAAAGTTACATAATGTTATATAAATATAAAAAAACATCTACCTAAACATAAAATTATAATTGTTTGAAAATTCGATTTGATCAAAAGCACGAAATATATACGCATATTATATTTTATAAATGAATTCTTTTTATAATGAACTTTTGAATCTTGAAAATACATATAAACAAACTTTCTATATTAAGTACCTAACTGAATTTATGATTTTAGAATTGAACAAAAAGTTATTCAATAAAAACTTACTTTTTTGGATAGCAACTTACGAGATTATAGAAAAATGGAACTATTGAACAATAAAGAAAGGGTAAACAAGAGAGAGGGTGTTTTAATAAATAAGTTGAATAATGTTTTATAAACAAGAAAACGTGTTTTATTACAATGTCTTCATCCCACATCGATGGTGAGAGTAAACAAGAGAACGTTTCCTCTTCTATAAATAGGAAAGGTTGTGAAATGTTTCAAATGGACCAAACCATGAGAACTTCCTTATGCCTACCTTTTTAGGATGTTGAGGGTATTCTTTGGTGAGATTGTCTTTATTGGCAACTGTCTATTTAAGTTTTAGAATCCCGAAAATGGTTTTGAATAAGATTTTTTTAGGTTCAAACAGAGTTTCAGTTGAAAAACCGTTATGTAGTTTGGTATATTGAGTTGAATCGGTCTGAGTTTGATCAATTTGGACCGATAAAGGAAGCATTTTACTTTCAGCACATACATTTGAAACTCACATGATTTTTCAAATTGTTTCTAATAACATTATAAATAAGTTACCTAAACATAAAATTATAATTGTTTGAAAAATAAATTTGATTCAAAAACACAAAATATATACAAACCGGGTTTCAATAGAAAAAACGGTATGTAGTTTGGTATATTAAGCTGAATCGGTTCGAGTTTGATCAATTTGGACCGATAAATGAAGCATTTTCCTTTCACTCATTTGAAACTCTCATGATTATTCAAATTGTTTATAATAATATTATAAGTTACATAATGTTATATAAACATAAAAAAAATCTACCTAAACATAAAATTATAATTGTTTGAAAAATCACTTTGATTCAAAAGCACGAAATATATACTCGATTATATTTTATAAATGAATTCATTTTATAATGACATTTTGAATCATGAAAATACATATAAACAAACTTTCTATATTAAGTACCTAACTGAATTTATGATTTTAGGATTTAACAAAAAGTTATTCAATAAAAACTTAATTTTTTATAGCAACTTACGAGATTACTGAAAAATGGAACTATTGAACAATAAATTTTCTGGATAACGTTTTATTTTTATTATTTAATATTTTATTTAACAAAATAAAATTAATGGCAAATAAAGAAATGAGTTTAATTAAAATGTCTTCATCCTAAATTGATCGTGAGAGTAAACAAGAGAATGTATTCTCCTCTATAAATAGGAAAAGTTGTGAAATATTTCAAAGGGACTAAGCCATGAGATCTTCCTTGCATCTAACTTTGTAGGACGTTGAGTGTATTCTTTAGTGAGATTGTCTTTGTCGACAAGTGACCAATTAAATTTTAGAATTTCGAAAATGATTTTGGACCGTATTTTTTAGATTTGGATCGAGTTTAATAAGGATCCGAGTGTCTTCTGGCTGAGTTAGGCAAACTCGCTTCCATTGGAGGCCGAGTTTAAGTAACATGCCGTGTATTTGGTTGTGTTAGCCAAGTTTTACAACCCTGTATGTAATACAATTTAAAGTTTTAACCTTATAAAAGACGTCACTATTATCATATGTTCTACATAATTATGGTAATATTTATGATACAAAACATTTTTTTTACTATTTAAGATAAAAAGTTGTCTCTATTATCATATGTTGTACAGAATGATAAAATTTAAGATAGATAAAAAGATGTCTCTATTATCGTATTTTCTACATAATGATAATATTTAATATAAACGTTTTAATTTAATATGAAATTATTATTTAATAGATAACAATAACGATTTATTTATTTTTAAATTTTTTTTTTCTATTTTAATCATATAACTTTGTATATGCAAAACAACTTCAAGTTCCAACCTTATCTCTTATAATATAGTTCAACATTATAACAATACTAAAAATCATTTTTTATATTTTTTATGAAATTATTATTTAATTGTTAATAACAATGATTTAGTTATTTTTAATATAAAATATTTTTTTATATCCCACGCAACGCGCGGGCATTCGCCTAGTTTAAAAAATAAAAGCTATAGCATAAATTTGCACTTGCATCCTGTACACACACAGGCATCATTTCATAAACTTACTAGGGTTAAAACAGTCAATTTAGAAGATAAGGGCATGACGGTATTATTTATTGAAAAACAATATTTGGAATAAACTTGGAGAGATGTAATTAAATGGATCCAAATATCCGCAAGATTTATCAAAATTGGATTTTATTCAAGTGATTGCAGGTATAGTAATAGATATGCTTATATAGGTATTTGTATAAGCATCATTAACATAATTGATAAACTGTAAAACTACAAATATTTGGCTACAAAAAAAAACAAACAAACAAAACTAACATACATAATAAAATGCATAATGTACAAGTATTTACGCATCGTTATTCAAACAAATTCAACACAAACCCTAATCTCAGGTTCTTTTTCAATCAAATCATACTCCCTGACCTTGCGATACCCTCCAACCCCACTTCTCGATGACTTTCCGGTCACCCTTTTTGCCGCAGCACACGACCCACCACCACCGCCAGTCGCGGCCACTGGCCCACCGGAAAAACAAGGTCGTGATGAAGATGATGTGTAGCCAAATTCAGCGTCATCATGGTGTTTCAGAAGTTCAGATAAAAGCAATACAAGAGAAGCCATAATCGCCTTTTTATATTTTTATTTACCCACAGAACTCTTTCAATATGTGTAATATATATATACATGGAGAGTAGAAATGTTAGCCCATAGTAATAATTAAATATGGTGGCTGATATACTACAGCTGTTTTACTCTTTTTCTTCGGATACTAAAATTCAGTTGGCCTATTCTAATAATTAAAAATGGTGACTGATAGCCTGATACCCACGTTTTTGGAATAGGCCCACGTTTTTGCGAGTAAGCCCACATATCAAATATTAAACTGATAAAGAACAGACACTACAAGACTACACTTGATCTTAGCCAAAAGGCCGAAAATAGATATCCTTCTTGCAGCCGTGGGTTCTCATTTTATATGCAGCTTTCTCTTGGTTTCTTGCTTCAATCAGCCGATGTGGGACGCAAAGCCTTCCACTACTACTGATTTCCTTCACAACAAAAGTTATATAATAAGCCAAAGGAACATCGTTTATCCTTTTCGTTTTTTACTTGTATATGAGTGTTCATATATTTATTTTTTTTCTTTTATTTTAAACAAACGAAAACAACGTTCTTGATGCAGCCATTGATGGTGTAGCTGCATACCATAACTACAAGTTAAAAAACCAAAGCCGGTGAAGAAACTCCTGATCGTTCTAAGCTTTTTACTACAAGAATTCAAGAACTACATCATCCCTAACATCAGTTGCTGTTTAGTAGATTCAAAATTTTCAAATATGTAACCAATCCCATTCATAAAATAAACATTGCAAAATGTAAGCATAGCAACAAATGTATCTGAAAACACGACTTTCATTATTTATATGTGACAAACACATCTAATTAAGTGTGTTTTTTCTGACACTAAAGCGAAACACAGATCCAATACAGGTGTTAAAAACCATATATAATGTCATTGGCTTTGATACCTCAAAGTTCTACTCATCAAGTCCAAGTATCCTCCTCATCTGTTGAACAAAGCCATGGACCTTTAGTTGGTCAGGAAGAGAGTTAGATACGCTCTCCTTGTTCTGAAAGCACCTTTTAGCCCAAGCGAACAATTTTGGGAACTCTTGTTCTATGTTAAATTCCCCGTAGGTTTTATAGGCATGAAACCTTGAATAAAATGGGATCAAAGACAGATCAAGGTACCCGAAACTGTCACCTCCAAAGTAAGGCTTCTCTCCAAGCTCTCCTTCAATCAGTTTCAGGCAATATATGAACTCTTTCCTTGCTGCATCTTGTTCTTCCCCTATTGTCATGCACATATTCCTCCCGATCAGGAAAATCTGCATTTCCGTAGACAAAGTTAGAGAAAAAGATTCCATAATCTAAAGACCATTTTACTCGCTTTTAATTGAAATATGTAGATCTGGGTTGAAAATTACTTGATTAATTAGTTAAAACACACTTTCAACTGATTTGAGAGGACCAAAATCAATATGTTTGGAATTATCTAGAGGGCGAATCAACATGACTCCAACCCTGAATCATAAAATCTGTTAAGTACTAGATAGAATATTAAAAGTAAATTAAGGGAAAAATCAGGAAGAGTCAAAAGTTACCTTCTTATCAATAAAGTCAGACCAAAACCTCGCACGAGCTTTGCCATAAGTATCAGAAGGAAACAATGGAGCTTTGTCTTTCCAGACTTCATCGATATATTCAACAATGATGCTTGACTCGCAGATCGGTTTGCCGTTGTGGATGAGAACCGGAACCTTCTTGTGAACCGGGTGCATCTCCAAGAGAAGCTGGCTTTTGTTCCTCAAATCCTCTTCTCTGTATTCGTATGAAACACCCTTTTCAGCAAGAGCGATCCTGACCTTCATTCCATACATGCCAGCCCAGAAATCCAGTAGAATCACCTCTTCTTGTTTTGCCATTGTTGGGTTCTTCTTGGTGATATTCACTTCGTGGAGAACGTATTTCTAGAAGCACAGAAGCATGAAAAGAGTAGGCACGTAAATCCAAGTATTAAATTGTTTTATTTATATGAATGTTTACAAAAGTAATTTTATTTTAATTTTAAATCTAAAAGTTGACCGACAATGTATATAAAACTCAAGATCTTTCTACAAAATTTAAATCTAGATACAAGTTTGATATGTGAATTCGGGTATCCGTGGATATCCGACTCTAACGGAGCGGGGATTCTCCGTCTTAACGAGTAATGGGGCGGACACGGGTCTTAAATCTTATATCTGAAGCGGGCGCGGGTCGAGAATGGATACAACACTCTCCACACGTTTAATACACGAATATATAATAGGGACAATTACTTAAAAGGGTAATATATTTTTTGATTTGTACATATTTAGTCACTGACGTTTTTTTTCGTCCACATTTACCCCTTCAACTTGTTAAATTGTACACATTCAGTCCTTATGACCGGTTATTCCAGGTTAGCCGGGAAAATGACTTAATAGGGTAATATATTTCTCATTTTGTACACATTTAGTCCTTAATATTTTTGTACACATTTAGTCCTTAATATTTTTTTGTTTCAAAATAAGTTATTTTTGTTTTTGTACTCATTCAGTACTTATGAATGATTTCTTTAGGTTTTTCTCACGACATCTTACGTGAGACAATCATTGATGAAGTGTTTGCGGCTGTTGATGTTTATGTGTAACATCTCATTTTCACAACAAAAAAATTTTCATTTTTAAATAATGCAAAACTCCCTAATTATAAATCCATTATTAAGAAAAAAAAAACGATATTCCAAAATTTATCGAAAATCAGAGTAATATAAGAAACGCGGAATCCTCAATACTATTGATGAGTGTGTACAGTCATGTCTTCGCCTTCCCATGATCAATGATAGAACCTCAAAACATAAACAACTGGATAAGCACAAAGTTTAGTGAGTTTCTACCCGATACAACAAACGTATTATCATGCATAACCGGCCCACACTCATCAGATTGGAATACTTTGGCCCAATCAGTTATCCGACTGGAATGCCAACACACAACAGGTCCAATCAGTCATCGAACTGGAATACCCAGGGTTTGTCGGCATGCCGCCTTAACCCAACCGCTCTTCTCGAGCCTCCGTGCCTACAGCTTACAGTCGGTCCGCACCAGGTATCTTGGCCTACAACATATAGCAGGACCACATCAACCTATCCCGCGACCATATGACTATCATACGTAAGATGTTGTGATAAAGACATAAAGAAATCATTTATAAGTACTGAATAAGTACAAAAACAAAAATGACTTATTTTGCAACAAAAAAAATATTAAGGACTAAATGTGTACAAAAATATTAAGGACTAAATGTGTACAAAGTGAAAAATATATTACCCTATTAAGTCATTTTTATCGGCTAATCTGGAGTAGCCGGTCATAAGGACTAAATTTGTACAGTTTAACAAGTTGAAGGGGTAAATGTGGACGAAAAAAAAGTCAATGACTAAATGTGTACAAATAAAAAAATATATTACCCTTTTAAGTCATTATCCCTATATAATAATATATATACAGAGGGCACGCGACTTAAGGCGGAAGACTCTTCGATTCTTGTTTCGTCATTAGAGCATCTCCAATGTTTACACTATATTATCATTTAAAATAAGTGTCACATCATCATATAGTTAATCTTTACGTCTAAATAAGTTATCACTCTAATCATTAAGCTTATTTTAATAGCTTTTCTTATAAATATAACTAATTTACCCTCATTTATTTAAAATGTTTTATAAAACCTCAACATTTAATTATTCCATTTTTAAAACAAAAGTATAAATATAAATATATCGTTTCATTATATATACACGTAAAATAAGAAAAATTGTTACTATGTTATTGTTATAAAAATAAAATAAAAACATTGAACATATTATATAATCGTCATAAAACTTATATTTTATAAATGAGATGTCAAAAATATTTAATAGAAATAATTAATCAGTAAATAAATAGAAAACATCTAAAACTAAATTATAATTAAAAGGGTAAAATGAAACATGGTTAAAATAAAAGGGGTTATATGTACAGGTTAGTAAAGTATAGAAATAAGCTATTAAGTCCAATGGTATTAAGTGGTCAAAATAAATAAATGCATAGTAATAAGATATAAAGAACCTTCTATTGGAGATAATACGACCAACACTATCGTTCATATTTCTAAAAACATGAACTTGATAACAAACCTTTCAAGACTCTCGTTCTGACCAATCCTTTATATCTCTCAACCATATCAAATTCCAAAAACCCAATAAACTTACACTTTAACTTTCTCTGACCCAAAGCACTGAAACCATCAAAATGAATTCGGTTGCTGATCTTCCGAGCTAAACACTTGTAACATCCATAAAAATCACAACAAATTTAAACTTTTTAAAACAATCCCAAATTATAGAATGTTTACAAAATCATTGTTTTCAAAGTATTGTTCCATATCAGAGTCTCCCATAGATCAAAAGTACATAAATAAGAGGATGTGTATGGTCACGTCTTCGCCTTCCCGCAATCATCAGTAGTACCTGAAACAACAACTAAAAATCGTAAGCCATAGCTTAGTGAGTTTCCCCCAAAATACCACCACATACAACATATCAGACGCAACATGCATAAACAAGCCTTCAGCATGACTGGACTGCCTCGTAGGGCCTTCAGCCTATCTGGACCGCTCATGAGCCTTCAGTATGACTGGACCACCTCGCAGGGCCTACAGCCTATCCGGATCGCTCGTCGTGCCTTCGGCCTGACTGGACCGCTTCGCAGGGCCCACAGTCTATCCGGACCGCCCTGCGTATCTTGGCCTTCAGCACAAAGCAGGACTACCTCAACCTGACCAACCACAACATGTCGACATACACATAACATATAAACATATACCATGCATCAGACGACAGGCAGATTTACAGATCACTATGCATGCTAATATTCTATATACCAGGATACCACTCTAACAGATCACTATAGCATAACAACATCCTATATACTAGGATACAAATCTAACAGATCACTACAGCATAGCAACATACAGTAAAACATGATATCAATCCAAAGGGCCGACCTTGGTGTCTTCGACCCGTAAGTATAGTGAGAAAAACTCACGTCACAGTCTGAACAATAGCTGATGAGGTCCCGACTCCGAATCCCAGCTCTAACCGTCACCTATGCATCCAAATGACCAATTCTCAAACACCATTCAAAATACCCCTTGGTCAAACTTGGTCAAAGTGAAAGTCAAACTGGTCAAAGTCAACTGAGTCAACTAAGTCAACCCAGTCGAGTCAACACTGAGTGCGTACGTGGGGCGTACTCCAAATGTACGTTGGGCGTACTCGAGCGTTGACCACCATCAAGGTGGTTGACCTCGTACGCGATGCGTACCCCAGGTACGCAGGGCGTACTCCCGGATTTCCCAATCTCTCATTAAGAGCTTAATGGCTCAAGCTCTCACATCCATCTTCCTAATCCAAGGCTAGAATACCCTCAAGAGTCATAAAGTTTCTAACTTTATGACTTTGCATGTCCATTAAGTGCTTAACTTAACTTCTTAATCCATTAATACCTTCTAAAGAATACATGGAGCAAAACCAACCATCTAGACCCCATTTTTATGACTTAAGACCCTTCCTAAGGTCTGAAAGGACAACTTAATGGCTCAAGAACATGATATGATCATGAATCTCCACATTTGGGACAAAAAGGACCAAAAATCAACCTAACACAAGATCTAAATGAAACCTCACCAAGTCTAGGACTTTATACCTCCAAATGATGCCAAAAGGTGGTGTGATTCTGGATCTAAAGAGCTTCACTCCTCCACGATGGTCTCTACTTCCTTCTTTTTTCTTCAAAAGCACAAAACACACACACTCAAGCTTAGAAATGCTTCACAAGGTGGATTAGGGTTGAAAAAATGTTTTAAGAGGATGGAGGCTGATGAAATGATGGAAATGGGGCTATAATGGGGTTTAAATATGAACCAAACCCTAAAAATTAGGGTTTGCATGGCGGGCACGTACGCCCAACGTACTAGGGCGTGCCCTAGTACGCTCAGCATACACACGTACGCATGGCGTACTCCCCCAAAACCCAAATTACAAAAATGCCATTAAGGCCCTCATTGCACTATTTCTTTTACTTGGGGTCCAAATTGAAATATAATTCAATTTTAGGGTTAATAAAGAAAGTACCTCAAAACAGGATGTTACAATTTTCCCCCACTTGACTTAGACTTCGTCCTCGAAGTCTGTTGCAACGAATAAATCAGGATAATGCTCCCTCATCTCAGCCTCCGGCTCCCAGGTCCACTCAGAGCCTCTCTGATGCTGCCACTGAACCTTTACCAAAGGTATCTTCTTGTTGCGCATGACCTTCATTTTTCTTTCCAAAATAGCCACCGGTCTCTCAATATAATTCAGGCGCTCATCGACCTGAATATTATCCAAAGGAATCACTATCTCACTGTCTAACACACACTTCCGCAACTAAGAGACATGGAAAGTGTTGTGGATCTGACTGAGCTCGCTAGGCAAATCGAACCGGTAAGCCACCCTGCCTACCCTGGCGATCACATGGAAAGGTCCAATATACCGGGGACCCAATTTCCCCTCTTCCTGAAGCGTATAACACCCTTCCAGGGCGAGACCTTCAGGAGCACCATATCGCCGACCTGAAACTCCAACTTTGATCGACGCTGGTCAGCATAGCTCTTCTGCCGACTCTAAGTGGTCTGATACCAACTTGTAACGTCCTAAAAAATAAGAACCAAAAATTTCATTTTTAAATTAATAAAAATAGTATTTCGGAAACATCATCATAAGAATCCAGATAAAACAAATGTGTCAATCATTACATCATATCAGAGTAATTTAAGAAAATGCGGAACGAGGTGGTGTGTGCTCTGCAATCAACCCAAACTCTTCCTTTTGAAAACAGAAGTTCTTGAAACATAAACTGAAAACCGTAAGCACAAAGCTTAGTGAGTTCCCCAAAATACCACATACCATACATACAATTGCCATGGGCTACCCCCATGGTCTTTTCCTTGAAATTCCATGGGCTCCCCCCATGGTCTGACATCCAAGTGCCATGAGCTACCCCCATGGTCTTTCCTTGATACGCCATGGGCTACCCCCATGGTCTGACATGCAAATGTCATGGGCTACTCCCATGGTCTTTCATTCAAATATCACAGAGACAACTATCATTCCACGTAACAAATAATGGGCAAGCATTGGTGCCTTCGACCCATGGACATAGTGAGAAAACTCACCTCGCACTGTTGAACCACACCGATGACTCCATGGTTGTTGGTCCGACAAATCCCCAAGCTAACAATATCAAATAACATCCATTTAACAATTGGTTTCCAATCCATAACCATCTGACCATACTTAGGGTAAATGACCAATTTACCCCTTACCTAGTTTGGACCAAGACTTAAGCCCAAACCTAATAGTCCAAAAGGCCCAAAACACTTAAATTATGATGGCCCAACAATTCCCTAGACATCCAAGTCCAAATTATGGCCCAAAGTGAAGAGCAAAAGATATGAGGCCCATTCTGTTGAGTATGCGGGGCGTACTCAGCTCGTACGCACATCGTACTCACCTTAGGTCTTGTACGCTCAGCGTACCCTCTCATACAACCAACTTCCATATTAAGCTCTTATTCCATACAAACTTTACTCCACAACCTAGATCTGACTTCCTTGGACTGATTTATCACGTAAAGTTACGGACTTTACGTTTATTCATGCCTAAATGAATCTCTTAAGCTTAAAAAGGACTTAATATGTGACTTAATGCATGCATGAGACCCAAAACCCCATAAAGTTGGCACCTTTATGCTTAAGGAACTCCCAATAAGCTCAGATCTAAAAGAATAAGTCCTTCAAACGTCTTAACTCAACACCCAACCCAAAAAGGGACCAAAAACATAACAAATCAAGTCATAAAGAGATCTAAACATCTACAAGGCAAGGTATGAACTTGATACCTCCAAAGTCTTGCAACAAGGGCGATGATTCTGGATCTAAAGGCTCCTCATCAAGCAAAGCACATACAAACTTCTTTACTTCCTTCACAATGGGCCAAAAATGACACCATAATCTTCTCAAAAGCTCAAAACACCACCAAGAAGGCTTAAGGGTCGATTTAGGGTTTTAGGAGGTTTGGGGGCTGGTAAAGAGGCCATCCCTAAAGACTTAAGGTCCTTAAACAGGGTACAACACACTTAAATTAGGGTTTCCTTCACTCCTCGTACGCCCAACATACGAGGCCGAGGCTTCGCGGTCCTTCCTTATTGGTAAGCTTATCGTACACAGTGTACGCACCGCGTACTCCACTTCACACTAATACGCCCTGCGTACTCCCTATGTTTGCCCCGCGTACTAGGGTTTCCCTTAAACCCTAAAATACTCAGAAGGCCATAACTTCTTCATTAAAAATCCGATTTCGACGATCCTTATATCAACGAAAAGATAATGAGAAGCTCTACGCTTTTATCAACTCATACACGCCTTAAGATTTCCTGAACAAAATCCAATTTCCATAAGAACCCGAGCTGACACATTACCGAAATACCCATTGGCTTCAAAACACAAACCGAACACTCGGATCATCTAAATTACATCACCCACACCCAAATAGGATATGATTTGGGACAGGGCGTTACACATACATATCAGCCAACTTTTTGGCCGAGGAGCTCTCCCAGATGGCCAAAAAGTGGGCTCTCTTGGTCAATCGATCCACGATGACCCAAATAGCATCAAATCCATTGGTCGTCTTTGGCAACTTGGTGATAAAATCCAAGGTGATTTGTTCCCACTTCCACATGGTAACATCCAAAGGTTGCAGCTTGCGATGCGACCTCTGATGCTCGACCTTGACCATCCTGCAGGCCAAGCACCTCTCGACATACCAGGATATCTCCCTCTTCATAGACGACCACCAATAGCTCAATCTCAAATCCTGATACATCTTGGTGGCTCCCGGGTGTATAGAAAAGTGAGACTTATGAGCCTCCTCCAGCAGTATTTGTATGATCCCACCGGAGACTGGAACCCAAACCTGACCGGATCGGGTCAACAATCCACGAATATCGGTGGCAAACCTGTCGATCTCACCCCTGATCCTATCATGTTTCCATTTATCATTGCGAACTCCCTCTGCCTGAGCCTCCCTAATCAAACCCAAAAGCGGAGAACCAACGAATATCCTCGTACACATCTCCCCAACTGAAGACCCGATCGACTTGCGGCTCAATGCATCCAATACTACATTCGATGTACCCGGATGGTAAAGGATCGCGCAGTCATAATCCTTGACTACGTCCAACTACATGTGCTGCCTCATGTTCAGGTTCAGCTGATCCATAAGATATCTCGAACTCTTGTGATCCATGTAGACAGTACAACGAACCCCATAAAGATAATGTCTCCAAATCTTTAGGGCAAACACCACTGCCCCCAACTCCATATCATGTGTGGGATATCTCGTCTCATACGTCTTCAACTGTCACGAAGCATAAGCGATCACTCGTCCTCTCTGCATAAGGACCGACCCCAAACCAGTGATGGATGCATCACAGAGCACCACAAAATCCTCGACTCCCTCCGGAAGGGTCAATACCGGGGCCTCACATAACCTCCGTCGAAGAGTATCAGACGCCGACTGCTGCTCGGGGCCCCATCATAAATCCACTCCCTTCCTCGTCAGATGAGTAAGGGGTGCTGCAATCTTGGAGAAATCTTGAATAAATCTCCGATAGTATCCCGCCAAACCCAAGAAACTCATGATCTCTGAGGGAGATTTCGAAACCTCCCACTGTATCACAGCCTCGATCTTGGATGGAACGACCAAAATCCCATCCTGGTTAACGAGGTGTCCGAGGAACTGGACCTCTCATAATGAAAAGTCACACTTTGAGAACTTGGCATAAAGCCATTCCCGCCTCAAGACTCCCAGAAGCTCTCGAATGTGCTCCTCATGCTGCTCTCTGGTATTGGAATATACCAAGATATCATCAATAAACACAATGACAGATCGGTCGAGCATCGGCATGCACATCCGATTCATCAAATCCATAAATACAGCAGGCACATTGGTGAGCCTAAATGGCATCACCACAAACTCATAATGCCCATAACGATTCCGGAATATTGTCTTCTCCACGTCCTCCTCTCTCACTCTCACCTGATGATACCCGGAACTCTATCGATCTTGAAGAACCAAGATGCACCCTGCAAGTGATCAAAGAGGTCATCAATCCGCGGAAGGGGATAACGGTTCTTCACCGTTAACTTGTTCAACTCCCGGTAATCAATGCACATTCGGTGTGAACCATCCTTTTTCTTGACGAACAATATCGGTGCTCCCCATGGAGAACTGCTCGGTCTGATGAACTGCTTGCCTAACAGATCCTGAAGCTGAGAGGAAAAATCCTACATCTCAGGCGGTGCCAAGCGGTATGGCGCCTTGGCAATCGGAGCCGTACCTGGCACTAGATCCATCCTGAACTTAACCTGCCTCTCGGGAGGCACACCGGGTAACTACTCTGGGAAAACATCAGCAAACTCCCTAACAAGTGGTACCTCTGAAACTGAAGTCTGCTTCTAACCCTAGTATCAACCACATAAGCCAGATAATTCGCACACCCGTGCTAAATATATTGTCGAGCCCTTGCTGTTGAACAAAACCCTGAACCAACCCTAATGCCCTCTCCATAGATAATCAGTTCTCCCCCACTTGGGGTTCGAACTACCACTGGTTGTCCCTCGCATTCAATCATGGCACCAAACCTACCCATCCAGTCCATACCCACTATAACACATACATCCCTCATGGGGTTAGGGACCAGATCAATCGGATAAGGCATCCTGAAGATCTCGAAAAAACAACCCTGATACAATGTGGATGCAGAAACCCCATGTTCTTTAGCGATAGAAACCCGCAACGGACACTCCAAATCACTAAGGGGCATACCAAAATTCTTACTAAAAGATCGGGACACAAAAGACCGACTCGCGCCCGAGTCAAATAATACAAGAGCAGGCAAAGAGTTCACTAAGAACGTACCTATCAGAAGCATAATCATAAGCATACCATAAAATATAACTGACAAAACAATAAATAGAAACATATCGGTCACAACGTCTAGCGCTGCTCTGGCCTCATCGACAGTGAGATGGAAATCACGTCCCCGAGCCCACGGGGGATCCATCCTCCCCTGATGCCCATCGGTGATCCTCATAGTGGCTGGCGCCGACTTGACGACGAGAAATAGATAGTTGACCTTTATATGGCCAACCTGATCACAGTGGTAGCAAATCCTAGTACTCGGTACTGGGGTCGGCTAACGATAATCCCTCGCATAGTGGCCCTCATTGTCATACTTATGGCATCCAGAAACAGGTCTACAACGTAATGCCCGTGTTTCGGGCTAAGCATTAGTATGATAATGTAATAGTTAGGGTCTACAATTTTAACCTATTTTGAAGTAATAAATAGGAATTATTTGAATATTATGTGAATTGTGTGATTTTATGTGCATTATACTTGTTTATAAGATATAATAAGTTAAGAATAAAAATAAGCGTAAAAAATAAAATAATAGATAGACTCAATATCTACGAAGAAAGTTTTAGTGGTCGTGACAAGGATTCCGGAGATATAAAGAACGTCGAAATCCGACTTATAACGAAGGAGTTATGACCTGTCGAAGTTCGCGACAAAACCGGCAGGACGCTGTGTGATGTAAAAAGTGAGTTTATGATAAAGTACTTTTCAGCCTTATCAATCTAAACGAAAGTCGTAGTATACGTTAAACTGATAGGGTGCATAAAAAGAACGCCTAAATCTGACTTCGTATGAGGAAGTTATGATTTTTCTAAGATTTGGCATAACAATATGCAGCCCAGAATTCGAATTTTAGATCGACCGATTTTTATCCGACACAACCTAAATGAGAATCGAATATCTCGTTAATAAGAACTCAACAATAAAAAGACAGACGAAAACGGGCGTCGGATGACAAAATTATGAATTTTTAACGGACTTTACTTGTCCAGCCCTGTTAAAATATAACTTTAACAATAAAGTCAAAATTAGTCGACGGAGTCTAAACAAAAGTTGTAGAGTACGTCTCCACCTACACGTGGATATAAAGAACGTAAAAAACGGATCTTGTATGCGAAAGTTATGGAATTTAGAAGTCGGAGTAGGCTGATGTGAGGGTACACACATATACCCCCCACGTAGATAACTTGTACGCCCCGTGGTCTCGCATACGCGGCCCAGAACCTCCCACATTGCCCCATCCGAATTTCTCCATGTGCCCCCTCGTACGCGCAAAGTACTCTGAGTAGTACGCCCAACGTAAGACCAAAGTCAGGCCTATAAATACCATGTGAGGGCTGCCACAATTCCTCACACCTTAACCTTTCTCTCTCTCTCTCTCTCTCTAACTTCTCTCTAAACCTCTCCCAAGCCTTAGTACTTCCCAAGTGCTAAGAAGCGAGTCTCGGAGCACCAGAAGGCTCCGAGAAGAAGAGCTTTCGACTCGGAAGTTCTGCCCCCGTAGAGCATGGTTCCTAGCCAAACCTCCCGGTAAGTGAGTTATGCTTACCCTACTTTAAGTATAGCTTATGTTTAAGTTTATTATCGTTATTATGAAATTATAAACAATATATGTTATAAAATATAATATACAAAGTGTTATTATAATATCTTTTAACTACTCGCGGTACGGGGAATCTGGTTTGAAGGGCCGCATAGGGTTGTTGGATTTCAGAAGTGCTATAATGCCAAAATGGTCCTGCCCTCCGGTGTTTCATGTCTGGCCCCTGTCTGTACATAGTGGTTGAAAAGTATTTTTTTAACACTTATAAAACAATAGCACTCATAAATAGTCGCAATAAATATTAGACTAAAATCTAGCGGTAATGATATTAGGTTTCGTCGAAGGAAAATAGAATTGTTAGAAGCGAAGCGCTGCCCGAGTTTGGAATCATCACTTTTAAAAAGTGAGTGCATAGTTACTTTCATCTTACACATATATATGAAGTATTTAATATAAATTACATGCTATGTGTGCATATTATCTATGTTCTTCATATATATGCTGGATGAACAAAATATACATGTTTTATTTGTTTTAAATTGTATATGTATTTTATACCTATAATTATGATGGGTAAAGATGGGTAGATGATATAGATGGTGAAATAAATGATGAGAGGCCTCGATGTTTAAGATGATCCAGTCATCTAGCTGAGTATAGATGGCGACCACAGACTATTCTAGACAGTCCAGTGGAACGTTGGCAGGCTCGCAACCTGTAGGTGTTTTTGAACTAAGTGTTCACCAGATCTACTCCACCCCCTCATGGTTGCCTTATTTGACATGTATTGCTAAGGAATCCCCTAAGTGGTGTCGTCATCCCGATGAAAATCCATAGGCTAGGTCCCTTACTTTAGATGTTTTAAGGACAGGAAGTGAGGATAATGGGAATGGGTAATCGGGTTGTTCGATTTTATGAAATTAATAAACTGAATTATTGTGGGTTGAAAACCCTATGTGCTCACCAGACTCTCAAGCCTGACCCAATCAGTTTCTTGTATACAGGTAGTGGCAAAAGAGCATAGGAGTGATGGTCTGATGAGAGATCAATGGATTATAGGCCACTAGAATAAATAGATGTTGTAAGGCCTATGTTGTTTTTGTTTATGCTTTGATCTGTATTGACAATGACATCCCGAGGTTTTTAATATAATGAAAATACATTTATTCAGAAATGCTTTGATAAATTATTTATCATGTTTTTGGGAACAAATTCCGCAACATATTTCTTCAAAAATATACTCTGATTTTCAAATAAAGCATAAACAAATCGGTATTTTATAGCCGTGAAAATGGGGATTTCACAGAAAAGAAACCTCATGCATCTTGCCGCACTTACCACAAGTGCATCCTCTCTGACTCCCATATCTAACATCAATGACCTTACACCGCTTCGGCACAGGCTGCGGCTGTGTCGGGGCCTGCCTCTGCTCCCTGGTCTGGAGCTCCATCTCAATCTTACGCCGTCGCGCAGCCTCCTACAAATCAAGGAGTGATCTATAATGTTGGGTAGATACGAACAGTCGGATGTCCGTCTTGAGCATGCTCAAGTACCAAGTAATCCGAGCTTGCTCAGAAGCAGCAAACTCAGGGCAAAACATGGCTCTCTCCGTAAACATCTTAGTGATCTCCATCACCGACTCAGTCCCCTATCTCAAATCCAAGTACTCCTCGGCTAACCTCTCTCGCTCCACCAAAGGAACATATCTAGAACGAAACATCTCAGAGAACTGCTCCCAAGTCATGACAGCCCTCTACTCAGAAGAATACGAGCTAGTAACAAGTCTCCACCAATCTTTCGCTCCGGACCGAAGAAGGTTCAGAGCGCACTTGACCTTCTAGTTAGTTGGGCAAGAGCAAGTGAAGAAACATCCCTCGACGTCAGACAACTACCTCATGGCTATTATTGGATCCTGAACTCCGTCAAATACCAGGGGCTTCGTATTGTCGAAGTCCCGGTACTGGAAGGCTCTCCCAGCACCAATACCTATGGTAACAACGACCGCGGAGGCTACAGCAGCAACAGTCTCCGAAAGTGCAGCATACCGGTCGTCAAAGAACTCCATCATAGCGGTCTTGATAGACCCAAATAGCTCTAGTATCTGCTCCCGGACAATGGAAACAACCTCCTCCCGAATGATCTCCTAACCCAATCCTCAGTCAATCAGCCCATCCTGGCCACCTGTCCCGACTCCTGATCCAAATCCCAACTCAGATCGCCTCGTAACGACCATACTAAAAATAAACCAGGGAGATATCAGATAAACGCATATCATACCATGGGAACCAACTCCCAACAAAGCCCTAGGGTTATGACTTCCCTGCTACGCGTACGGGTCTTGTTCTTCTGGTAGTATAGGCCCATACTACCTTCCACACCCACCCGTATTTGTCTCGAAAGATCATCACAACAACCCTAACGACACTTCCTAGAGAAAGGATAGACATTCCTTGACTGGTCGGCTAACCCCACATGATTTATCCATGAAACTTCCACCAACCCTGCAGCACTTGTGTATGCTAATCATACATAACACTGGATCTTATAGACAGTCAGATACTTGATTCTACCCTAAGCCCACAACTAGACAAGGAATAGGAAATAAGGCTAAATCAAACATTCTTAGGCTATACAATCTTAGTTATGTACCATTTTTTATGCATACACTAAGCAACTACAATAATGATGTCAATTTCATATAATGAAAACCCTAGGCTACCAGGCATCTTATAATCAGGCAATTCTATCATGCAATTCCTGAAGATCCCTAGCCTATCACTAGCATGTTGTACTAACATATCACAATATCAAATAAAAGTGTGGTAATTTGGGGTCTACTTACTGGCTCCGGCTGATCTTACACATCACATCCTCTTTTGATTAATTTGAAAACAATTTCGAAAATCATTTTTAAAACCTTTTTATTTCCTTAGTTTGAGACTGGATTCACACGAGTGTTCCTCCAATTCACTCAAACCAAGGCTCTGATACCAACTTGTAACATCCATAAAAATCAAAACAAATTTAAACTTTTTAATACAATCCCAAATCATAGAATGTTTACAAAATCATTGTTTTCAAAGAATTGTTCCATATCAGAGTCTCCCATAGATCAAAAGTACATAAAACAGAGGATGTGTACGGTCACACCTTTGTCTTCCTAACGGTCATCAGTAGTACCTGAAAACAACAACTAAAAACTATAAGCCAAAGCTTAGTGAGTTTCCCCCAAAGTACCACCACATACAACATATCAAATACTGATGGGTTTTGAGCATTCTAACACTTCCTAAGTGTACATGCAACCCTAATAACCTTGGATCTATGTTTGTCTAATAATCATGCAAAGTTGAATTCCAAGGTTATATTCCTATCTAGCATACATGGGGAACATTTTTAACTTGAATGAAAGATAGAATAACTTACCTTGTTGTTGATTATGATCCTTGAAACCTTGTGAGCCTAGCACCCCAAGTGTGATGCCTCAAATGCTTCACACAACACCAAATGCAAAGGAGTAAACTTTGAGAGAATCTTACACTTGCAAAATCGGCTCTAGCCCTCTTGTTTCTTAGTGTCGCCGATTTTGGGGAGAACACCTTGGTTTATATAGTGTGTTGCATTAGGTAAACCCTAATGTAACATGACTCTTCATTTCATGATCCATGGGTTAACTCCATGGAACATCCATGGAGCATCCTATGGGTGGAACCCAACTTGATAATCCATGGAGCCTCTTAGCCCACTATATAAGATATGGAAGATTTACATAATCTACCCATATATTTAATTAGTTATCTTTTGATCACTTAATTAATTCTAAATTAATTCTTGATCAAACTAATTAAATAATATTATTAATATATTAGAACTTATAATATATTAATAAACCATAAGTGTTATTTCTCTCATTTTAGTTTATCCAATTGCATGGTGCCATGCAACCCAAATGGACCATGCCGGGTCGGGTCAAGTACATACCAGAAATAGTTATGGACTTAGACACCTTATCCAACAGTCTCCCACTTGGATAAGTCTAATAACTATAACTGCAATACTTCAGGAACCGATCGGCAATCGTAGCTCTTTCAAGGTCTCTCGGAACTGAGAAGATGATGATACGCCATTTAAGATAAGTGATCATATAATCCTCTGTTCTAGATATCAGCCGGACAAATACATGGAACAATGTCTTACTTATTGTCCAGCAGTTTGTTTCCCGATTTCCGATTGGTTTGACAATGAACTTAATTGAACACATCAACTTAGTTCTGACCGGGCCCGGTACGTAGGTCAAAACAAAATCATCGAGGGGCCCAGATATCAGCTTCTAATCCAAGAAGGAACAGATAAACTTCGACTCATATGTTTGTTCTACTACTCATTGAATTATACACAAGAGCACGTTTTATAACATCGAGTTACCAATGCGTTTTCGTACAATCAATGCATAATCAACTCATAAGTAACAAATCATATCTCTAGGTTTGAAGACTTATATGATATTACCGTCTCACGATCACTCGAGATAAATTCCATGAAGTGATTCCAGTGAGCGTGGGTTGAGTCCAATGCTCAGAACTTATGAGCACTCATGAGTGTTGTAGCCATGTCCAACAACTTAGACCTCTGCAACCAATCATGACAGTCTTGATTCATACCTACTTCCGACATATGACCGACTGTGGAGGTTCGAATAATATGATATACCAAACATAATTATTCTGGAAGTCAAAACATGCAAAAGAAATATAGTAAACGATTGACAAGAGATAGCAACACTTTACTCATAAATAAAACACCTTTTATTCATCATCTAATGTCAATTACACTTTACAAATTTCAAGGTTATCTAACTACTAAATCTAATATCATCCTTCAGCCCTATGCTCCGAGCATGCTGGAGATGCTTAACCCGAGTCAGTCCCTTTGTGAGGGGATCTGCTGGATTCTCATCCGATGATACCCTCTTTGCCATGAGGAGTCCTTCTTCTATTCGATGTCTGATGAAATGGTATTTTCTGTCGATGTGTCTGGATCTCCCGTGATCCCTTGGTTCCTTGGCTAAGGCAACTGCACTTTCACTATCATAGAAAATTTCCATTGGCTCTTTAATAGCTGGTACAACTCCAAGGTCTCCAATGAAGTTCTTCAGCCATATCGCCTCCTTTGTTGCCTCGCTAGCTGCTATATACTTTGATTCGCAAGTTGAATCAGCCACTGTCTCTTGCTTGGAACTCTTCCAAGAAATTGCTCCTCCGTTTAAGGTAAAGACCCAGCCTGACTGAGAGCGGAAATTATCCCTATCAGTCTGAAAGCTAGCATCAATATACCCTACAACTCTCAAGTCTTCACTCCCACCGAGGGTAAGGACCCAGTCCTTAGTCCTCCGTAGGTACTTGAGGATATTCTTTACCGCAGTCCAGTGTGCCTTGCCAGGGTTCCCCTGATACCTGCTAACCATGCTCAAAGCAAAGGCTACATCAGGTCGAGTACACGTCATAGCATACATGATCGATCCTACAGCCGAAGCATAAGGTATTCGACTCATTTCTGCTATCTCAGCCTCAGTACTAGGGCTTTGTGTCTTACTCAATCTGGCGTTACTCTGGATGGGTAACTCTCCTTTCTTGGAGTCCTGCATGCCGAATCTCTTCAACACCTTATCCAAGTAAGTACTCTGACTAAGTCTAATTAGTCTTTTACTCCGGTCTCTCAAGATCCTTATCCCTAGAATATAGGCAGCTTCTCCTAGGTCCTTCATAGAGAAACACTTCCCAAGCCAGGACTTAACTTCCTGCAGAGTTGGGATGTCATTTCCTATGAGTAGTATGTCATCCACATACAATACCAAAAAGCTAACTATACTCCCACTAGCCTTGACATATACAAAAGATTCATCTTCACTCCTAGAAAAGCCAAATTCCTTGACTTTCTCATCAAAGCAAAGATTCCATCTGCGAGGTGCTTGCTTTAACCCATAAATGGATTTATCAAGCTTACACACTCTATTAGGGTACTCTGTGTTGACAAAACCCTCTGGCTGACTCATGTAAACATCCTCAGCCAACTTTCCATTAAGGAAAGCGGTTTTGACATCCATTTGCCATATTTCATAGTCATGAAATGCGGCTATGGCTAACAGAACCCTAATAGACTTAATCTTGGCCACTGGAGAAAAGGTCTCATCATAATCAACTCCCGGAGTTTGTGAGAAACCCTTTGCAACCAGTCGTGCCTTATAAGTGTGTACATTACCATCCATGTCGGTCTTCTTCTTGAAGATCCATTTGCACCCTACAGTCTTACGACCTGGTACATTCTCAACCAAGTTCCAAACTTGATTGTCATACATGGACTGTATCTCGCTGTCCATTGCCTCTTTCCACTTGGCTGACTCAGGGCCTGCCATGGCTTCCACGTAACTGTTAGGTTCATCCAGACCTATCAGCGTCTCATCACTGATAAGTGTATCACCTTCCGCAGTAATATGGAATCCATAGTAATGCTCAGGTGCATTCCTAACCCTTGTGGAACGCCTCAGAGGTACAGACTTGTCAATTGGCTCAACAGAAGTTTCCTCCTCAAGTTGAGTGCTAGGGTTTGAAGTTCCTTCACCACTTGACTCTTGAATTTCTTCAAGGTCAACTTGCCTCCCACTGTCTCCTTGGCTTATGAACTCTCTCTCGAGAAAGAACGCCCTCCTAGCTACAAAGACCACATTCTTACTAGGTCTGTAGAAGAGGTAACCAAAGGATTTCTGTGGGTAGCCGATGAAAATACACCTCTCACTTCGAGGTTCGAGCTTATCATGAGTCTCGCATCTCACGAAAGCCTCGCAACCCCAAATCTTAATGTGGTCTAGTTTGGGTACTTTACCAGTCCACATCTCATGAGGAGTTTTGGCAACTTTCTTTGTGGGAACTAGATTAAGGATATGGGCGGCAGTCTCTAAGGCATACCCCTAAAATGAGATTGGTAGCGAAGCTCGACTCATCATGGAACGAACCATATCCAACAAGGTTCGATTACGCCTCTCAGCTACACCATTCAACTGCGGTGTCCTGGGAGGTGTCAATTGTGAGACAATCCCACATTCCCTAAGATAGTCGAGGAACTCTGAACTAAGATACTCACCACCTCGATCGGATCGAAGCATCTTAATGTTCCTGCCCAATTGATTCTCGACTTCCTGTTTAAACTCTTTAAACCTCTCAAAAGTCTCTGACTTATGCTTGATTAAGTAGACATATCCATATCTACTGTAATCATCAGTAAAAGTCAAATAATAATGATTAGCATCCCTTGTGGCATGTTTGAAGGGCCCACACACAT
Source organism: Lactuca virosa (assembly GCF_052849685.1). Lineage (NCBI taxonomy): Eukaryota > Viridiplantae > Streptophyta > Magnoliopsida > Asterales > Asteraceae > Lactuca > Lactuca virosa. Next base: position 339,109,753 of record NC_136430.1, read on the forward strand.
CCGTGTGTATAAGATCCAACAAACCTTCACCCCTCTCACAAGAACCTGTGAAGGGTGACTTTGTCATTTTTCCAAGTAAGCATGATTCGCAACTATCATCTGACTTTAGGTCAAATGACTCCAATACTCCATCCTTTTGGAGTTGGCCTATGCGTTTCTTGCTTATATGTCCAAGAGGACAATGCCATAATGATGCTTTATCCAAGTTATTATCATTAACAGAATCAATACACAATACATTATTTCCTAAGTTATCAACCACAGATACAGTTTCATACACACCATCACAAGGTAATGCTTTAAAATAAAGAACATTATTAAAGAAAGCATTAATCGAACCAACTTCATTATCAAATGAAAAGGTGAAACCTTGTTTATGCAATGCATGAAAGGAAATAATATTTCTTGCCATTTCTGGCGAATAACAACATTTATTCAAATCTAAACTAAACCCACTACTTAGCGATAAAGTATAAACTCCAATCTTGGTGACAGGTAAAGCTTTCCTATTCCCCATGATTAAGTTTATTCTTCCATGCTCCACATTCTCACTTCTTCTTAGTCCCTGCAAATCAGAACATATATGAATACCACAACCGGTATCAAGGACCCAAGAGTTAGAATGGGGTGAGTTATTAGATAAGATAGTGTAAATACCTGCATGGTTGGGTTTAACTTTCCCATCCTTCACATCTTGCTGGTACTTTGGGCAGTTCCGCTTCCAATGTGACTTTTCATGGCAATAGAAGCATTCAGCCTCTTTAGGGTCAGAAGAAGGAGTGACAAAACCTTTCTTGGTTCCACTTGAAGAAGAGCCATCAAGGGTCCTAGCCTTGGTACCCTTCGAAGAGCTCTTCCTCTTCTTCCCTCTACCTTTCCCGATTGCCAAAACCGGGGCGGAGTTTGGAGTAGGAGTGTTAACAACCGACTTACCCTTAAGACCTGTTTCTGCGGTCTTGAGGAGTCCCTGAAGTTTGCTGAGTGTGACCTCTTCCTTATTTATGTGATATGTCATGCGGAATTGATCATAGCACGATGGTAAGGAGTGCAAAATGATATCTATTGCAAGCTCCTCAGGGAAGTTCACATTAAGCTTCAGCAACCGATCCACATACCTTAGCATTTTCTGCATGTGGCTCGTGACGGATTCCCCGTCCTTCATCATGGTTGTTATGATAGAGCATATGATTTCATACCTCTCTTGTCGTGCACTTTGAAGGTATCTTTCCATCAGATCTTGGTGCATTTCAAAAGGGTAGAAGTCCTCATAGGACTTTTGGAGTTCCGCTGTCATGGTGGCCAACATGATGCATGCCACTTTTGTAGCATCCCTTTCATGTGCCCGGAAGTCAGCGATCTCCTGGGGAGTTGCAGTGGTCTCATCAATCTCCTTAAGCTCCTTGTCAAGGACATATTCTTTGTCCTCGTAGCGGGTAATCACCCTGATGTTTCTGATCCATTCATTGAAGTTGGATCCATCAAAAGTGACTTTCCCACACAAGTTCATAAGGGTAAAGGAGCCATTAGGATTAGAGCCAGAAGCAGCATTGTTTGAAGACATCTGAAAGAAGAGAACAAGATTAATTTAGATACTAAGAGAGTCCTTAATAAAACACCCAAATGTAATATTAAGGCTAGGATCCAATCACAATATATTATAACTTAGAAGAGGTATGCTGTAATCCACGCTATAACATATTTGAAAGGTAGGTGAATGACGATTCACCAATTTCCACCATGAAAAACGAAATATAGATATTAGGTTTTTAATTGGTTCTTAGAAATTCCTAGATTCTTTTGAGATTCAATGAACTTTTCAAAGGCATGTTTCAATCTCGAGTGTGCCCTCCAAGTTTTGTGACTGGGATACCGAGGATCACAAAACGAGGTGTGAAGTAACCATGCAAATCACTTGGTACACTTAATGTTTATTACTCAATCGATGTGCCGGTTAACCACACGAGCTCCACCGACCTATAATAAACTTTAAGTCACCCTTTACCTTCCTTGTTAAGTCCAAGTTAGTGTGCCGGTTAACCACACGAGCTCCACTAACGACTTAAACAAAGTGTAAAGTGTAATTTCATGGATTAGCACCTTATTCACATTTTCCTAAAGTAACTAAGATTGGGAATTTAATAAAAGCATTTAGTTACTTTATAATATTCATCATACTTTTAATGAGAATTTATAAGTCCTTGTCCTACCCGTTCGGCTAACGACCCTCCACCAATCAAGGAAGCGGTGGGTGAGAGTGGACACCCATTAAGTTGCCATTTTATAGGCAACAACCTTATACCCCCCTTATAGACCGGCTTCGTGAATGAGGCGTACTAGCGGTAAGACGACTTGACGTTATACATATATATATATTAGTAACTTATAATATTATAAAGTATAAGGGTTGAATTTTAACTTTTAAAATTCTAAGGGTTGGAACTAAAGTTTTAATCAAGACTTTACATGTTCCAAAACTTGAGGGCAAGTTTTGTAAACTTCCAAAACTTTTCATTTCTTATAACTTATGAATTAATTGAGTAATAAAAATGAAGACTCTTCATTTTTATAAATCTTGTGTTCTTTTAATGGCTTTAATAAAAGTGAGACTTTTGGTTTTCCATAACTTGAGGACAAGTTATGGACTCCATTAAAACACATTATGATCATGAATTAAACTACCATGAAGGTTACAAACAATTCCTATGATCATCTAATCTTCATAAGTTCAAGAACATGAATATGAACACTTTCAAGAATCAAAAATTACACTTAAAAAAAAACTTGTAATTTTAATAATTGCCATTGTAAATGGATTAGCATAAACATTACACCATCTAAAACAAACTTTAAAACATCAAAACAGTTTAGGGTAATGTTTCTAGTCCATTTCCAGCAACAAATGTGCAAACTTTCATACGAGCAGAAAACAGAAAAACGATTTTTTTTCAAGCTATTTGCACAAAAAAAAACAACAAACGAACCTAGGCTCTGATACCACTGATGGGTTTTGAGCATTCTAACACTTCCTAAGTGTACATGCAACCCTAATAACCTTGGATCTATGTTTGTCTAATAATCATGCAAAGTTGAATTCCAAGGTTATATTCCTATCTAGCATACATGGGAAACATTTTTAACTTGAATGAAAGATAGAATAACTTACCTTGTTGTTGATTATGATCCTTGAAACCTTGTGAGCCTAGCACCCCAAGTGTGATGCCTCAAATGCTTCACACAACACCAAATGCAAAGGAGTAAACTTTGAGAGAATCTTACACTTGCAAAATCGGCTCTAGCCCTCTTGTTTCTTAGTGTCGCCGATTTTGGGGAGAACACATTGTTTTATATAGTGTGTTGCATTAGGTAAACCCTAATGTAACATGACTCTTCATTTCATGATCCATGGGTTAACTCCATGGAGCATCCATGGAGCATCCTATGGGTGGAACCCAACTTGATAATCCATGGAGCCTCTTAGCCCACTATATAAGATATGGAAGATTTACATAATCTACCCATATATTTAATTGGTTATCTTTTGATCACTTAATTAATTCTAAATTAATTCTTGATCAAACTAATTAAATAATATTATTAATATATTAGAACTTATAATATATTAATAAACCATAAGTGTTATTTCTCTCATTTTAGTTTATCCAATTGCATGGTGCCATGCAACCCAAATGGACCATGCCGGGTCGGGTCAAGTACATACCAGAAATAGTTATGGACTTAGACACCTTATCCAACAAATACAACATGCATAACCGAGCCTTCATCCAGACTGGACCGCCTCGTAGGGCCTTCAGCCTATCTGGACCGCTCCTGAGCCTTAAGCATTACTGGCTCGCCTCGTAGGGCCTACAGCCTATCCGGACCGCTCGTCGGGCCTTTGGCCTAACTGGATCGCCTCGCAGGGCCCACGGTCTATCCAGACCACCCTGGGTATCTTGGCCTTCAGCATAAAGTAGGACCGCCTTAAGCCGACCAACCACAACATGTCGACATACACAAAACAGATAAACATATACCAGACATCACACAACAGACAAATTTACAGATCACTACGCATGTTAATATTCTATATACCAGGATACCGATCTAAATGATCACTATAGCATAACAACATCCTATATATCACGATACATATATAACAGATCACTACAACATAGCAACATATAGTAAAATAGGATATCAATCCAAAGGGTTGGCCTTGGTGCCTTCGACCCGTAAGTATAGTGAGGAAAACTCACCCCACAGTCTGAACAATAGTTAATGAGGTCCCGACTCCGAATCTCAGCTCTAACCGTCACCTATTCATCCAAATGACCAAATCTCAAACACCATTCAAAATACCTATTGGTCAAACTTTGTCAAAGTCAACTCAGTCAACTGAGACAATCCAACCGAGTCAACCCAGCTGAGTCAACACTTAGTGTGTACGCGGGGCATACTCTAATGTACGATGGGTGTACTCGAGCGTTGACCACCATCGGGGTGGTTGACCTCGTACACGATGCATACTATAGGTACGCAGGGCGTACTCCCAGATTTCCCAATCTCTCATTAAGAGCTTAATGGCTTAAGCTCTCACATCCATCTTCCAGATCCAAGGCTAGAATACCCTCAAGAGTTATAAAGTTTCTAACTACTTTGCATGTCCATTAAGTGCTTAACTCAACTTCTTAATCCATTAAGACCTTTTAAAGAATATGTGGAGCAAAACCAACCATTTCGACCCCATTTTTATGACTTAAGACCCTTCTTAAGGTCTGAAAGGACAGCTTAATGGGTCAATAACATGTTATGTTCATTAATTTCCACATTTGGGACAAAAAGGACCAAAAATCAACCTAACACAAGATCTAAATGAAACTTCACCAAGTTGAGGACTTTATACCTCCAAATGATGCCAAAAGGTGGTGTGATTCTGGATATAAAAAGAGCTTCACTCCTCTAAGATGGTCTCTACTGATGGGTTTTGAGCATTCTAACACTCCTAAGTGTACATGCAACCCTAAATACCTTGGATCTATGTTTTCTCTATTATACATGCAAATATGATTATCCAAGGTATTATCCTAACTAGCATACCAAAACATTGATACTAGGATACTAAAATAGATAGAATATATACCTTGTTGTTGTTGCTTGACTCCATGAAGCTTGAAAGCCTAGTGCCCCAAGTGTGACACCTCAAATGGTTCACACAACATCATGAACTCTTGGAATAACCATGAGAAGAAGACATACATGTTCAAATCGGCTAGCCCTCAAAATATGTATCACTAGTGCCAATTTCTTGAACTAAAGGGGTTCTTATATAGTGTGGCTATTAGGGTTACACCATGTAACTCATGACTTTTACCATTCCTTATGCTCCATGGGTTTTAACCTCCATGGAGTATCCATGGATCACCACATGGGTTAAACCCAACATAAAGGAATCTTGGATCATAAGCCCACATATATAAGAATGAATGATTTACACAATCAATCCCCATATATTTAATTAGTCTCTTTTTGATCACTAAATTAAGTCCAAATTAATTATTGATCAATACTAATTAAATAACATGATTTCATATTAATATATTAGAACTTATAATATATTAATATGTCACAAAATGTCTTTTCCTCATAAACGGTCTATCCAAATGTTCTGATGCCATGCAACCCAAATGGACCATGCCGAGTCGGGTCAAGTACATACCAATTATAGTTATGGACTTAGACATTAATCCAACAGTCTCCCACTTGGATAAGTCTAAAACTATTATTGCGTATGACTTCAGGAACCAACTGGCAATCGTAGCTCTCAAAAGCCGCTGTCGAACTCTGACCTTGTAGATGAACTCTGACCTTTGTCAATGACTTGTCCATTAGATAAGGGATCATATATTCCTCCATTCTAGATATCATATGGACTGAGACATGGATTATAATCATTCTCTCTGTCCATTTGTTGTTTCCCGATTTCCGATTTATGACGATTGACTAATTGAACAAATCAAATCAGTCCAGGCCCGGCCGAGCACTTACATTTGTCATCACCAAATCATCGAGGGGCCCACAGATATCGCTTTTATCCCGAAGGTAAAAGGAATGGATAAACTTCGACTCATATGGCTTGTTCTACTACTTGTTGAATCATACACAAAGGCACGTTTTATAACACCGAGTTACCGAATGCGTTTTCGTGCAATCAATGTACAACCAACTCATAGTAACAACTCATATCTCTAGGTTTGAAGAATATAAGATATTATCGTCTCATGATCACTCGTGATAAAATCCATGAAGTGATTCCAATGAGCGCGGGTTGAATCCAATACTCAGAACTTATGAGCACTCATGAGTGTTGTAGCCCCTTGTCCAGCATCTTAGACCTCTACAAGCCAACCCATGACAGTCTTGATTCATATCTACTTCCAACATATGACTGACTGTGGATAGTTTGAATAACTTAGTCAATCAGGAAGAACGACCTAGTTATTCTGGAAGTCAAAACATGCAAAATGAAACACAATAATAATAGAATCTAATATGGTATCAAAACCTATGAACATAAATAAAACACCTTTTATTTATCACCATATGATTACACATTATTCATTGTATACTGTTTCAGCTATCAACTTTATTCTTGAATTTAAAACAATAGTTGTCCCATGCTCCAAGCATGTACACTATGTTTTCTAAACACTAGTCATGCCATACACCAAGTATGCATACTATGTTTGTCTATGATCTTCACTTTGTGAATTAGATCAATTGAACATAACTCCAATGATCCTCTTTCACAGTCCCAAATCCTTACTGCAAATGCAAGAATTCCAAATTCATGCCATTTACTGAAATCTGTTAGATTCTAAACTTATATGCATTGATCCTCCTGTAATGATTATGCACAGAGTCACAAGGACTTGACAACAAACATTACAGAGCATTCCAAGGAGATCAACTTCTTGGAAACATCCTTCTTGCATTAAGTTTCCTAATCTTACACAGATTGAATAATTTCCAACTTTGAAACATTTCCATATTCCATTTTGACTATCACTTTTGAACAAGAGTTGCCCCCTTACAGATTATGTCAATATGGTCCTTCCAGAATTAACACTATACTTCCAACTGTCCTTGAACAACCAATCTTTGGTAAACCTTAGATTGTCCTCGACAATTGCTTAATCCTTTTAGTCATATCCAGTTCTAGACCTTTTCCCTTCTTAATGCCCCAGGCATTTGGAAAATTTTAGAAAGGATAAATATAGCACATGTAATCGATCCTATATCCGAAGCATATGGGACATGTCTCATATAAAGACTAAACCAGTCTTTTGCTATAACATTTCCATTTCTATTTGCCAAGTTCTCATAATTCAGATTATGAAAAGGGATGCCGTAATCATAATCGAATTTTAGAACGCAAATAATGGACCCATATATAGAATTTCCTTATGTTGAGTCATTGCAACATGAAATTCATATATATATCCTTGACTAAATACGACTTAAAACCTCAATCTAAGCTTTTAGAATTGAAATGAAGTATAATTTCCTCTCCCTTAATTATAGCAAAACAACTTTTTCAACCCCTGCAACCTCACGAATTGAAACTTTTCTTTTCTATAATTAACATTGCTAACTTGCAATCTTTATCATAATTATCATGCTCCCACTAACATGATGATTATTAGCATAACACTCATGCTCCCACTAGCTTTGACATGTAATTAGAAATCAGCTGGACTTCTAGAAATCAATACTTTATTGACTTTCTTACCAAAGTTCAGATTTCTGATACTAGATTGCTTTGATAAAACTTTATCAATATCATACACCTTATCTTAGATAGCTCACAGGTGTGTCTAAACAATTTTAAGAACTATGAAAAGGGATGCCGTAATCATAGTCTTGATTGTTTAGACCTTTACCACTTCTCACAAGTCCATGTTAGTGTGTTGGTTAACCACACACGCTTCACTAACGACTTTGAGAATGCAAATATCACAATTGCTATCTAGCTAAAATCTACTTAGTGAAAGTGTTTCCTCACCATCATTTTCATGAATCGGAGAGAAACCTTATGACACTTAGATTTTATGGTGTATGAGTTCCTATCCATATGAATTTTGTCAAAACCATAATCACAAGACAAGGTTACTGACAAATCCACACTTATATGGATTAAACTTGTGCAATCTTAAATTCTTGCCATTTAGCAGCTCAAGGGCCTGCCATTGCTTCCAAGTAGCTGTGCAACCAATTGAGAACTCTCAGAACTCCTATGCAAAGCCAACTTGAATAGGCACAGACATGTCGACACGATAGGTTATAAACCTCAAGTCGTGTGCTAGTGAAGAACTTCAGGTTTTATTCTTGATTAGTTCTTGAGACTTTCAAGACCTTTAAGACTCCCACTGTCCTCTTGACATATAAGACTTTCTTGTCAGATATTCAAGAGATAGTGTGGATTCTAATCAAGACAAACACTTCACACAATTGGCCTTAGTTGGTCTTTGTTTTATCCAAAACATCACAACTTACCAATTTCAAATGTACAAGAGTAGAAAACTTTTACTCTTACATTTGACAAGTGTTTTAAACCTTCTTTAAGACATGTCACTCAAGTTACAATCTTAGAGTATAACTCTAAGAATTGTTTTTGGAACGAAGTATAAATCATCTTCTTGATTTAACCACTTCAACAATTCATAGCTCCTCTTCTTAGCTACCAGAATGCACTTAGAGGATGAATTGTGATAAGGTCTCTTAATCATTAAGATGATTATATAACATGATACTAAAGTACTCTCCCATCTTTTCAGATTTGAGAAACTTTTATCTTTCTGCCTAAGTTGATTCTTCTTATTCGCTCTACCATACATTGAAACCTTTTCCAATGTCTCAGAATTACACTTAAGCTTGTAAGTATAACCATATTTACTGAATTTTAGTAAATAATGACGAATAGTCTTAACGATTATTTGTGGTGGGCTTGATCAGTGCACAAGAATGTGTACTCGATCCTTTACTTGACTCACACATCCATGTGAACAAGTACTTAGTCTTAATTTTTCCAATGCTTGAAAGTTCTTATACATCATGCTATACAACTTGCATGATTCCAAGTTTCTATCCAACTGAAACTTAGGTGATGAGAATCTTTCCTTATTTGGTAAATTTAGACACTACCACAAATGAAAGAATCAAATTCATATTTCCACTCTTGCTCTTAATGGAATCTTATAAGCAACAAAAGTTTTCACAAATGCCATTGTAAGGATATTTTAAAATAAATAAAATCAAAAAAAAAAAATTCTTTTATTTTAAAACTTTGCGGAAAAACTATCCTTACAATGCAAAAGCACATGAAAACTTTGTTGTTATTTATTCCTAAGCAATATATCATAACTCTTAAGAAGTAGCTCAAGAATCCGATCTTCAAACTATGCGATAGAAATCCATCTATGCCATCAGATTCAGCATATTCTTTCTTTAAGTTTCTTTACTTTTTCTTTTATTCTTAAAACATCAACATGTGACCCAGTCACATCATGTATCAAGAATCTCAGAATAGAAACTTAGCAGAGTTAGATAGTGGACTTTACCCGAAGTAGAGTCAAACTTATTGACTTTAATATCCTTAGGTAAATTTGGCAGCTTCGCAACCAATGCCCCTTTCTTTGGCAATAGACCCTTGATAATGGGACTATCTCAGACTTAGCCGTTCTCTTTACCATTTGGTCAACCGAGTTGACTATGGCCGATCCCTTTCCATTGGGAAGAGAGAGCTTTACTGGATATCCAATGTCATCATTGTCAATGTCCATAAAGTTTTAGGAAGTTGATCTTAGCAAATAGATAAGATCATTAAGGGTCTTGTCATAGTCTGTTTCATAGGAGTCCCAAAGGAACTCACTATGTGACTTAGAAAATAGTTGAGTCACCAACTTTCTCAAGACTTTGACACCCAACTCTCACGGCTTGTCAATATCTGACTACATCTCCAAGATGTGATCACATATAGACCTTTGCTTGCCAATAGGGCTTGAGTGACCTTAAACTTTTCAGGAACTTGTGGGTTAGGGAGAATAATTGGAGGAGGTGAAAGAAGTATGATTTCCATGGGACATCATCTTCATTTAGGAAAGCTTGTTTCAATAGATTTGGGAAGATCATCTTTTGGGAGATATTCAAGAGAGTTGATTTAAAGTCCTTAATATAACACCCAATATGAAATATTAAGGCTAGGACCCAACAACCTATTTATAACTGGAAGAGGGATGCCGTAATCCAAGTTATAAAATAGTTGAAGGTAGGTAAATGACGATTTACCAATTTCCACCATGAAAAACGAAATATAATTAAGTTTTAATTGGATTTGAAACTCCTAGATCTTTTGAGATACATTGAACTTTCAATGGCATGTTTGAATCTCGATTGTGCCCTCTCAAGTTTGTGACTGGGATGCCGAGGATCACAAACAAGGTGTGAATAACCATGAAAATTGACTTGGTACCCTTAACTTTATCACCTAATCGATGTGCCGGTTAACCACACACGCTCCACCGATCTATAATAGAGTCAAGTTACCCTTTGCCACTCTTACTAGTCCTTATTAGTGTGCCGGTTAACCACACACGCTCCACTAATGACTTGGTAAGGTACAAAGTGTAATTTCATGGGTTAGCACCTTTTCACATTTTCCTAAGTAACTAAGATTGGGAATGTACAAGTGTTTAGTTACTTAGTATTTATCATTAATACTTTTAATGAAGGGAGAATTATAGTCATTTCCTACCCGTTCGGCTAACGACCCTCCACCAGTCAAGGAAGCGGTGGGTGAGAGTGGACACCCATTAAACTGCCATTTTATAGGCAGTAACCTTATACCCCCCTTATAGACCGGCTTCGTGAATGAGGCCTACTAACGGTAAGATTGACTTTATCTTATACATATCTATATAATTAAAATTATAATTATAGTATAAGGGTTTGAATTTTAACTTTTAAAATTCTAAGGGCTAACTTGGAATTAAAGTATTCATAAGAGAAAACTTTTCAAATTCCAAAACTTGAGGGCGAGTTTTGAAACTATTCAAAACTAATTAATTCCATAACTTATGTGTTTAAATTAGTTTTAATTAAAAAACTCTTCAAGTTCCATAACTTGAGGACAAGTTATGGAAGACTTTAAACTAATAAAAGAATGTAACTTTTCTTTATTTTGTAACTTATGGAATTAATTAAGGTTACACATTTTATTACTTAATGAAGTGACTCTTGAACCTCCATAACTTGAGGACAAGACTCTTCATTTTTGTAACCATTACCAACTTTTATGAGTTTTATGAAACTTAAATGTAACTTTTCATATAACTTGAGGACAAGTTACAAAAACACATTTTAGAATCAACTCTTAGATTAAAATGGATTGAAAACACATAATCAATTAACTTTTCTATTAATCTAAGCAACTCATAAGAACAAGATAATTTAATCAAACTTTTTCATGTAATTAGCCTAATCACTAAACTAATACAAAACATGAATCTATTGACAATTATCTTTGAAATTGGATTAGTATGAACATTACCACATCAAAAACAGGATTATAGGTTCAAAAACAGCTTATGGTAATGTTCCTAGTCCATTTCTAGCCAAAAAACTCGAAGATATGCTGTCAGGGGCTCCTACTCGTCGAGTGTATCAACCTACTCGTCGAGTAGGATGATTTTCTTCATGGACTCGGCGAGTTCATCAGTGGATTCGGCGAGTCCAGTGCCCAGAATGCCCGAAATTCGACTTTTTCAGCATTTTTCAGCAATTTGCATCAAGTATAATTGAAAACAAGCCTAGGCTCTGATACCACTGATGGGTTTTGAGCATTCTAACACTCCTAAGTGTACATGCAACCCTAAATACCTTGGATCTATGTTTTCTCTATTATACATGCAAATATGATTATCCAAGGTATTATCCTAACTAGCATACCAAAACATTGATACTAGGATACTAAAATAGATAGAATACATACCTTATTGTTGTTGCTTGACTCCATGAAGCTTGAGAGCCTAGTGCCCCAAGTGTGACACCTCAAATGGTTCACACAACATCATGAACTCTTGGAATAACCATGAGAAGAAGACATACATGTTCAAATCGGCTAGCCCTCAAAATATGTATCACTAGTGCCAATTTCTTGAACTAAAGGGGTTCTTATATAGTGTGGCTATTAGGGTTACACCATGTAACTCATGACTTTTCCCATTCCTTATGCTCCATGGGTTTTAACCTCCATGGAGTATCCATGGATCACCACATGGGTTAAACCCAACATAAAGGAATCTTGGATCATAAGCCCACATATATATAAGAATGAATGATTTACACAATCAATCCCCATATATTTAATTAGTCTCTTTTTGATCACTAAATTAAGTCCAAATTAATTCTTGATCAATACTAATTAAATAACATGATTTCATATTAATATATTAGAACTTATAATATATTAATATGTCACAAAATGTCTTTTCCTCATAAACGGTCTATCCAAATGTTCCGATGCCATGCAACCCAAATGGACCATGCCGAGTCGGGTCAAGTACATACCAATTATAGTTATGGACTTAGACACTAATCCAACATCTACTGCCTTCCTTCTTCTTCAAAAGCACAAAGCACACACACTCAAGCTTAGAAAGGCTTCACAAGGTGGATTAGGGTTGCAAAAACTTTTTAAGAGGATGAAGGCTGATGAAGTGAGGGAAATGAGGCTATAAGGGGGTTAAATATGAGTCAAACCACAAAAATTAGGGTTTGCATGACTGGCACGTATGCCCTGCGTACTAGGGCGCGCCCTAGTACGCTCAGGGTACACACGTACGCATGGCGTACTCCCCCAAAACCCAAATTACGAAAATGCCACTATGGCCCTCAATGCACTCTTTCTTTTACTTAGGGTCTAAATGTTGGATTAGTGTCTAAGTCCATAACTATAATTGGTATGTACTTGACCCGATTTGTCATGGTCCATTTGGGTTGCATGGCATCAGAACAATTTGGATAGACTTTTGTGAGAAAAGGATATTTATGATTTACTAATATATTATAAGTTCTAATATATTAATATGAAATCATATTATTTAATTAGTATTGATCAAGAATTAATTTGGAATTAATTATGTGATCAAAAGAGACTAACTAAATATATGGGGATTGATTATGTAAATCATTCATTCTTATATATGTGGGCTTATGATCCATACTTCTTCATGTTGGGCTAAACACATGGGGTAACCCATGGATACTCCATGGAGGTTAAAACCCATGGATCATGAAGAATATGGAGAGTCATGAGTTACATGGTGTAACCCTAATAGCCACAATATATAAAGACCCTATAGCTCAAGAAATCGGCACCTAAAGAGGATTCATATGAGACGGCTAGCCGGTTTTGAGCATAAGAACTTTTCTCTCAAGTTATTCCAAGTTGTTGGTGGTGTTGTGTGAACCATTTGAGGTGTCACACTTGGGGCACTAGGCTCTTAAGCTCCATGGAATCAAGCTACAACAAAGAGGTATGTCATTCTACTAGATTCTTGTATTGTATATATACTTCATATTATGCTAGTTAGGATGAAACCTTGGAATATTGAATATTTGCATGTATAATAGAGAAAACATAGATCCAAGGTTTATAAGGTTGTATGTGCACCATAGGATGTTGTAGTATACTAAAACCCATCAGTGGTATCAGAGCCAATGCTTGTTTTCAATTATACTTGATGCAAATGGTTGAAAATCGAAGTTTTTTGCTGTCTGGACAGGGGACTCGACAAGTCCATGTACAAACTCATCCAACTCGTCGAGTTTGTTCTTGAACTCGGCGAGTTGGACCCCCTGACAGCATATCTTCGAGTTTTTTGGCTGGAATTGGACTAGGAACATTACCCTAAGCTGTTTTTGAACTTATAAACCTGTTTTTGATGTGGTAATGTTCATGATAATCCAATTTCAAAGATAATTGTCAATGGATTCATGTTTTGTATTAGTTTAATGGTTAGACAAATTACATGAAAATTGTTTGATTTGAATTTTCTTGTTCTTATGAGTTAGTTTAGATAAATAGAAAAATTATGTGATAATTTGTTTTCGATCCAAATTGATCTAAAAGTTGTTCATAATATGTGTTTTTGTAACTTGTCCTCAAGTTATATGAAAAGTCTCATTTATGATTTTTAAAACTCATAAGATTTCCATAAGTTATGAAAATGAAGAGTCTCATTTTTAAATGTTTTAAAGTCTTCCATAACTTGTCCTCAAGTTATGGGACTTGAAGAGTTTTTCATTAAAAACCACTTTAAACTCATAAGTTATGGAAACCAAAAGTTCATTGAATTGTTCAAAACTTGCCCTCAAGTTTTGGAATTTGTAAAGTTTCCCCCATGTATACTTTAGTTCCAACCCTTAGAATTTTAATAGTTTTAAATTCAACCCTTATACTATTATAATATTATAGGTTTAATATTTATATATATGTATAAGAGTAAGTCAGTCTTACCGTTAGTAGGCCTCATTCACGAAGCCGGTCTGTTAGGGGGGTATAAGGTTACTGCCTATAAAATGGCAGTTTAATGGGTGTCCACTCTCACCCACCGCTTCCTTGACTGGTGGAGGGTCGTTAGCCAAACGGGTAGGACAAGGACTATAATTTTCATTAAAAGTATAATGATAAATACTAAGTAACTAAACACTTATAAATTCCCAATCTTAGTTACTTAGGAAAATGTGAAATTGGTGCTAACCCATGAAATTACACTTTGTACCTTACCAAGTCGTTGGTGGAGCGTGTGTGGGTAACCGGCACACTAACATGGACTAGTAAGAGTGGCAAAGGGTGACTTAATGTTTATCATAGATCGGTAAAGCGCGTGTGGGTAACCGGCACATCAATTAGGTGATAAAATTAAGTGTACCAAGTTAATTTGCATGGTTATTCACACCTTGTTTGTGATCATCGGCATGCCAGTCACAAACTTGAGAGGACACGATCGAGATTTAAACATGCCATTGAAAAGTTTAATGAATCTCAAAAAAATCTAGGAGTTTCAATCCAATTAAAACTTAATGAACAATTTCGTTTTTCATGGTGGAAATTGGTAAATCGTCATTTACCTACCTTCAAATATTTTATAGCTTGGATTACGGCATCCCTCTTCCAAGTTATAAAATATTTTGTTAGGTCCTAGCCTTAATATTTCATATTGGGTGTTATATTAAGTACTTAAATCAACTAAACTTGAATTTCTCCCATTGTAGATGTTTGGTTCAGACAACTATGATCTTCTCAAATCTCTTGGAACAAGCTTTCCTAATGAAGATGATGTCCCGTGGTTGGATCATGGAAATCATACTTCTCTTCCTCCACCTCCTCCAATTATTCTCCCTAACCCACAAGTTCTTGAAAAGTTCAAGGTCACTCAAGCCCTATTGGCAAGCAAAGTCTGTGTGTGCTCACGTCTTGGAGATAACGTCATATATAGACAGGCCGGGAGAGTTGGGTGTCAAAGTCTTGAGGAAGTTGGTTGTTGACTAGGTTCTTCAATCACTTCCTAAGTCACATAGTGAGTTCCTTTGGGACTACTATGTGACAGACCATGACATGACCCTTAATGATCTTACCTATTTGCTTGATGCTGCTGAATCAGCAATGATTTGGAGCACTGGTAAAGAAAATTTGATTGGAAGATCGACTTCCCAAACTTCCATGGACATTGACAATGGTAACATTGGAAATCCAGAAAAACTATCTCTTCCCAATGGAAAGGGATTGGCCATAGTCAACTCGGTTGACCAAATGGTAAAGAGAATGGCTAAGTCTGAGATAGTCCCATGTACCATTACCAAAGAGTCCATATGTCTCTATTGCCAAAGGAAGGGGCATTGGTTGCGAAGCTGCCCTATTTACCTGAGAGATCATAAGGATGGTAAAGTCAAAAGTTTGACTCTACTTCGGGTAAAGTCCACTATCTAACTCTATTAAGTTCTTATTTTGAGATTCTTATTACATGATGTGACTGGGTCACATTTTGATGTTTTAATAAAAGGAAGGGAACTTAAAAGAAGAGTAAGCTGATTCTGATCGTGAATAGATGGATTTCGATCGCATGGTTCGATGATCAGAATTTTTGAGCTGCTGCTAAGAGTTATGTTATATTGCTTAGGAATAGATAACAACATTGTTTTCATATGTATTTGCATTGTAAGGATAAGTTTTTCCGCAATTTTAAAATAAAAGGAAAATTTTTGATTTTATTTATTTTAAGTATCCTTACAATGACATTTATGAAAAATAGTTGTTTATATGATTCCATTGATAGCAATATTGGAAAATGGATTTGATTCTTTCGTTTGCGGTAGTGTCATAATTTACCAAATAAGGAAAGATTCTCATCACCCAAGTTTCAGTTGGACTGAAACTTGGAATCATGCAACTTGTATTGTATGATGAATGAGAATTTTCATCTTTGGGAAATTAAGACTAATTCCTTGATCACATGTATATGTGAGTCAAGTGAAGGATTAGGGGATCGGGTACACTTGTGTGTACGCTAGTCAAGTCCACCACAGAGAACGATAAGACTATTCGTCATGATTTACTGAAGTTTAGTAAATATGGTTGTGCTTACAAGTTTAAGTGTAATTCTGAAACATTGGGAAAAGTTTCAATGTAAGGCAGAACGAATAAGAAGAAGAGTAAATTACACGAATGGTCCCTATGGTTTGGGGTAATTTGCGTGTTTGGTCCCTAACTTATTTTTTTAACTCGGAAAGTCCCTACTGTTTGTTTTTGTTACGCGCTTGGTCCCCGCTGTTTGTTTTTGTTACGCATTTGGTCCCTATCTTACCTAAAAAGACTATTATTTAAATAGGAAAAAATGGTGTGGTATGTAAGGTAAGGTGAGGTGGGTGGGGTTGACGGTTTGTTTATTTAAATAAATTAAAAAATCAACGACAAAATAGTCTTTCTAGGTAAGACAGGGACCAAATGCGTAACAAAAACAAACAGTAGGGACCTTCCTAGTTAAAAAAAAAAGTTAGGGACCAAACGCGCAAATTACCCTAAACCATAGGGACCATTCGTGTAATTTACTCTAAGAAGAATCAAATTAGGCAGAAAGATAAAAGTTTCTCCAATCTGAAAAGATGGGAGAGTACTTGAGTATCTTGTTTTGTGATTATCTTAGTGATTATGAAACCATATCACAATTGATCCTCTAAGGACATCTTAGTGCATTCGTATGACTAAGAATAGGAATCGCGAATTGTTGGAATGGTTAAATCAAAAAGATGAATCATACTTCGTTCCAAAATTGAGTCTTATAGTAATACTGCAAGACTGTAACTTGAGTGACATAATCTTAAGAAGGTTTATAACACTTGTCAAATGTAGAGTATAATGCTTTCTTACTCTTGTACATTTAAAATTGGTAAGTTGTGATGTTTCGGATAAAACAAAGACCAACTAAGGCCAATTGTGTGAAGTGTTTGTCTTTATAGGAATCCGTACTAACTCTTGAATATTTGCTTTGTCAAGGAATGGTTATTGACAAGAGAATCTTATATGTCAAGAGGTCAGTGGGAGTCTTAAAGATCTTGAAAAGTTTCAAGAGCTAATCAAGAACAAAACTTGTTGTTTATCAGTAGCACACGACGTGAGGTTTATAGCCCATCGTGTTGACATATTCTTGTTTCTGTGCCCATTCCAGTTAAAAGTTGACTATGCATGTGAGTTCTATGAGTTATCAATTGTTTGCATAACTACTTGGAAGCAATGGTAGGCCCTTGTGCTGCCAAGTGGCAAGAAGTTAAGATTGCACAAGTTCAGTCCATATGAGTTTGGATTTGTCACTAACCTTGTCTTGTGATTATGGTTTTGACAAATTCACATGGATAGGAACACATAGACCATAAAAAATCTAAGTGTCATAAGGTTTCTCTCCGATTCATGAAAATGATGGTGAGGAAACGCTTTCACTAAGTAGATTTTAAGTAGATAGCAATTGTGATATTTGCATTCTCAAAGTCGTTAGTGGAGCGTGTGTGGTTAACCGGCACACTAACAAGGACTTGTGAGAAATGGAAAATGTCTAAAAAATTGAGACTATGATTACGGCATCCCTTTTCATAGTTATAAAAATTGTTTAGACACACATGTGAGCTATCTAAGGAAAGGTGTATGATTTTGATAAAGTCTTATCAAAGCATCTCGTATCAGAAATATGAACTTTGGTAAGAAAGTCAATAAAGTATTGATTTCTAGAAGACCGGCTGATTTCTGGATACATGTCAAAGCTAGTGGGAGTATAAGTATTATGCTAATAATCATCATGTTGGTGGGAGCATGATTATTATGTTAAGTATTGCGAGTTAGCAATGTTAATTATAGAAAACAAAGTTTCAAATTTGCAAAGATGCAGGGTTTTGAAAAGTTGTTTGCTATAATTAAGGGAGAGGAAATTATACTTCATTTCAATTCTAAAAGCTTAGATTGAGATTTTAATCATCTTTAGTCAAGAATATATATTGCGTTCTCAAAATTCGATTATGATTATGGCATACCTCTTCATAGTCGAATTATGAAAACATGGCAAATAAAAAAAATTGTAGCAAAAGACTGGTCTAGGATCATGTCTTTATGTGAGACATCATGAATCGTGTCCCATATGCTTCGGATATAGGATCGATTACATGTGATGTAATATTTATCTGTTCTAAATTTTTCCAAATGCCTGGGGCATTAAGAGGGAAAAAGTATTAGAACTGGGTATGACTAAAATGATTAAACAATTGTCGAGGACAATCTGAGGTTTACCAAAGATTGGTTGCTCATGTACAATTGGAAGTATAGTGTTAATATTGGAAGGACCATATTGACATATTATAAAAGGAGGCAACTCTTGTTCGGAAGTGATAATCAAAATGGAATATGGAAATGTTTCCATAAGTGGAAGTTATTCATTAAATATGTGTAAGATTAGAAAACTTAATGCAAGAAGGATGTTCAAAGGAATGTACTTTGAATATAAGACTTCGGTTCCATGGAATTGCTCTCCATTGGAATACCTTGTAAATGTCTCTTGCCGAGTCTTTGTGACTTCTGTGCATAGTCATTACAAGAGGATCAATGCATATAAGTTTAGAATCTAACAGATTTCGGTAAATGGCAGGAAATTAGAATTCTTACATTTACGATAAGGATTTGGGATTGTGAAATGAGCATCATTGGAATCATGTTCAATTTATATATTTCACAAAGTAAGGATCATAGACAAACATAGTGTGCATACTTGGAGTATGGCATAACTATTGTTTAGTAAACATAGTGTGCATGCTTGGAGCATTGGACAACTATTGTTTTTGATTCAAGTATAAGGTTGATTATTCGAAACATTATACAATGAATAATGAGTAATCAATATCGTTTTTAAATAAAAGGTGTTTTATTTACTCTCAAAAGTGGTTGGGGCCATATAGGATTAGTATTATTTTTGTGTTTCACTTTGCATGTTTTGACTTCCCGAATAACTAGGTTATTCAAACTCTCCACAGTCAATCATACTTTGGAAGTAGGTATGATTCAAGACTGTCATGAATTGGGCTTGTAGATGTTTAAAGTGTTTAGACATAGAAAAAGTTGTTGCAACATTCATGAGTGCTCCTGGAATGAGATTCGAGTATTGGATTAAACCCACGCTCATTTGAATCACTTCATGGATTTTATCACGAGTGATCATGAGATGATAATATCTTATATTCTTCAAACGGAGACGTGTGAGTTGTAGTTGTGTGACAACCCGAAACCTTGTCCGTTTCCGTTACGTGATTTCCGTTAATAAAATTTCAAATTCATTAACTTTTCCCGTCAAACTTCTTGGTTTAGAAAATGATCTAGTTATATATAATTAAATTATTTACGAGTCGGAACCAAAAGTCGCGCGGAAACCCGAATATCTCGAAAAACCAAACATTTCCGGTCTAAGTGAGGTTACGACCATAAACTAGTTTACGACCATAAACTCGTTTACGGCTGTAAACTCGTTTACGGCCGTAAACCCGTTTACGGCCAGTAAAGAGTGGACCCCACCACCGACCACAAAACCTCTATAAATACGAGACCTCCACCTTCATTTGAACATTTCTGGCCAAAAACTCTCTCATTCTCTCTCTAAGAACGTTGACCGTAAACACCTAAAAACACCTTCAAACTTCAGGAAACATCGAGAAACACCGTTTGGAGTCACTTCGGAACGTCTGGAGCACTTATCTCTCTGAAAACAGCACCATTGTTCTTGAGTTTACGGTCCACCTTCAAAGACCGTAAACCCTGTTCTTGAGTTTACGGTCCAAGCCTTCAGAAACCGTAAACCCTGTTCTTGAGTTTACGGTCCAAGCATTCAGAAACCGTAAACTCTGTTCTTGAGTTTACGGCCGTAAACTCATCAAGCCTTCAGAAACCGTAAACTACCAGTCGACCGTAAACCCTTGTTCACGGCCGTAAACACCTTTTAAGTGGTGCTTTTGACTGAAAACCCACTTTCATCGATTCGATCAAGTCCCGGTAACATTCCTCAACTGAATACAAGTGTTCCTCTAACACTTTATCTAACGAAATCACTAATTTAGATACATATATGTATTTATTTGATAATAGGATTCCGTTAAGTGTCACGTGCAACAACTCGAGGATCTTCATTTCAGTCAACGCTTTCCCACAACAACTGTGAGTTCATACCCCTACATTTTCCGTATTTTTAATGTTTTCAGGGGGGGGGGGGAATACAAGCTAAACATAAATGTTTTCAAAACCTATGCAAATCTCATACTTTAACCCTTTGTACTGTGTTGAGCATAAGGGACGTTTTCACTAAAATTTGCATAGTTTTCCGGACACGCTATTCACTATACATGCAAACTATAATCGGTATAGTTTGGGATTTTCTAAACATAACGAGTACAGAAACTTTCACTACTAAACATATGCACTAAGACAGAAATAGTTTATAGTTACATCACTACTTTATCATGGTTTTCATAACTGTAATTATCACTATATACGGTATACATACGGGTTTTCACTACGATAGAACGCTACTACACTACATGTAAGCTAGATTGTACGATACTGTGAGGCACTACTTCACTACTGTACCCTTGGGTGTACAGGGATAAATCCTACCATAGTATAACCAGAGTCTCCTGGAGGGAGAGCGTGAGATTTGTGAATAGATCTATTCGGGACTGACAATCCCACATCTGGACTGCTAGCTACAGTTAGGCCGGCACGCCTGAGATGTACAAATGTCATTTAACTCGACGCCTGAAGAACGTTGGAAAGGTCTCTAGTCATATCAAGCATGGTTATACGACTCACATTATGTATAAATCACCTTTAGTTTACAACCTGGCACTCTTCAACAATTTTATTTTTACTAAATAGAACTGATACACACTACGTATACTGGTTAAAGCCAGGGTTTTCAAACAGAACCGATTATGCAATGGTTTCACATAAAAAATACTTATACTTCATGATTAGTTTTAGCTAGTCACATGAGGTAGTATTTTCGCACATCACTACAGTTTTCCGTAACGAACATTCATGGTTTTATACGAAATCGATAACGCTACCTTCTCACTAAAGAAAATATCGGATTTTCTTGGAAACATACAGATATTCATGTTTTATTACAGAACTGATGAATCGGGTGTGCCGCCCTTTCTTAGACAAGTTTGTGATTGTATTCATCGACGATATACTTGTCTATTCGCGGAGTGAGAATGACCATAAACAGCACTTAAGGCAGGTGTTGGAAACATTAAGGGCAGAAAAACTATACGCGAAATTCTCGAAGTGCGAATTCTGGATCAGGAAGGTAAATTTCCTAGGACACGTGATTAGCAAGGAAGGAATACACGTGGACCCTTCCAAGATCAAAGCGATTGAGAATTGGTCTGCACCAAAGACACCCACATAAATCCGACAATTCTTGGGTCTCGCGGGCTATTATCGCAGGTTCATCCAGAACTTCTTCAGAATCGCTAAGCCTTTAACTACCCTGACACAGAAGGGTGTAACCTTCAGTTGGGAAGCCAAGAAAGACACTGCATTTCAAACATTGAAGCGGGCCCTGTGCAGCGCACCTATCTTGTCCCTGCCCGAAGGGACGGAAGACTTCGTAGTCTATGTGATGCATCCAATAAGGGCCTAGGGTGTGTGCTCATGCAGAGAGGAAAGGTCATCGCCTATGCCTCGAGGCAGTTGAAAACACACGAAGTCAATTACACAACTCACGATTTAGAATTGGGAGCAGTGGTCTTTGCGTTAAAGATCTGGAGACACTATCTCTATGGAACTAAGTGCACTATCTTCACCGACCATAAGAGCTTAGAGCATATTCTTGATCAAAAGGAGTTAAACATGAGACAACGGCGATGGGTAGAGCTACTCAGTGACTACGAGTGCAAACTTCGCTATCATCCCGGCAAGGCCAATGTGGTAGCGGATGCCCTTAGTCGAAAGGAGTATTCAGGGCGTAAGGTGAAGGCACTGACCATGACTATCCACTCCCATTTATCCGCGCAAATCAAGGAGGCTCAGCTGGAAGCCTTAAAACCAGAGAACATGCCGGGTGAAGCATTGAGAGGAATGGAAAAGAACCTAGAGATCAAGGGAGACGGAGTCTATTATTTCATGGACCGGATCTGGACCCCAAAATTCGGTGGTTACAGAGAGGTTGTAATGAACGAAGCTCACAGGAGGAAATACTCCGTTCACCCAGGGTCGGATAAGATGTACTTGGATCTCAAACAGCTCTATTGGTGGCCAAACATGAAAGTAGAGATTGCTACCTTCGTGGGCAAGTGTCTGACTTGTGCCAAGGTGAAGGTCGAATATCAGAAGCCCTCAGGCCTACTTCAGCAGCCGGAAATACCTGAGTGGAAGTGGGAAGGGATAACCATGGATTTTATCACCAAGTTACCCAGATCTCCGAGTGGGCACGATGCCATCTGGGTAATTGTCGATCGGTTGACGAAGTCCGCCCACTTCCTGCCAATCAAAGAAAGCTTCAAGATGGAGAGACTCACACGGATCTACCTTCAAGAGATAGTCCGCCTTCATGGTGTACCTGCATCCATTATCTCCGATCGAGATAGCAGATTTACATCGAGGTTCTGGCAGTCACTACAGAAAGCTCTTGGAACTAAATTGGATATGAGCACGACTTATCATCCCCAGACTGATGGACAGAGTGAGAGAACAATTCATACATTGGAAGACATGTTGAGAGCCTGCGTCATCGATTTCGGCGCATCATGGGACACTCAACTTCCTTTGGTTGAATTTTCCTACAACAACAGCTACCATACCAGCATCAAGGCTGCGCGTTTGAAGCCCTCTATGGTCGTAAGTGCAGATCCCCTCTGTACTGGGCTGAGGTGGGTGACACGCAGCTAGTCAGGGGTCAAGTTCCCGACAGTACTCTCACTGGTCCTGAGATCATCCGAGAGACAACTGAAAAGATTGTGCAAATCCGAGAACGACCGAAAGCCTCACGAGATAGACAAAAGAGCTACGCCGATAAGAGACGAAAACCCTTGGAGTTCCAGGTTGGTGACCGCGTCCTTCTGAAGGTCTCACCCTGGAAAGGCATGATACGCTTTGGGAAGCGTGGAAAGCTAAACCCAAGGTACATTGGACCGTTTGAGATCCTTGCTAGGATCGGTCCAGTAACATACAAACTCCAATTACCGCGAGAGCTCAGCAACATCCACCCTGTTTTCCACGTATCGAACCTAAAGAAGTGTCTGTCCGATGAGACACTTGTGATTCCTCTCGATGATATTGAAATCAACGAGAACCTCCACTTCGTGGAAGAACCGGTCGAAACTTCTTGGTTTAGAAAATGATCTAGTTATATATAATTAAATTATTTACGAGTCGGAACCAAAAGTCGCGCGGAAACCCGAATATCTCGAAAAACCAAACATTTCCGGTCTAAGTGAGGTTACGACCGTAAACGCGTTTACGGCCGTAAACCCGTTTACGGCCAGTAAAGAGTGGACCCCACCACCGACCACAAAACCCCTATAAATACGAGACCTCCACCTTCATTTGAACATTTCTGGCCAAAAACTCTCTCCTTCTCTCTCTAAGAACGTTGACCGTAAACACCTAAAAACACCTTCAAACTTCGGGAAACATCGAGAAACACCGTTTGGAGTCACTTCGGAACGTCTGGAGCACTTATCTCTCCGAAAACAGCACCATTGTTCTTGAGTTTACGGTCCACCTTCAAAGACCGTAAACCCTGTTCTTGAGTTTACGGTCCAAGCCTTCAGAAACCGTAAACCCTGTTCTTGAGTTTACGGTCCAAGCATTCAGAAACCGTAAACTCTGTTCTTGAGTTTAAGGCCGTAAACTCATCAAGCCTTCAGAAACCGTAAACTACCAGTCGACCGTAAACCCTTGTTCACGGCCGTAAACACCTTTTAAGTGGTGCTTTTGACTGAAAACCCACTTTCATCGATTCGATCAAGTCCCGGTAACATTCCTCAACCGAATACAAGTGTTCCTCTAACACTTTATCTAACGAAATCACTAATTTAGATACACATATGTATTTATTTGATAATAGGATTCCGTTAAGTGTCACGTGCAACAACTCGAGGATCTTCATTTCAGTCAACGCTTTCCCATAACAACTGTGAGTTCATACCCCTACATTTTCCGTATTTTTAATGTTTTCAGGGGGGGGGGGGAATACAAGCTAAACATAAATGTTTTCAAAACCTATGCAAATCTCATACTTTAACCCTTTTGTACTGTGTTGAGCATAAGGGACGTTTTCACTAAAATTTGCATAGTTTTCCGGACATGCTATTCACTATACATGCAAACTATAATCGGTATAGTTTGGGATTTTCTAAACATAACGAGTACAGAAACTTTCACTACTAAACATATGCACTAAGACAGAAATAGTTTACAGTTACATCACTACTTTATCATGGTTTTCATAACTGTAATTATCACTATATACGGTATACATACGAATTTTCACTACGATAGAACGTTACTACACTACATGTAAGCTAGATTGTACGATACTGTGAGGCGCTACTTCACTACTGTACCCTTGGGTGTACAGGGATAAATCCTACCATAGTATAACCAGAGTCTCCTGGAGGGAGAGCGTGAGATTTGTGAATAGATCTATTCGGGACTGACAATCCCACATCTGGACTGCTAGCTACAGTTAGGCGGGCACGCCTGAGATGTACAAATGTCATTTAACTCGACGCCTGAAGAACGTTGGAAAGGTCTCTAGTCATATCAAGCATGGTTATACGACTCACATTATGTATAAATCACCTTTAGTTTACAACCTGACACTCTTCAACAGTTTTATTTTTACTAAATAGAACTGATACACACTACGTATACTGGTTAAAGCCAGGGTTTTCAAACAGAACCGATTATGCAATGGTTTCACATACAAAATACTTATACTTCATGATTAGTTTTAGCTAGTCACATGGGGTAGTATTTTCGCACATCACTACAGTTTTCTGTAACGAACATTCATGGTTTTATACGAAATCGATAACGCTACCTTTTCACTAAAGAAAATATCGGATTTTCTTGGAAACATACAGATATTCATGGTTTATTACAGAACTGATAACACTACATTTTCACTAAAGAAAATATCGGATTTTTGTTGGAAACATACAGATATTCATGGTTTATTACAGAACTGATAACACTACATTTTCACTAAGGAAAATATCGGATTTTCTTAAAACTATACAAATATTTTCTGAACTCATCAACGATTTTCACTACAAACCACCGCTTATGAACTCACCAGCTTTATGCTGATACTTTTTCAAACTGCTTGTATTCTCAGGAAATCAGTAGACAGGTACTTGCTGGATTTTCGAGGAACTGGAGCAATAAGAGTTTTATGTTTATACTATACAAAGCTATTGGATGTAATTCAAACAAAGTTTCAGACAAAGTTTCAACTGATGTAAACATTTTTATTTAAGTATTCACTGTAATGGTTGTGTTGCTATGATTGCTGTTATTCATTGGTTGTGATGCTACACATGACGTCCTCCGCCCCGGAACGTTTCCGCCATCGGTTTCGGGGTGTGACAGATTGGTATCAGAGCCCTTGTTTATAGCGAACTAGTATACCGAACCTTACGTGGTATTCAACTATAAACACTAAGGGGCCTAAGTGCTCTACGCTAAAAGTATACTTTCAAAAATATAAGTATTTTTATAAAAGTATACGCATACATAACAAAGTTCGTGTCTCTAGTAGAACAAAACAAAAAGTATTTGGATGTTGGAACGCTGCGGTTAAACCTGGGCAGTTATGTAATCATGTCTAGGGTGAATATAGCCTGATCAACTATATTCAGTCGAGACATGACCAACATGTGCTTGGGAGTGACTGTGGTGTTACAGCAGGCCTAAAACTTACCAAAATCATCCCACATAAAATA
Organism: Lactuca virosa; assembly: GCF_052849685.1. NCBI lineage: Eukaryota > Viridiplantae > Streptophyta > Magnoliopsida > Asterales > Asteraceae > Lactuca > Lactuca virosa. The sequence goes on from NC_136430.1 coordinate 339,136,348, forward strand.
CTATAGGAGTATATTTGCTAGAGCTAAACTCAGTATACAGATTCACTCTAAGTGTTGCTACCTCTTCTCCCTTAAGCGATAACTTACTTGCGTTAGTAACCTTTCTATGCTTATCGCTCGGTAGTATACTTTTATTATCAGGATGAGATATATTTTTTTTATATATATCTCGAGGACTTACCGTCCTCTTCTTCCTGACTGTTTTCTAGAACGAGATGCCTCCTCGACCAAGACCCATCAGAAGGAACGACGACACTCCGCCACCACCACCACCTCCTCAGTTCGACCCTGTCATGTTCCAGGCAGCAGTTACCGCCGCCGTGACTGCATCAATAAAACATATCGTTGTGTGTAATTTGATGAGTAAGTACAAGCGAACATTTGGGTCGAAGTTTATCCATTCCTTTTACCCTTGGAGGGATAAAAGTGATATCTGTGGGCCCCTCGATGATTTATTGATGACAAACGTAAGTGCTCGGCCGGGCCTGGACTGATTTGATTTGTTCAATTAGTCGGTTGTCATAAATCGGAAATCGGGAAACAAAAAATGGACAGAGAGAATGATTATAATTCATGTCTCAGTCCATATGATATCTAGAATGGAGGAATATATGATCACTTATCTAATGGACGCGTCATTGATTTGTTCAGAGTTCGACAGCGGCTTTTAAGAGCTACGATTGCTAGTCAGGTTGCAAAGTCATACTTGCAATAATAGTTATTAGACTTATCCAAGTGGGAGACTGTTGGATTAGTGTCTAAGTCCATAACTATAATTGGTATGTACTTGACCCGATTTGGCATGGTCAATTTGGGTTGCATGGCATCAGAACAATTTGGATAGACTTTTTTGAGAAAATGATATTTATGATTTATTAATATATTATAAGTTCTAATATATTAATATGAAATCATATTATTTAATTAGTATTGATCAATAATTAATTTGGAACTAATTATGTGATCAAAAGAGACTAACTAAATATATGGGGATTGATTATGTAAATCATTCATTCTTATATATGTGGGCTTATGATCCATAGTTCTTCATGTTGGACTAAACCCATGGGGTAACCCATGGATACTCCATGGAGGTTAAAACCCATGGATCATGAAGAATATGGAGAGTCATGAGTTACCTGGTGTAACCCTAATAGCCACAATATATAAAGACCCTATAGCTCAAGAAATCGGCACCTAAAAAGGATTCATATGAGAGGGCTAGCCGATTTTGAGCATAAGAACTTTTCTCTCAAGTTATTCCAAGTTGTTGGTGGTGTTGTGTGAACCATTTGAGGTGTCACACTTGGGGCACTAGGCTCTTAAGCTCCATGGAATCAATCTACAACAAAGAGGTATATCATTCTACTAGATTCTTGTATTGTATATACTTCATATTATGCTAGTTAGGATGAAACCTTGGAATATTGAATATTTGCATGTATAATAGAGAAAACATAGATCCAAGGTTTATAGGGTTGTATGTGCATCATAGGATGTTGTAGTATACTAAAACCCATCACTAAATTGCAATATAATTCAATTTTAGGGTTAATAATGAAAGTACATCAAAACAAGATGTTACAACACTCAGCTCACTCACACTTAGGGCTCACGCTAACAAGGATTGTCGCCTCCCTTGCCGATGCCTACAACCGGCCCAACCAACTACCTTTCAACACGATTCCCGGTATGCAAAATGGCATATGACAATTCTTGAAATATAATAACCAGACAATCGTAAGAAGCGACTATCCTTGGGTGGAGACTTAACTATACTGAACATAACATCTCACACACAAAAACATGATCATAAGCATAATGATAAGAATATGAAGGAAGTGAATACAATACATACCTGCAACTGCATTTGATAGAACTCGGGTTTCCTCGGCCTGTAACTGAAATGCTTGGCTCCATACTACTGGAGCCTCCGCCCTATCCTTGTGACCATCAGTAATCCTAAATGTAGCTGGAGCAGGGGCCATCACTACTCCACTCGTCAACCTCGGACAGTCAGCCTTCTTGTGGCCCACCTGGTTGCAATGGAAACAAATCGGACTCGAACCCCGAGGAAAATCCATGCTAAAATGACCAGTTTGTCCATAGTTGAAGCAACCCCTCCCTTTCTCATGATAGCTCCCCTCGCGAGTCCTCCCGCACTCGGCATAACAGCCCCGACCCTGATGGCCTCCTGATCATGGATCATGAGTCTTGGGCCTCTTCGCCTGGCCTACTGCGGTCTCATCCTGAACCAACTTCCTCTTCCTCATAATCTCCAAATCAATCTCCCGTTCTTAGGCTATGGCAATCATGTCCTCCAAGGTCCTGTAGTTGGGCATGCTTACAAACACCTGAATATCATCCTGCAACATATCATGGTACCTCATCTTCTTTATCTCCTCATCTGCAGCGTACTACTAGTACAATCAAATCCCTCTCCCTGAACTTGGCGGTGATCTCCGCCACTGTATTTGTCATATGGTGAAGGTCCTAAAAATGTCACACCCCCAAACCAGAACGGCGGAAACGTTCGGGGGCGGAGGACTTCAGGTAAGTATCACAACACATGCAATATAGTAATCAAAGTACAAACAACCATTGCATTAATAAGTATAAGTTTTACATAAGTGTTTAAACATTACATATTAAAACACCAAAGTAGGTATAGTAGAAGTAAAGGGTCGCGGTACGGTACTAGGTAGTCTTCTCAAAAGCTTCGGGAGTGTACCTGTCTACTGGATTCCTGAGAATACAAGTTATTTGGAAAGAGTAGATCAGCATTTAAGCTGGTGAGTTCACAAGTATTTTAGTTCTGTTAAGTATACCCTAAGTTCTTTGGATAAGTTCACTGGTTCCTCCAGAAAATCCTATATTTCCTGAGGTGATTAACTGATAACCTAAATAGTTTCCCTCTGTAATTACTTAGTTTATACTAATTATATATAACCCAATATTGAATGGACAGTTAAATGGGTGTATCTGCCCTAAGCTCACAACCAAACAAGGAACAGGAAGTAAGGCGGAAGTCACACATTTCATTGTCAATCGGATATTACTTATGTATAACTTTGATGTAAAAACTAAGGAATTATAGAATTAACTACTAAAGGTCCTTTATGTTATACTAGTTTACAGAAGGTGAATTACTAAGTTCCCATTTGTAAAAGTGGTTTAATCCCATAAACCGTTTCATTTGTAAAAGTGGTTTAATCCCATAAACTGTTTCCTTTGTAAAAGTGGTTTAATTCCATAAACCGTTTCATTTGTAAAAGTGGTTTAATCCCATAAACCGTTTCATTTGTAAAAGTATACTTAGTTATATCCGTTCTACAGTAAAAACCTTAGTATTAATCCTGGAAAATATTATATTATCCATAATACTGCTTTGTGGTTTTAAATATTCCAAAACTAGAAGTTCAAGTATATTTTCCATACTTGATTTCATGATACGTAGCTTTTACTGTAAGTAAAAACTAACATAAGGTATATTTGGTCAGGATGTAATTATCTTTTCTTACTGTTTTAAGAGAAGTATATTACTTAGTAATTTACTCGTTGTTTTATCCATGTGAGTTCTATTAACCATAATAATATAACTGATATGCCTGATGCGACGTTCTTCAGGCGTCGGAAACGATATGATATTTGACACCCTAGGCCTCCCGGCCAAACTGTAGCGAACAGTAAAGGTGCGGGATTGTCAGTCCCATATAGATCTATACACAAATTCACGCTCTCCCTACAAGAGATTCTGGTTAATAAGTCAGGACTTAAAGTCGTACTTAGATAAGTACACCATGAAGAGTCTCACAAATTTATTGTTTCAACAAGATTTACGATGTATTATTACCCCGTGATTGCTAACCCTGGTACTCTGTATTGTACCTTTGTTAATGCAAACCCGGTATGCTGTATTATTACCCTGTGATTGCTAACCCTGGTATGTTGTATTTGTACCTTTGTTAATGCAAACCCAGTATGTTGTATTATTACCCCGTGATTGCTAACCCTGGTACGTTGTATTTGTACCTTTGTTAATGCAAACCCGGTATGATGTATTATTACCCCGTGTTTGCTAACCCTGGTACTCTGTGTTGTACCTTTGTTAATGCAAACCCGGTATGATGTATTATTACTTCTTTAATATGTTGTTCATATATTAAAGGTATTATACATATCCTGGTATAGTTAAATGAATTTTGGTAATTTCCTTGGAAAGTATACAATCGTGAATCATACTTGTATATTTAGTTCTGAATCATAAATTATACGTATTATAATCTATATGTTCTATCTGATTAGCATGATTTCTCATGGATAAACACTTTTGCTCAGCATGATACAAAGGTAATGATACCGAAAGGAGTAACCTTTTATACTCATATATGTATTAATATATATATATATATATATATATATATATATATATATATATATATATATATATATATAATTAAGAAGGAAACGACATTCGGACAAATAACCCCACCTTAATTCCACATCCAAACAAGGAAAACGAAATAAGATAATTCATTAGTCCTAAGCCCTTCAAATCTTATTTATATATTTATACATATATAAACATGATTTTGGCATTTATAATTTGAAATAGTTTATAAAACCTTTTTCAAAGAATTTAACGGAGTTTACATGACTTTAAAGATTAACATGGCTTTAAGTCATTTTGGAAGTATTTGGTAATCCTTAAAAGCATAAGGAAAGCCTTTGTGTGATTATTATCACATACAGTTATTAACACAATTTAATATTGTGTTAAACTTGTATTCCCCCTAAAAAGCATTTAAAAACCATTAAAAAGGTAAATTATAGGGGTATGAACTCACTTTGATAAGTGGTGATTTGGGCAGCGTTTCGTTTCTATAGATGCTCTTTCTCGAAGAAACCGCGAGTGTTTGAGTAAAAACCGGGCTTTATGCGGGCAGCACTTCGACTGGAAAGAGGTTAGCTTCTCGAGAATTCCGGGGCTCCGGGGCTTGCTTCGGGTTTTAGACACGATAACGGGGCCTTAGGGGGTCGTGAGAAAGTTTAGGGGGTGAAAAGGTGAAAAATGGTGAAATTTGGGGTGAAAAACCTCTCAAATCCGAGAAGTCTCGCACCCTTTATATAGGGGTGCGAGGGTTCGGCCGAGGAGGTTTGTCATCGGACAGGTGGCGAGGGCTCGGACACCTGGCTCATGCGAAGACGAGTCAACAGCCACGCGTCAGAAGGAGGAGCGAAGCTGGAGGCGGTTCTCGGATGCGTGTCGGATCAGGAGAGGACCGGACTTCGGTCCAATCAGGAGGTGCCATGACGACTTCGGACCAATCAGCAGGTGACACGCGAGGCTGCGGTCCAATTAGAAGACACCACGTAGCAGACCCGTGGAAGCCTCGCATGCGAGGGTGACGTGGCCGAAGTGGGTCCATGCGAAAATTCGCGGTTTTCAACACTTTCTTGATTTTTGCGCCAAAACTTGCGAAGTTCATAACTTTCGTATACGAGCTCCATTTTTGGCGTTCTTTATATGCCCACGTAGGTAAAACTATACTCTACGACTTTCGTTTAGACTTTGTTGGCTAATTTTGAATTTATTTTTAATATTATTATTTTTAACAGACCGGGACAGGAAATCCGTTAAAAATTCATAACTTCTTCATCCGACGTCCGTTTTCGTCTGTCTTTTTACCGTTGTACTACTTTTGACGAGACCTTCGATTCTCATTTAAGTTGTCGGTTAAATATCAATCGATTTATGTTTCGAATTTTTAGCTGTCTACTGCTAAACCGAAACTTAGAAAAATCATAACTTCCTCATACGAAGTCAGATTTTTACGTTCTTTTTATGAACGTTCTCGGTTTAACATATTCTACAACCTTCATTTAGATTGTTAAGGCTAAAAAGCCTTTTATCGAAAATTCACTTTTTACACTGAACAGTGTTTTGCCGGTTTTGTCGCGGATTTTCGATTGGTCATAACTTCTTCGTTGTAACTCGGATTTCAGTGTTCTTTATATTTTTGGAAACCTTGTTGTAATCTATACCACTTGGTTCATCCCAATTAAAATTATTGATCAATTTATTTTTGACCTAAATTTGACTGGTGTCACATTATCCCCCCGTTAGAGGGAATTTCGTCCCGAAATTAAGTCTAAAGTGATACTCATGGACTAGGTCTAATCTTTCCTTTCCCAAGTGAATTCAGGTCTCCGGTTTGTAATCCAGCGAACCTTCACTAACGGGATAAGACTTTGCTTGGTTCTTTTGATTTCCCTACCCATGGTTTCTATTGGTTCTTCTACAAAGTGTAGACTTTTATTTAACTTGATTTCATCGAGTGAAATAACAAGTGTTTCATCGGATAGACACCTCTTTAGATTAGATATGTGAAAGGTGGGATGAATGTTATTAAGTTTTTGTGGTAGTCTAAGTTTATAAGTACAAGACCAATTCTGGTAAGAATATCAAATGGTCTTATGTACCTTGAATTTAGTATTCCACGCTTTCTTAAGCATATCTTGTCCTTCCGGGGTGAGACCTTCATATGACAAGGTCATCAACTTGGAATTCCAAAGGGTTTTCTTTTATCGAAGCCGTAGCTTCTCTTATTAACTCTGGAAGCTTTATGTCGCTTCCTGATTAGTATTTTCTTTTTGGTAGTTTCTCGGATGAATTCCAGATCAGCGAAGGTGCTGTGTGGAAATTGGACCTCTAGCTAGTTGCGTATTACCTAATTTAGTCCAGTGCAGATAGGATCTGCACTTGCGACCGCAGAAGGTTTTGAATGGAGCAACTTGAATGCTAGCGTGATAAAGGATTCGACTAATTGGTAAATGGGTATCCCATTTTTTACCATAGTTGATCACATAGGCTCATGACTACTCTAGTTCCTAGAGATTTTTGAAGTGACTGCCTTGTTGGGTTTTAGTATACTACAACATCCTATGGTCTACATGCAACCGTATAAACCTTGGATCTATGTTTTCTCTATTATACATGCAAATATTAAATATTCCAAGGTTTCATCCTAACTAGCATATTATGAAGAACCTATACTACAAAGTTCTAGTTAGATGACATACCTTTTGATGTAGCTTGATGTCTTCAAGCTTTAAGAGCTTAGCCCCAATAGTGTGGAAGCCTCAAGTGGAATCACAAATCACCAAAACACCTTGGAAAACCTTTAGAGAATATGGATACTTGGCTCACACTATGAAATCGGTTATTGCCCTCTTTAGTGTATCTACACTAGCCACTCGCATAATTTCATGAACCATAAGACTCTTTATATAGTGTGGAGGATTAGGGTTAAACCCTAATACCCATGACCTTTCATTTCCTAGGATCCATGGGTTAAAGCTCCATGGACTATCCATGAAGACTTAGCCCAACCTAAATGAACTTGGCCCACTACACATATATATATCTAAGAGTCCATATTTAATTAGTTCCTTTTGATCACTTAATTAATTATAAATTAATTCTTGATCAATACTAATTAAATAATATGATTATATATTAATATATTAGAACTTATAATATATTAATATAAATCATAAATATACTATTCTCAAAAGACTATCCATATAAATTGTGTCGGTGAAGTGCAACCCAAATGGACCATGCCGGGTCGGGTCAAGTACATACCAAATATAGTTATGGACTTAGACATTAATCCAACAGTCTCCCACTTGGATAAGTCTAAAACTATTATTGAGTATGACTTCAAAAACCAACTGGCAATCGTAGCTCTTAAAGCCACTGTCGAACTCTGATCTTGTCAATGAACTCTGACCTTTGTCAATGACTTGTCCATTAGATAAGGGATCATATATTCCTCCATTCTAGATATCATATGGACTGAGACATGGATTATAATCATTCTCTCTGTCCATTTGTTGTTTCCCGATTTTCGATTTATGATGACTGACTGATTGAACAAATCAAATCATTCCTGGCTTGGCCAAGCACTCACATGTGTCATCGCTAAATCATCGAGGGGCCCACAAATATCGCTTTTATCCCGAAGGTAAAAGGAATGGATAAACTTTGACTCATATGGCTTGTTCTACTACTTGTTGAATCATACACAAAGGCACGTTTTATAACATCGAGTTACCAATGCGTTTTCGTGCAATCAATGTATAACCAACTCATAGTAACAACTCATATCTCTAGGTTTGAAGAATATAAGATATTATCGTCTCATGATCACTCGTGATAAAATCCATGAAGTGATTCAAATGAGCGCGGGTTGAATCCAATACTCAGAACTTATGAGCACTCATGAGTGTTGTAGCACCACTTTGTCCACCAACTTGGACCTCTACAAACCAACCCATGACAGTCTTGATTCATATCTACTTCCAACATATGACCGACTGTGGATGGTTTAAATAACTTAATCATTCAGGAAGAGTGACTTAGTTATTCTGGAAGTCAAAACATGCAAAGTGAAACACAAGAATAAATGAATCAAATATGGTATCAAACCCTATGAATATAAATAAACACTTTTATTTATCACCATACTGATTACTCATTATTCATTGTTTCGGTTTTATCAACTTTATACTTGAATTAAAAACACTAGTTGTCCCATGCTCCAAGCATGTACACTATGTTTTTCTTAAACAATAGCTTTGCCATACACCAAGTATGCACTCTATGTTTGTCTATGATCCTTACTTTGTGAAATAAACCAATTGAACATAATTTCAATGATTCTAATTTCACACTCCCAAATCCTTATCGAAAAATGTGAGAATTTCAAATTCCTATCATTTATCGAAATCTGTTTAGATTTTAAACTTATATGCACTGAACCTCCTGTAATGAATATGTACAAAGTCACAAAGACTTGTCAACGGTCATTATAAGGTATTCCAATGGAGATCAACTCCATGGAAACTAAGTCTCATATTCAAAGTACATTGCTTTGGACATGCTTCTTGCATTAAGTTTTCTAATCTTACACAGATAACTTCCACCTATGGAGACAACTCCATATTCTCATTTTGACTATCACTTCTGAATAAGAGATGCCTCTTTTCAGAATATGTCAATATGGTCCTTCCAAAATTAGCACTATACTTCCAACTGTCCCTGAGCAACCAATCTTTGGTAAACCTCAGATTGTCCTCGACAATTGCTTAATCATTTTAGTCATATCGAATTCTAGACCTTTTCCCTTCTTAATGCCTCTGGGCATTTGGAAAAATTTAGAAATGACAAATATTATAGCACATGCAATCGATCCTGTACCCAAAGCAAATGGTACACGATTCATGATGTCTCACATAAAGACATGATTCTAGACCAGTCTTTTGCTACAATATTTTTATTTGCCATGTTTTCAAAATTTGACTATGAAGAGGGATGCCGTAATCATAATCGAATTTTGAGAACGCAATATATAGAATTTCCTTAAATTGAACCAATCCAACATGAAATTCATATATATATTCTTGACTAAGGATGATTAAGGTCTCAATCTAAGCCTTTAGAACTGAAATGAAGTGTATCCTCTCCCTTAATTATAGCAAAACAACTTTTTCAATCCCTGCAGCCTCACGAATTGAAACTTTTGTTTTCTATAATTAACATTGCTAACTTGCAACACTAACAATAATTATCATGCTCCTACTAACATGATGATTATTAGCATAACACTTATGCTCCCACTAGCTTTGACATGTACTCAGAAATCAGCTGGACTTCTAGAAATCAATACTTTATTGACTTTCTTACCAAAGTTCAGATTTCTGATACGAGATGCTTTGATAAAACTTTATCAAAATCATACACCTTTCCTTAGATAGCATGCATGTGTGTCTAAACAATTTCAGAACTATGAAAAGGGATGCCGTAATCATAGTCTCAATTGTTTAGACCTTTTGCCATCTGCTTCAAATCTACTTGGTGGAAGTGTTTCCTCGCCATCATTTTCATGAATCGGAGAGAAACCTTATGACCCTTAGATTTTATGGTGTATGTGTTCTTATCCATGTGAATCGTCAAAACCATAGTCACAAGACAAGGATAATGACAAATCCAAACTCATATGGACTGAACTTATGCAATCTTAACTTCTTGCCACCTGGCAGTACAGGGCCTGCCATTGCTTCCAAGTTGTTATGCAACCAATTGAGAACTTTCAGAACTCCTATGCAAAGCCAACTTTAACTGGAATGGGCACAGAATATGTCAACACGATAGGTTATAAACCTCAAGTCGTGTGCTAGTGAAGAACCTCAGGTTTTATTCTTGATTAGTTCTTGAAATTCTTTTTAGGATCTTTAAGACTCCCACTATCCTCTTGACATATAAGACTATCTTGCCAAATATTCAAGAGATAGTGCGGATTCTTTATCAAGACAAACACTTCACACAATTGGCCTTAGTTGGTCTTTGTTTTATCCAAGACATCACAACTTACCAATTTCAAATGTACAAGAGTAGGACACTTTTACTCTTACATTTGACAAGTGTTTTAAACCTTTCTTTAAGATATGCCACTCAACTTATAGTCTTGGAGTATGACTCTAAGACTTGTTTTGAAACGAAGTATGACTCATCTCCTTGATTTAACCATTTCAACAATTCATGACTCCTCTTCTTAGTCATAAGAATGCACTAAGATGTCCTTAGAAGACCAATTGTGATGTGGTTCTTAAATCATTAATATGATCACAAAACATGATACTAAAGTACTCTCCCATCTTTTAGATTTGAGAAAACTTTTATCTTTCTGCCTAATTTGATTCTTCTCATTCGTTCTGCCATACATTGAGACTTTTCCAATGTTTCAGAATTATACTTAAACTTGTAAGTATAACCATATTTACTAAACTTTAGTACATCAAATAGTTTTAACGAGCTTTGTGGTGGACATGACCAGTGCACAAGAATGTGTACTCGATCCCTTTAGTCCTTCACTCGACTCACACATCCATGTGAACAAGTAATTAGTCTTGATTTTCCAATGCTTGAAAGTTCTCATTCATCATACTATTCAACTTGCATGATTCCAAGTTTCGGCCCAATTGAAACTTGGGTGATGAGGAACTTTCCTGATTTGGTAAATTTAGACACTACCACAAATGAAAGAATCAAATCCATTTTCCAATATTGTTGTCAGTGGAATCATATAAGCAACAATTTTCCACAAATACCATTGTAAGGATACTTCAAATAAATAAAATTAAACAATTTTATTTTATTTTAAAAGTTTGCGGAAAAAATTATCCTTACAATCCACATGGAAAATTGTTGTTATCTATTCCTTAGCAATATATCATAACTTCTTAAGCAACTGCTCAAAATTCTGATGCGATCGAAATCCACCTTCGCGGTCAGAATCAGCATATACTTCCTTTAAGATTTCTCTCTATTCTTTGATTCTTAAAACATCAACATGTGACCCAGTCACATCATGTAATGAGGATCTCAGAATAGAACTTAACAGAGTTAGATAATGGGATCTACCTGATGTAGAGTCAAACTTATTGACTTTAACATCCTTAGGTAAATTTGGAAGCTTTGCAATCAACGCCCCTTCCTTTGGCAAAATAAACATATGAACCCTTTGGTAATGAGACTATCTCAGATTTAGCCTTTCTCTTTACCATTTGGTCAACCGGTTTGACTATGGTCAATCCCTTTCCATTGGGAAGAGAATGCTTTTTCTGGATTTCCAGTGTCACCATTGTCACTGTCCATAAAGTTTTTGGGAAGTTGATCTTCTAATCAAATTTGCTTTACTATCGTTCCAAATCATTGCTGATTCAGCAGCACCTAGCAAATAGATATGATCATTAAGGTTCATGTCATAGTCTGTTTCATAGTAGTCCCAAAGGAACTCACTATGTGACTTAGAAAGTGATTGAACATCCAACTTTCTCAAGACTTTGACACCCAACTCTCCCGGCTTGTCAATATGTGACTTCATCTCTAAGATGTGATCACACATAGACCTTGCTTGCCATTAGGGCTTGAGTGACCTTGAACTTGTGGGTTAGGGAGAATAATTAGAGGAGGTGGAGGAAGAGAAGTATGACTTCCATGAGCCAAACTCGGGAAGTCATATTCATTAGGAAAGCTTGGTTTGGGAAGATCATTGTTGTCTAAACCAGACATCAACAATGGGAGAAATTCACGTAAAGTTGATTTAAGTCCTTAATATAACACCCAATATGATATATTAAGGCTAGGACCCAACAAACTATTTTATAACTTGGAAGAGGGATGCCGTAATCCAAGCTATAAAATATTTGAAGGTAGGTGAATGACGATTCACCAATTTCCACCAAGATAAACGAAATGTATTATTAGGTTTTAATTGGTTTTGAAACTCCTAGATTCTTTTGAGATTCAATGAACTTTTCAATGGCATGTTTCAATCTCGAGTGTGCCCTTCAGGTTTTGTGACTGGGATGCCGAGGATCACAAAACAAGGTGTGAAGTAACCATGCAAATATACTTGGTACCCTTAATATTTACCCCTCAATCGATGTGTCGGTTAACCACACACGCTCCAACGATACTATGATAAACATTAAGTTACCCTTTGCCTACCTTGTTAAGTCCAGGTTAGTGTGCCGGTTAACCACACACGCTCCACTAACAGCTTAAACAAAGTGCAAAGTGTAATTTCATGGATTAGCACCTTATTCACATTTTCCTAAGTAACTAAGATTGGGAATTTATAAAAGGTTTAGTTACTTAGTATTTATCATTAATACTTTTAATGAAGGGAGAATTATAGTCCTTGTCCTACCTGTTCGGCTAACGACCCTCCACCAGTCAAGGAAGCGGTGGGTGAGAGTGGACACCCATTAAACTGCCATTTTATAGGCAGTAACCTTATACCCCCCTTATAGACCGGCTTCGTGAATGAGGCCTACTAATGGTAAGACGACTTGCTCTTATACATATAATATATTAAACTTTTAATATTATAATAGTATAAGGGTGTATTTCAGACATTTAAAATACTTGGTGGTTTAATCTATTAATTAAACTATACTCTTAATTTAATTAAATTTAAACCATGTCATTATGGAATTATTAATTCTCTTTTAATTAAACACTTTAATTATCTATTAATAAAGTCCATAAGAGTTAATTGAATTATTCAATAAAAACATCATAATTCCAATTATTAAATTCAAAATTAAAACCATTTAATTAATTGTTTAAGTTATGAACCCAAGAGTTTTAGAATTCAATTCTTTTTTTTATCATAAAAAAACTTTTTCCAAATTCCAAAACTTGAGGGCAAGTTTTGTAACTCTTGAAAACTTTTGGATTTCATAACTTATGGAGTTAAATACTTGTTTTATGATGAAACTTTTCATGTTCCATAACTTAAGAACAAGTTATGGAATTCTTTAAAACATTAAGACTAAGTTTTGTAACTCCATAAAAAACTTTGAATCAATTTTTTTAAAACCTTTTCATATCCATAACTTATGGAGGTTTCAAAAAACTCTTTAGATCAAACTTTTAAAGCTAATAAAATAATCATATCATTTTATCTTTTACTAAATTTGACCTAATTCAACTCATATAGCAAATGATTCAAATTTTACAAATAATTAGTTTTTCACAAAAACAAGTAATTATCTTAAAATTTGACAAACGTCATGTTTTTTTCCTTTTTTTTCTAACTTTGAAAATAAAACATTTGCATCAATATAACAGAAAACAACCCATGGCTCTGATACCACTGTTGGGTTTAGTATACTACAACATCCTATGGTGTACATGCAACCCTATAAACCTTGGATCTATGTTTTCTCTATTATACATGCAAATATTAAATATTCCAAGGTTTCATCCTAACTAGCATATTATGAAGCACCTATACTACAAAGTTCTAGTTAGATGACATACCTTTTGATGTAGCTTGATGTCTTCAAGCTTTAAGAGCTTAGCCCCAATAGTGTGGAAGCCTCAAGTGGAATCACAAATCACCAAAACACCTTGGAAAACCTTTAGAGAATATGGATACTTGGCTCACACTATGAAATCGGTTATTGCCCTCTTTAGTGTATCCACACTAGCCACTCGCATAATTTCATGAACCATAAGACCCTTTATATAGTGTGGAGGATTAGGGTTAAACCCTAATACCCATGACCTTTCATTTCCTAGGATCCATGGGTTAAAGCTCCATGGACTATCCATGAAGACTTAGCCCAACCTAAATGAACTTGGCCCACTACACACACACATATATATATATATATATATATATATATATATATATATATATATCTAAGAGTCCATATTTAATTAGTTCCTTTTGATCACTTAATTAATTATAAATTAATTCTTGATCAATACTAATTAAATAATATGATTATATATTAATATATTAGAACTTATAATATATTAATATAAATCATAAATATACTATTCTCAAAAGAGTATCCATATAAATTGTGTCGGTGAAGTGCAACCCAAATGGACCATGCCGGGTCGGGTCAAGTACATACCAAATATAGTTATAGACTTAGACATTAATCCAACATGCCTGAACTGGGAGATGATTCTATTATCTCAGCGGAGATAACAGATATTGGAATACCGTGCACTCACACGTTATAGTTATATTCTCTACTTGCCACATTTTCAGGTTTCAAGGCTTCTTGTTGAGCCTCCTTACTTTGTGTGGACAGATTTGAATGGGTTATCATAGTCAATGATTGGCTCTACGACCTGGGTACTCTTTCCGACTTAGGGTGTCAGCTATTATATTGGCTTTGTCGAGATGATAACGAATTTCGAATTCATAGTCATTTAGTAGCTCGACCCATTGTCGTGGTCTCACGTTGAATTCCTCCTGGTAGAATATATGATGAAGGCTTTTGCCTCGAAGTTCATGATAAGACTCATACTTGGCTCATCCACCATCACCTCGTGTATACAAGTCGTATATAATTTAGATTTCACAAAACGTTCGGATGGGTGACTCTGCCCCAGGTCCACAACCAAACAAGGAACAGGAGATAGGGCGGAATTACACATCCTTAATCTTGTTAAGTCTAAATTATATACCACTCCCGTGTATACACTTAGCATCGATAGATTAACTTAATGAGTTCTTAGTCTCTATTCTTGAGCTTGACCTGCGGTACAATGATTTTCCTATGAGATCTATTGGGGTACTTCGGTAGTTACTGACTTCTAAGACTACTGCGGTCCTTTTCGTTTGAAGTTTCCTGTCTACTGAGTAGGCTAGAATAGTGTGGTACCCTTCGCATGGGTACTTCTGAAGTTTTGAAATGAGAGACAACCTAAGGGTTTTGCGTTATGGATTGGAAGAATTTCATCTTACGGCTGATTAAGGAAAAAGTTCTCTTATACAGCATAAGAATTTTCACATGGTAAGGGCCAGGCCAAACCATGTCGAATGAGGATGTCGGAATTTTCTCGACGAAATAGATATTAAGTCGTTATGCGAAGAATGATTACTAGGATGATATCCTATGTACCTAAGTTTTCAGCGCTTCTGGTTTTATTCTGTTATTATCGCTACGAACCCCTTTTTGATTCGAAATTGGCGGGTACTACCAATACGAGGGTTCTGATAATTTGAAATTATGAACTTTCATGAAACGATCCTTACTAGGTATCTGTATAATCGCTTGGTGTATACAAGTCATGTATAATTAAGATTGGTAAGACCTTTGACTGAGCAACCCTGCCCTAAATCCACAACCAAACAAGGAACAGGAAATGAGGCGGGATTACTCACTCTAAGTTTACAAATCTTAATTATAAATGACCCTTACGTATACAATAAGTCATCATAGCTTACCTGTTAGGGTTTCAAATTTTACATAATTGTTGTGATTTAATTTGAACGGGAGAGTAATCATAATTATAGATAGTTATCGGGGTTTGGAAGCGTACCAAAATATAGCAGGGTTCTTTGATGCTTTCCCATGTATTGGGGTCAAAATCCTCCTGCTGCCCCGTCGTTCTTCTCTGTTGGACAGTCCCTCTTGTAATGTCCTATTTCACCGCAAAGGTGACATATGGGAATGGTTCCAACATTGATAGTTGAAGTGATGAACTCAACCGGAGTTCTACAGATGCGGGCGGTATGCCCCTTTATGTTGCATCTATTGCAATGCAGCTCTCGGCAAACTCCATGATGATGGTAGTTGCACTTGCTGCAGTGTGGGAGGTTTCCTAAGTACGGCGTGGTCGGTGCTAGAATAACATGGTTGATGGGGGTATTGACTGCCCCAGGTCGTTGCCCTCTGTTAGGTTCTTGAGTTGAACAACTCCCTTTCTTGTTCTCGAACTTTCGTTTCAGGATATTAGGCTTAAGGTTCAAAGTGTCCTTACAAGTAGGTGCTCGTTGCTGTACTTGGCCATCACCACGATCGGGGTTACCGATAGCATTACTACTAACATTTGCATTGTTAGCATTAAGGTGTGCCATGACAGCTGCTACAGCTGCTGTGACCGCAGCTTGAAACGTAGCCGCATCTATTTGAAGGATTGGTGTTTTACCGGTGGGTTGGTTACATTCCTTCGGAGGCATGATTCTGTTTCATGATAAGAAAATGAGCTCGTGAGCGACTATCATTGTCTCTAGATGTATTCTAACCATTTGTATCTATGTATAAATCTTTCGTTTTGTTATATTGTTCTTAATAATTCGACCTGCATCCCTATGATGCAGTCCTGGTAAGGAACAAAAATAAGTTTCTAGAATGGTTATGAACCGAGTATCATCCGAACTAAGTTACCTTCGTTTGGTGGATATCGTTTTCCAATTTTCGAAAATATTCGAAAACAATTCATAACAGTGTCTACATAAAATAGACTTATGAATTTGAGAAGTAATCACTATCAATTAAGATTTCGTGATCTGATTTATTGTTATTAGTCGTGACAGGAAAAGAGGATAAGCTCAAAACCTAATGTGAGTAATGAAATCACTAACTCACTAGGTTGAATCGATTTACTAGTTATTACTTAGATGAAAAGGCGCTCAAACACTTCACATGAATCACACGTGGTTTTCTTTTGTTCTCTGTTCTATTCTGGTTGGTAATGATTTGTTTCCTCCTGGTATCTATAGGGTGTCCTTATCCTCTGTATGTATATTGAATTCCCGAGCTGTCTTACTTCCGATTCTAACACTGATCCCCATTACTTCGTAATGAAGATTTTGAATCTCGGAGTAAGGGCACTAAATGATTTCTATAGTTTATTTACTTATCATCTGTTTCTTTCTCGGAATTTTCCTAATGAAATTCTGTTGGATCCTCCTTGACTATTCTATTGATTGCTGGAGTAACTACGTTTATCTAAGGGGTTTACACGAGAATGGGAATGTCTAAAGAATCTATAAGAAAATTTAAATTTTTACGAAGGTGATTCTTTCTGGTCCTTCTATAATCACATGGTGTGTACCGATTATATATAATCCAGATCAAATAGACCTTTGAATAAGTAATCCTACTCTAAAACCACATCCAAACAAGGAAAAGGAAGTAGAGTGAAAATCACATATTCTAAGTCTATAAAATCTCGGCTATATATAACCTTAACATATCCACTTAGTATTATAGACTTATCAGAAAAGATCTTTTTAATCATTTCCCCAAAGTTATTTATGGTATCTAAAATACCTCCATGGTATTTTGATTATAAGTTTGATTCTTGGACTTCTAGATATAAGAACTTGACAAGTTTTCAGTTTTCTCGTTATGGCATCCTAAAATTTCCGATAGTATTTTAATCTTTATGTTTGGTTCTAGAATTCTTCTGGTACTTAGGTAAGTTTTAGACTTGTTGCAACACTACAATCACTCCCCAAACACATGTTGGTCATATCTCAAATGAATATAGTTGATCAAGCTATATTGATCCCAGATATGATTACGTCACTGTCTAGGTTTAACTGCAATGTCCAACATCCAAATACTTTTGTTTTGTTCTTCTTGTGATACTCATTCTAGTATATATATTCTGCATGTACTTATACTTTTATAAAATATTTTTATATTTTTAAAGTATAACTCTTGGTCAGAGTGTTTTTATCCCCATGTGTTTATAGTTGTATATCTTTTATGACTGATATACTGAGTTCACTATAAACACTGCTCTGATACCAATCTGTCACACCCCCAAACCGGAACGGCGGAAACGTTCGGGGGCGGAGGACTTCAGGTAAGTATCACAACACATGCAATATAGTAATCAAAGTACAAACAACCATTGCATTAATAAGTATAAGTTTTACATAAGTGTTTAAACATTACATATTCAAACACCAAAGTAGGTACAGTAGAAGACAAGAGTCGCGGTACGGTACTAGGTAGTCTTCTCAAAAGCTTCAGGAGTGTACCTGTCTACTGGATTCCTGAGAATACAAGTTATTTGGAAAGAGTAGATCAGCATTTAAGCTGGTGAGTTCACAAGTATTTTAGTTCTGTTAAGTATACCCTAAGTTCTTTGGATAAGTTCACTGGTTCCTCCAGAAAATCCTATATTTCTTGAGGTGATTAACTGATAACCTAAATAGTTTCCCTCTGTAATTACTTAGTTTATACTAATTATATATAACCCAATATCGAATGGACAGTTAAATGGGTGTATCTGCCCTAAGCCCACAACCAAACAAGGAACAGGAAGTAAGGCAGAAGTCACACATTTCACTGTCAATCGGATATTACTTATGTATAACTTTGATGTAAAAACTAAGGAATTATAGAATTAACTACTAAAGGTCCTTTATATTATACTAGTTTACAGAAGGTGAATGACTAAGTTCCCATTTGTAAAAGTGGTTTAATCCCATAAACCGTTTCATTTGTAAAAGTGGTTTAATCCCATAAACCGTTTCCTTTGTAAAAGTGGTTTAATTCCATAAACCGTTTCCTTTGTAAAAGTGGTTTAATCCCATAAACCGTTTCATTTGTAAAAGTATACTTAGTTATATCCGTTCTACAGTAAAAACCTTAGTATTAATCCTGGAAAATATTATATTATCCATAATACTGCTTTGTGGTTTTAAATATTCCAAAACCAGAAGTTCAAGTATATTTTCCATACTTGATTTCATGATACGTAGCTTTTACTGTAAGCAAAAACGAACAGAAGGTATATTTGGTCAGGATGTAATTATCTTTTCTTACTGTTTTAAGAGAAGTATATTACTTAGTAATTTACTCGTTGTTTTATCCATGTGAGTTCTATTAACCATAATAATATGACTGATATGCCTGTTGCGACGTTCTTCAGGCGTCGGAAACGATATGATACTTGACACCCTAGGCCTGCCGGCCAAACTGTAGCGAACAGTAAAGGTGCGGGATTGTCAGTCCCATATAGATCTATACACAAATTCAAGCTCTCCCTACAAGAGATTCTGGTTAATAAGTCAGTACTTAAAGTCGTACTTAGATAAGTACACCATGAAGAGTCTCACAAATTTATTGTTTCAACGAGATTTACGATGTATTATTACCCCGTGATTGCTAACCCTGGTACTTTGTATTGTACCTTTGTTAATGCAAACCCGGTATGCTGTATTATTACCCTGTGATTGCTAACCCTGGTACGTTGTATTTGTACCTTTGTTAATGCAAACCCGGTATGATGTATTATTACCCCGTGATTGCTAACCCTGGTACGTTGTATTTGTACCTTTGTTAATGCAAACCCGGTATGATGTATTATTACCCCGTGTTTGCTAACCATGGTACTCTGTGTTGTACCTTTATTAATGCAAACCCGATATGATGTATTATTACTTCTTTAATATGTTGTTCATATATTAAAGGTATTATACATATCATGGTATAGTAAAATGATTTTTGGTAATTTCCTTGGAAAGTATACAATCGTGAATCATACTTGTATATTTAGTTCTGAATCATAAGTTATACATATTATAATATGTATGTTCTATCTGATTAGCATGATTTCTCATGGATGAACACCTTTGCTCAGCATGATACAAAGGTAATGATACCGAAAGGAGTAACCTTTTATACTCAAATATGTATAATATATATATATATATATATATATATATATATATATATATATATATATATATATATATATATATATATATATATATATATTTAAGAAGGAAACGACCTTCGGACAAATAACCCCACCTTAATTCCACATCCAAACAAGGAAAAGGAAATAAGATAATTCATTAGTCCTAAGCCCTTCAAATCTTATTTATATATTTATACATATATAAACATGATTTTGGCATTTATAATTTGAAATAGTTTATAAAATCTTTTTCAAAGAATTTAACGGAGTTTACATGACTTTAAAGATTTAACATGGCTTTAAGTAATTTTGGAAGTATTTGGTAATCCTTAAAAGCATAAGGAAAGCCTTTGTGTGATTATTATCACATACAGTTATTAACACAATTTAATATTGTGTTAAACTTGTATTCCCCCTAAAAAGCATTTAAAAACCATTAAAAAGGTAAATTATAGGGGTATGAACTCACTTTGATAAGTGGTGATTTGGGCAGCGTTTCGTTTCTATAGATGCTCTTTCTCGAAGAAACCGCGAGTTATTGAGTAAAAATCGGGCTTTATGCGGGCAGCACTTCGACTGGAAAGAGGTTAGCTTCTCAAGAATTCCGGGGCTCTGGGGCTTTCTTCGGGTTTTAGACACGATATTGGGGCCTTGGGGGGTCGTGAGAAAGTTTAGGGGGTGAAAAGGTGAAAAATGGTGAAATTTGGGTTGAAAAACCTCTCAAATCCGAGAAGTCTCGCACCCTTTATATAGGGGTGCGAGGGTTCGGCCGAGGAGGTGTGTCATCGGACAGGTGGCGAGGGCTCAGACACCTGGCTCATGCGAAGGCGAGTCAGCAGCCACGCGTCAGAAGGAGGAGCGAAGTTGGAGGCGGTTCTCGGATGCGTGTCGGATCAGGAGAGGACCGGACGATTCTTGTTCAAGTTGTGTCGGCTAAATATCGATCGATTTATATTTCGAATTTTTAGCTGTCTACTGCTAAACCGAAACTTAGAAAAATCATAACTTCCTCATACGAAGTCAGATTTTTACGTTCTTTTTATGAACGTTCTCGGTTTAACATATTCTACAACCTTCCTTTATATTGTTAAGGCTAAAAATCCTTTTATCGAAAATTCATTTTTTACACTGAACAGTGTTTTGCCGGTTTTGTCGCGGATTTTCGATTGGTCATAACTTCTTCGTTATAACTCGGATTTCAGTGTTCTTTATATTTTTGGAAACCTTGTTACAATCTCTACCACTTGGTTCATCCCAATTACAATTATTGATCAATTTATTTTTGACCTAAATTTGACTGGTGTCACAAAAAATTCACTCGCCAACTGTTGCACCTCAATGGCTGGTGAAAACTCTGCCCTAAATCTCGTCATGAAGTTTTTCCAAGACATGGCCGCCATGACCTCTGCTCCCAAGGAGTGACCAACTTCATCCCATTAGTCGCGGGCTCCATCTCTTAGAAGGCAATATGCAAATCCTAACTTCTATCCCTTATGGTAAAAGCTAGTCCGTTGAGCATTCTCCATGTCATCAATCCATCGCCTACTAACAATAGGGTCCTTCTTCTCGAAGAAATTTGTGGCTCTATAAGCCTTGAACTCCCGAAAAGAGAGAGTCTGTTCCCCCAACTGTCCCATTGGAATCTCAGCATGGAATGCCAAACATCACAAGAGTCGCATACAAAATATTGCGGGTGATCTCATACGAAATGAACTCGTGAATCCTCTCATCAATTCTACTCAGCCAAAACTTGAACTTGAACTAGAACCAGATCCCCCTCCACGAGTGCTCATCACCATACTGAAATGCAACCATACAGATGATCAGAACATGCCCAAGGAATTCCTCATTCTACAGGCTTCTTAGAATCCTCGTAACTTTCTCCAATTCGAGTATGAATCTCGTGCTCTCAATAGTACGGGCCCAATACTATCTTCCACACTTATCCATACTTTCCTCAAGAATCATCCTGAATCCTCTGAGTCACCTTCTCATACTGATACTCCCAATACCCGCTAAACAGCACACCAAACCTACTAAAACACTTCCTAGTCTCTCCTAGGATTCCTACCTCACGCTTCCATCAGCAGTTGAAAAAATCCTATTAATGTAAGCTAATTACTACATGAATACAATTACATGAAACAAAACTTAAATAATCCTCCTACTAAAATACTCAACCCTACAATGGTTGGACTCAAACAAGAGTTGCGCAATAAGGCCAAATCAATCACTCTAAGATTATTTAACCTTTGCAGCATGTAACTAAATGTATTCATTTAATAGTTAATTAACATCAATATGAGCCCTACAAAGCACAAAGCAAGCAACATTCGAGAAATAAGACTCTATAGGCCATAAAACATCAACAAACATCCTACTTAATAGGCATATCTCCTAATAGGCGTTCTATTGTGCAACCTTGAACATGTCCTTATGCTAACTCCTAGCATGCAAAACATATAACATAGCAACATGTGTGGTGTTGGGTCAAAACCCTAAGAACGATTTGATGAACAAAATGCGGAAAATAAGAACGAACACAATTATGAAGATATGTTGAATGATCAAACGATTTATTCAAGAACATGAGGAATAAATTACACTTTAAGAATAGACTAAAGAATCTAACTCTACCTAATAAACCTCATTATGTTTGGCGGCTACATTTTGCCTCACTCTTAACCCTAATTATGAATAATACATGACAATATATAGGGCAAAAGACAAGTCTTGGGCTTTTAACCTACACTTCATCAAGGGGGCCCATTGCCATAATCCATGGAGTACTTTGAACCTTATATTCTCCCCCTCAAAGTATGGAATGGATGACAAGTCTTCAACTTCCAAAACAAGCATCTAGCAAATAAGAAAAGATCTCGCGTCGAGGAATATCAAAAGCGATCCACGAATCTTGATTCTTCAATAGTCTTCAAAAATGGGTTCTAGGATATATATATATATATATATATATATATATATATATATATATATATATATATATATATATATATATATATATATGTATATATATATATAAACCAAGCATTGAAGTAATGTTTTTAAACTTCATTTTCTAATGTAATCCCAAAGATATTCAAGAAAGCCAAACCCGCCATAAAAACCCATTTCAGAATTACAAAACAAAATCACTTCTTGTCTTTGAAGAACTCCCCCTCCAATTCACAATGATCTTCAAATAAGCTAATGATATAAACCACTAAAAAATATCATGTAACAAACCAAATTTAATATTTGTAACATCACTTGATCGAGAAAATACTAGAAGTCGGATATATATCAAGGCTTTAGACGAGCTCGATGAAGAACTACTTATGTAAAAGCTACTTCTCTGTAAAAGCTTTAGATGAGCTCGATGAAGAACTTCTTTTGTAAAATCTACCTTCATATTACTACCACAAGTTTCATAAAAAATCTTCAAATTTGAAAAGTCACAATCCAATTTCGAATGACCATATCAAATTCTCTCGCTATTTATAATAAAAAACGTGATTATAAAACCTTCAAATGGTCATGAGAATGATCTTGAATGGATAAACAAATATTATGCTCCCCCACGAAAAAATGAAATAAACATTGAAGTTTAAAATCCGAAAAAGTCCTAAATATTTGACGTTATCATGAACAACGACTTTCCGAACCACCAAGACTTGTCGGAATCCATAACTTTCTGTTCACAAAAAAATATGCACATTAAAAATCCAAATTTGTTCACCATCCCTTAATTTTGTAAACATTTTCGAAAATTTGGCAGAAACTGTCACTTGCTGAAATTCAGGGGACAGAACAGGTAATTCAGCATCATTATCCATTTGAATTGTAACCTATTCTGAATTTGAGCTAAAACTGCCAAGCTGCGAAAGTAACAGGGACCAAAAGTGAAACTATAACATCTTCTTCCCCATTTACCTCTGATAAAAGAACACGACTGGAACGACTCACAGCTCCGAACTGTAACAACGTAAATTTCCAAAACAATTTTTCATTTTTTAAACATACTTTTATTCATAAGGTACTATCAAAACATAATGTATCCAATGTTATCATAACAAAACATATCCCAGAATCTCAAGACATAAACTTCATGAGTGTGTACGGATCATGCCGACGCCTTCCCGCGATCCTCGCTAGTACCTGAAACACATAACACAACAACTGTAAGCATAAATGCTTAGTAAGTTCCCCAAAATACCACATACGCACATACGCCACTCAAGGCTATAAGACCTTCCGGTCGCTGTGTCTCAGAGGACTTTCGTCCCACAACCCTGGTAGACCTTCCAGTCCTACCCGTAATGACCTTCCGGTCCATATCATGTTGACCTTCCGGTCCATACCATAATGACCTTCCGGTCCTTAGCATAATGACCTTCCGGTCCTTAACATTCATAACATACATACCACATCCATATCATATAACAGCATACAACACATACATCTCATAGCATATAAGACCTTCCGGTCACACATAGGTACCACTCCAGGTACAGTATAGTGAGAAGACTCACCTCGTACGGTATCGGATAACCTCCCTATCATGTTGACCTTCCGGTCCATACCATAATGACCTTCCGGTCCTTAGCATAATGACCTTCCAGTCCTTAACATTCATAACATACATACCACATCCATATCATATAACAGCATACAACACATACATCTCATAGCATATAAGACCTTCCAGTCACACATAGGTACCACTCCAGGTACAGTATAGTGAAAAGACTCACCTCGTACGGTATCGGATAACCTCCCATGCTCGGATACCCGATCTAGCCTCCTCCTATCAACAGAATAACATCCCTAATCAATACTCTCTCATCATCTCGTCTCTAATGATGGGTAGAAGACCATTCTACCCCTCCCAGAACTCTCTTGAATCAGCTTGACCAAAACCCTAAGGTCAATTGAAGTCAACGGTCAAACTTTGACCCGACTCGTCGAGTGTACATGGGCGACTCGGTGAGTCCATGCGGGTCCTTTGAATCCTTCTAGCCTCACTTGG
The DNA here is from genome assembly GCF_052849685.1 of Lactuca virosa. NCBI lineage: Eukaryota > Viridiplantae > Streptophyta > Magnoliopsida > Asterales > Asteraceae > Lactuca > Lactuca virosa. Next base: position 339,161,418 of record NC_136430.1, read on the forward strand.
CACGTCGAGTCATCCCTTCACTCGACGGGTTACTCTGTCACGAATCGCGGGGCAACCCCGACTCGACTCGTCGAGTCCACTTATGAACTCGGCGAGTTGCTTCCATGGCAACACTCAAATGACCTTCTGAGGTCAGATCTGCTTCTCTAACCTATAGATCTGACCTTCCCAAACACGGTAACCACGTAAAGGCTCAGTCTTGACATTCATGCAACGCACACAAGGCTTTCCTTGGTGAAATGGCTTCTAAAATGGCAACATAGTCTCATTCCCTCCATGAACCAACATAAAGCAGAATGGATAAGGCCCTCTGGACCTCTAGAGGTCCAGATCCAGAGTCTAACACTCAAAGGGACAACATACTCAACATTTCAAGCCAATAAAGGGTATAGAAAACCCTAAAATTCAAGGATCTTAAACCAAACAGAGAAAGGATCGATTTGCTACCTCAACACTGTAGATCCAAGCTTGGAAACCACGGATTAGCAACCCTCTTGTCCTCCTCTAGCTGGAAACACCTTCTTCTTTGCAAAACAACACCAAAAAGGGTTGAAATGGCTTTCTCTCTCACACAACTCGTTCAAGCTCTCTAGGGTTTCTCTCTCTGGACTGGTAGCCGCAATTGAGGGCTATAAGGACCCTTAAATGGGGCACAAGCCCAAAGATTTAGGGTTTCTGTCCACAGCGCGGACTCGTCAAGTCCACCCATCGACTCGTCGAGTCCCTTCATTAATCCAGGCAGCAAATCGCGATCCTACTCGACGAGTCTAGGCGTCGACTCGTCGAGTCCCTCCTTATAACTCAAAAAGAAATACTCAAATCGTCATGCCTGGAAATCCGGATGTTACAATTCTCCCCCACTTGAAATAGATTTCGCCCTCGAAATCGCTCCTCACCCACATAGATGAAAACCAAACACTCGAAAAGCACCACTGAGAGGTTCTCACACCAAAACGATATCCTTCCCCATGAATACCTGGATCCGACCAGGAACTCCAAATTTGGAACAAAACCGGCCCCTCTGTTGCTAAAATACACCTTCTTGACCTTCCCAGAATCGGGAAACTCTAGTGGCCTGGCCTGCCGCCAGACCCTCCACTCACGCTATCACCATGATATTCACTCTTCGAACATCAAACCCTGATAACTCCCTGCTCCTCTGATTCTCACAAGACAAAATCCGACAATCGGCTACCGATCGCTTATACCAACATACCAAAACAGTCCGAATCACGCCCCAAGAAACGAAAGGGTTTACATCCCACCAGGGCTCATCCACTGAACTACTATCAGAATCCATCCGAACAATAAACTTTCAACATCCTGTTCTATGACACAAGAGAATCGTGCTCACTCAGAAGTCCTCAGACATCTAAAATCATAAGCCTCGGTTGCATCCTTCATATCCCTTTTTAACACTGAGTACCAGATCTGATCTCGACCCAACAGTTGAACCTCCAGGGTCATCCGTTGCATTATCCCAACCGTCTCCATGGTTTTCTTCTTACTATAGCCACATCGGCCCAATGTGACACACAAATAACGAAGTTCACTTAACCCTAAGCGAATGCTACCTCCCCAACTGGAGATCGACTCAACCCCGACCTCTGTCATCTGTTACTCATCGTTCCATGCGACTTGCGGTACCTCCCGTACCCGAGTACTGACCCACACAGGTCTAAGACATCAGATGACAAACAATACTCCTCAACATGGAACTCACCTCCGAATCCAGAAATCTCATCTCGTCTATCCAACGCACCACCAGAGTCAAACTCAAACTCGAGAGTTTGGTCCGACCCAGAGTTGGAACCACTCGTCCCAACAAAGCACTCAACTCAGAACTTATTTCCCGCAACCCATGCGTACCTCACTTATCCCATTATTTCAGATTGCGATGACCATACCTTACTCAGAACATAATGACTCCCTATCATTGAGGAGACCCCGGTCTCGCCCCTGGTCCGACCACCAGGTTCCCAAAAACTCATAAATTAGGGCCACCCCATGCCTAAAACTCTTATGCGCCATGCTCTGATCAAAGAGTACCTTATCATGACAACTTCTCGCTGACTAGTGTGTACTACGTCTTCCCGTAGCATCACATCAACCTCTCACTGACTGGTGAATACTACTGCTTCCCGCGGTATCACCACAACCTCTCACTGACTGGTGAGTACTACGGCTTCCCGTAGCATCACAACAACCTCTGACTAGTGAGTACTACGGCTTCCCGTAGCATCACAACAACCTCTGACTAGTGAGTACTACGGCTTCCCGTAGCATCACAACAACCTCTGACTAGTGAGTACTACGGCTTCCCGTAGCATCACAACAACCTCTGACTAGTGAGTACTACGGCTTCCCGTAGCATCACAACAACCTCTGACTAGTGAGTACTACGGCTTCCCGTAGCATCACAACAACCTCTGACTAGTGAGTACTACGTCTTCCCATAGCATCACAACAACCTCTGACTAGTGAGTACTACAGCTTCTCGTAGCATCACAACAACCTCTGACTAGTGAGTACTACGGCTTCCCGTAGCATCACAACAACCTCTGGCTGATTCACAATCTGCGGATCAATCATAGATAGGTTCATGCACTTACCCAAATGATGCATCACTATATCTGGCGGCAACCGTCATAACAAAACACCCTTCCCTGCTACGATCCATATTCTTGGAAAATCTCACTTGCTGTCATTAAGCGAAAGGGCTCCCACTGGAATCATCGATGCTTGACCCACCACTTGCCGTCTCCACTCAAGACTCAAAATTATCCGAAATCCAATGCATTAAATTCGGATACCTCGATACACCTCATAGGACCTCATGACGTCTCGTCTCATCCACTGATCTTCCTGTTCCACAACCTGAAATTGGTTGTCTAATCAACTTCTGCCCTTTCCAAGCTGAATAACAGCCCCATTATTGAACCAGAATTTCTCAACCGCCGAACTCACCCTACGAGCCAACCATCTCGAATTCACCATTATGACCTTGAAGAATTCCCGTTCACCCCAAGGTCTCCGATCAACGGCCACTTGCCGTGGAGGCACTCATACTTTTCAAACATAACACATGCATTATCTCGCTCTGCACCTCGTCTCAATCACCAACAACCTTGGGCTCAATGAATTCGCACCGCCGGTCTCTATATCCAGATCTTTTAACCATTCTCGATCGAATCTCTGATCCCCTCAATAAAATACCTGGTTCTCCCCCACTTAGGGTTCGAACCATCCCCAATCGGCGTGCCAGCAACCTATCACACTGACTGTTTCCACCAGTAATCACCACACCTACTCTTGGAAGGTGCTACGCAACGCTCGATGATCTCTTGACAGAGATCGAGCAGCTCCAAATGCCCTGAAACTCAGATGAAATCCTCAGAACTTCCCACCATGACTGCCTCTAGTCATTCAGAATCTCACACCATTCCATCACCGGACCTCCCAACTGTCCAGTATTAACCCTGACTCTTAGTCTGGAAGTAATGATCTACCGTACTCCTCATCATCGACTCCTCAACCAACGTTCCATCACGCCACTTATCATAAGAGCAGAAACCATATTTCCACTCTTAATACCCATCAAAGACAATAAGGGCCACCGCCCTGATATACTCCTCTGGATCGTCCGACGCTGCAGCTAACACATGCCCTACTATACTCAATTAGGGTGTATCCTGGTCCTTGACCATCTCAGCCCCCATTGACGACCTGTTCAAGCTATATCTTTATCTCGCGGCAGATCTACTGCCATATACTCTGGTTGGAGATCACCATCCGTGCAATCCCACATGGCTCACCCCCAAACTCAAAAACCGAAATCTCATTACCTCTTACGTCTCCCACAGAAAACGGAAATAGCACCACTCGGGTCACAGAAAGTGACCTCTCCACTATCGGCCGGTCGCCCAGCCCAAACCGTATTCTCCCATAACGCACCATCCCTACTCATCCCTGAGTCTTGCAACTCCAACTGGCATATCACCAACAATCCCTCGGAGCTCACTCGATTTCCCTTTTCAAGGGATGCTCCACTAAAACTAGTTCATCAAGGCCTTCTGGCCCCATACTCATTCACCTCTGATCTCAGTCTAGACAATCCCCACGGAATAACCGGTAAAAACAGAAATACTAACCGCCACATATCATGGTACTCAAACCGCGTGGCTACCTCTCGATCTGCTATGAATCATGGTACCTGCACCATGTTATCTCCTCTTAATCTTCTACGAGTCATGGTACTCGAACCATGTTCCCTCTTCTTATTCCACCTCACATCATGGCACTCGAACCATGACATCACCTCTCGACCTGCTACAACTCATGGTACTCGAACCATGACGTCACTTCTCAATCCGCTACTTATCATGGTACTCGAACCATGACATCACTTCTCAATCCGCTACTTATCATGGTACTCGAACCATGTCATCACTTCTTAATCCGCTACTTATCATGGTACTCGAACCATGACATCACTTCTCAATCCGCTACTTCTCATGGTACTCGAACCATGACATCACTTCTCAATCCGCTACTTATCATGGTACTCGAACCATGACATCACTTCTCAATCCGCTACTTAAAATCCTCCGGATTAGCCTTCCGGATCGCCACGGTCATCTCGTCATGAATCATACGGCGAATCTCCTCATCGCTAACATCGCTGCTCTCCGGTGTGTGTGGTGTACCAACCATGATGTCTCTGAAACACAACACGAAGATACCAGAGACTCGATCGAGTATACTCGCACTCGATCACCCAACCCTACTTGTTCCTTGGTACCCTAAGGATTCTTACTTGGACTGCTCACTGATCCAGTGTTTTCAGTAGTACGGGCCCTATACTACCTTTCACACCGCATCAGTATTCATCCCAAGTCCTCCTCCTAGGATCCCAGATCACAAGTACTCTACACCTCGCTAAGCATAGGCTACCCTTCGGTAGACCTCTCATAAGCTCCTCACCGCTACCTACTCACTCTCGAAGCATCACATAGCAGCAGTAATCTCCTAGGCTAAGGCATCACAAATCAGGCCACTCTAGTCCTAATATGAATACCTAGCCTACTCTAGCATGCATAGCATATCATATCATATCTCATAATACATAATGTAAGGGTATTTTGGGAAATCACCGTTCGGGCGCTGACTGATCGTACACACTGCTCCTTTCTGCTTTTCTCAAAGTCTTTTACTCTTTTAGAAAAATTGTTCCTTTTTATGAAAAACCTTCTCAAATCCTCAGTTTGAGTTCAGGTACGCCCGAAGGTGCATCCGAATCCCTCAAACCAAGGCTCTGATACCAACTTGTAACAACGTAAATTTCCAAAACAATTTTTCATTTTTAAAACATACTTTTATTCATAAGGTATTATCAAAACATAATGTATCCAATGTTATCATAACAAAACATATCCCAGAATCTCAAGACATAAACTTCATGAGTGTGTACGGATCATGCCGGCGCCTTCCCGCGATCCTCGCTAGTACCTGAAACACATAACACAACAATTGTAAGCATAAATGCTTAGTGAGTTCCCCAAAATACCACATACGCACATACGCCACTCAAGGCTATAAGACCTTCCGGTCGCTGTGTCTCAGAGGACTTCCGTCCCACAACCCTGGTAGACATTCCGGTCCTACCCGTAATGACCTTCCGGTCCATATCATGTTGACCTTCCGGTCCATACCATAATGACCTTCCGGTCCTTAGCATAATGACCTTCCGTTCCTTAACATTCATAACATACATACCACATCCATATCATATAACAGCATACAACACATACATCTCATAGCATATAAGACCTTCCGGTCACACATAGGTACCACTCCAGGTACAGTATAGTGAGAAGACTCACCTCGTACGGTATCGGATAACCTCCCTATCATGTTGACCTTCCGGTCCATACCATAATGACCTTCCGGTCCTTAGCATAATGACCTTCCAGTCCTTAACATTCATAACATACATACCACATCCATATCATATAACAACATACAACACATACATCTCATAGCATATAAGACCTTCCGGTCACACATAGGTACCACTCCAGGTACAATATAGTGAGAAGACTCACCTCGTACGGTATCGGATAACCTCCCGTGCTCGGATACCCGATCTAGCCTCCTCCTATCAACAGAATAACATCCCTAATCAATACTCTCTCATCATCTCGTCTCTAATGATGGGTAGAAGACCATTCTACCCCTCCCATAACTCTCTTGAATCAGCTTGACCAAAACCCTAAGGTTGATTGCACACATCGCACCCCTTTCTTTATAAAATATTTTTAGACAACTTATTTCATTTTAAAAGATTACCAATTCCTCAGTTTGAGTTCAGACACACCCGAGAGTGAGCCTGAATCCCTCAAACCAAGACTCTGATACCAACTTGTAACGTCCCAAAATGATAGTAAAAAATCCATTTTTAATTAATCAAATATTCATTCATTTGTTACAAATATAATAAAAGTGATAATATTCTCAAAACATCATTGTAAAATCACAAATAGCCCATGCAAAATAAACTCTAGGGGATGCAGTACGATCACGCCATGCCCTTCCCTCTGGATCTGGAAGTACCTTAAAAATGTTTAAAATACAAATTGTAAACACAAAGCTTAGTGAGTTCCCCAAAACACCACATACTATACAAATCAACGGGCCCAACCTATCATAACGGGCCCAACCCCACATATAAATGGGCCCAATTCAACATACAAATGGGCACAACCCAACATGCATACTAACGGGCCCAACCCAATGAGCATGCCAATGGGCCCATCCCACCACACAATGCGACCATCACAATGACAACTCACATCGTACACGGTATAGTAAGAAGACTCGTCTGACTCACAAAATCAGCTAGACCACAGCTCAAATCACGTAACAGATGCTACAATACTCCTATTAAAACATAAAAGGTCCGATCTTAGTCTACACACTAAATGCATCCATTTTTACCAAAAGTCAACCCAAGAAAAAAGTCAACGGTCAAAGATAAAGTCAAAATTGCCAACAGTGGCCCTCCACGTCGTGGCCTTCCTTGGCCACGTCGTGGGCACAAAATGACAAAGTACCAAAACAGTCGATGATCCCCCAGTCGCCATGTTGTGGCAGCCTAAGGCCACGCCATGGGGACTAGTTTAAACAGCTCAATCAAGCTTAATCTGTTATCTTCCAATTTTAAGAGCTCTAAAGCACATATCTAGTCCTTTCCAAGGTCTTAATGGATAAAGTTTTCAACTTTATCCCTTAAGACACCCCTTTAATTCTAGATCTAAATTCTAAAGTCCAAAAAGGCAACTTTAAGCATGGGACTACACCATTAAGCACTTAATCCAAGAAATCTTCAACCCAAAACTTCCAGAAGCACTTTAGGGATCCTAATGAACCCTAAAAATTTAAACATTATGGACATGTATACCCTATACATGTCCTTTCCCAAATCTAGGTCAAAAGATGCAATATGACTTCATGCAAGGTTCCCAAATCATCACCACTTCCTAGATCTATGTGGTATAATACTCTTGGGACTTAGAGAAGCCATATGAAAGGGAACAAAATATGATATTTGGAGAACTTGGCATATAACCTCTCCACCGCAGAACCCTAATAATCTCACATAGATGTTCCTCATGTTGTTTATCGATGAAGACAATCACTGATCTGTCCAACATAGGTCTACACACCCGATTCATGAGATTCATGAACGTTGTCGGTGTATTGGTGAGCCCAAAAGGCATCACCACAAACTCGTAATGCCCATAACGAGTTCAAAAAGTCGTCTTCTGAATATCCTCCTTTCGTACCCTCATCTGATGGTAACTAGACCTTAGATAGATCTTAGAAAACTAAGATTCCCATGCAGGTGATCGAAGAGATCATCAATCATCAACAATGGATAACAGTTCTTCACTGTCAACTTCTTCAACTCCAGATAGCCAATACACATCCGGTATAAACCATCCTTCTTGACAAAACGAATTGTTGCTCCCCACGGCGAACTGCTCGGCCGTATAAACTTCTTTCCCAAAAACTAATGAAGCTAAGAGTACAACTCTTGCATCTCGTTCGACGCAAGGCAATATGTCGCCTTGGCGATCGACACCGTACGAGGGATCAGATTGATCCGTAACTTCACCTGCCTTTCGGGAGGCTCACCCAACAACTCCTCTGGAAAAACATCAGGGAAATGACGCATGATAGGGAAACCAGAGATAGAACCCGATCTCTTATCATCAACCTGAGTATCTATCACATACGCCAGATAACCCATGAACCCATGTTGTAGACACTGTTTAAACCTGGAGGCAGAACAGAAAGCCGATCCAGCCCTAGTACCGTCACCGTAGATGGTAAGCACTCCCTCACTTGGGTCTCGAACCATCACCAACTGCAGCTCATAGTCAATCAGATCCCCAAACCGGCTCAACAAATCCATACCCACAATAACACAGACGTCTCCCGTCGCAATAAGGGTAAGGTCTATCCGATACCCAACACCAAAAATCTCCAGTACACAGCCCCGATAGATTTCAGTAGAGGAGACCTCATGTTCATCAACTATAGAAATCCTCAATGGTTGACTCAAGGCCTCGTTCTTAATGCTAAAACCATGACAAAAGGATGATGACACAAAAGACCGACTCGCACCCGAGTCAAACAACACTAGATCAGGTACAAAAATCACAAGAAAAGTACCTAACATGAGCAATATCATAAGCATAAATAAATCAAATCAACATAATAAATAAGAAACACATACCAACCACAACGCCTGGTGCCGCTCTGGCCTCCCCTGCTGTCAGCTGGAATGCTCTCCCTCGAGCCCTTGGATCCTCGGCCTTCCCCTGCTGGCCGTCAGTAATACGTAAATTCGGGGGAATAGGAGCCTAAACCATCCTCGATGCAAGTTAAGGACACTCGACACTCATGTGGTTTATCCGGTTGCAATTAAAGCAAACTCGTAATCCCTTCGGGCAATCCATCACCATATGCCCCTCCTTTCTACACATGTAGCAAATAGTCCCTGATCGACATGGACCCTCATGACTCTTGCCACACTTGTTGCAAGTGCGACCCTTCTGGCCTCCAACTCTTGAATCAACATACTTGAACCGCTTAGCTGTCGGCTACGACTACATTAGGCTCCTGTCTCTCTACTGAGCCTCCCTTTCCTCTCTCACCTGGGTCTCCAACTCGATCTCCCCCCTCCTGGAATTGGCCTGCAACTTAGCCAATGTCCGATATGAGGTGTTTGCCACAAACTCACAGATATCCTTCCTCAGGATACTCAGATACAGGCTTACATGTGCCTGCTCCGATGACACGTGTTCAGGGATAAACAAGGCCCTCTCATGGAACATCCTTGTAATCTCAGTCATCATCTTTGTCTTCTACTTAAATGAAAGGAACTCCTGGGCCAGTCGCTCTCTCCCAACTAATGGCACGAACTCATCTCTGAACATCTCAGTAAATCTGTCCTAAGTCATTGCTGACTTCTCCACAGCAGAATAGTCAACCGCCACAAACTTCCACCAATCCTTCGCTCCCAAGCGAAGTAAGTTTAACACAAAGCTAACCTTTAGATTCTTCGGAAAGGAGAAAGTGTAGAAACAACCTTCAACATCAGAAATCCATCTCATCACAACAATCGGGTCCTTAGTCCCGTCAAACTCTGGTGGCTTCATGTTGTTGAACTCCCGGTACCACATCAAATCACCCCCTGTGGCAACGGTTGTGGCAGTAGCAGCCTCAACGACGACAACATAACGCTCATCGAAAGTCTCAATCAACATGGTATTAATAGACCCGAACATCTCTGGTACGGCCTCTCTGATCACAACGGCCACCTCGGCAGCAATTATCCTATGGATCTCATCATCACTGGCACCCGACCTCTCGAGGTCACTAGAGCCCGAACCTCGGGTAACCACCATACTGAAACATACAAGAAAACATTCAGAAGCAGGCTATAGCACACACACAAACACTTACACACTCATACAAGTTCTTTAGTTCCCTAAGATTCCTTATTGAGTCGCATACGGATCCTGTGCTTTCAGTAATACGGGCCCATTACTACCTTCCACACCAATTTGTATTTGTCTCAAGTCGTCCTCCCAAGACCCTAAGTCACAAGAACTCTATTCCTCAAGGGTATCTATACGACCACACCTGTAGGTTCCTTAGAACCACTACTAAGCACCTATGCACACATCCTAGACTACTCCCCAAACACTCTTTCGCCTCGCAAAGATTTCTGATATCCTCGCCATTTGCTTCGCGTATGTCAATCGTACACAATACATGAATCGATAGACAGCCGAATAAATGATTCTACCTAAAGTCTAAAATCAAACAAGAAACAGGAAGAAAGGTTAAACCAATCATTCTAAGGCTATAAAATCCTAACTATGTACAATTATGCAGCATACACCAAGCAATTAGGAAATACATGTTTAATCTTATAAAAGCAACCTCCTAAGCTAAAGGCATCACAAATCAGGTAACTCTACCACACATTTCCTAAGGGATCGTTGGCCTATCAACTAGCATGCAGTTCTATCAACTCATAAGATAACAGCTCGGCACAACGCATAAAATAAGTAGAGATATTTTGGGAAATCACCGCCCGAGCTCTGGCTGATTGTACACATTGCTTCATCTGGTCTTTCTTCCCTGAAATTATTTGTTTCTTTTCGAAAAGTTTTTATGAAAATCCTCATATCATTAGTTTGAGTTCGAAATCCCACAAGTGTTCATCCAAATCCCTCAAACTAGGACTCTGATACCAATTTGTAACATTGTTGAAGAATCTGAGGATCTCATTGCTGTAAATTAGCCTAGATTAGTTGTATTTTAATCAAGTTAATCTTCTATTTATTGCTAATTTCTCTTTCCAAGTTTAATCCTTCTCATCCCTGTATATAAAGGGCTATGTATCTATAAGAAAGATATACAGAAAAATATTTCATTGTATCTTTTGTGTCTCTTTATGGTATCAGAGAAGAAGAGGTTTTGATTTCTCTTTTCTCCATCATCTTTACTCACACTATTTTCTTTCTCAATGGGATCTGAAGGTTCTAGTGTCAACAACAATTCAGAAAATCAAGACCATGCCCGTGGATCTGTTGTTCCTTTTTCTGGGAGTGACCTTTCATCTCTTCACATAACAACTCACAAACTCAATGGGCAAAACTACCTACAATGGGCTCAATCAGTAAAAATCGTCATCTGTGGGAGAGGTAAACTTGGTTATCTCACCGGTGATCTTCCTGCTCATTCTTCCACCGACCCTACTTACAATACATGGCAAGCTGAGAATTCTATTGTTCTCGCTTGGCTTATCAATTCAATGGATGCAAAAATCAGTCGGCGTTATCTTTGGTTCCAAACAGCCCAATAAGTGTGGGATGATGCTCGTCGGATGTATTCTGATATTGGAAATGCATCCCAAATTTTCGAACTACGTGCCAAACTAAAGGAAATCAAACAAGGCACCATCTCTGTCACTCAATATTTCTCCACTCTTCAAGATCTGTAGCAAGAGCTTGCTCTGTTTCTTGATGATATTTAACATGTGCAGAATGTAATGTCAAAGTTCGAAAACAGGTGGAAAGAGAGCGTGTCTTTGACTTCCTTGCTGATCTCAACAGGAATATTGATGAAGTTCGTGGCCGAGTTATTGCTCGGGACCCCTTTCCATCCACTGAAGATGCGTTTGCTGAAGTACGACGTGAGGAAGTACGTCGGAAAGTTATGCTTACTGGTGAATCACCTCTTCCATTAACGACTGTAGTTTAGGATGTATCCGCTCTTGCTGCCAGCCGCTCATCAGATCGTCCTCGTGGAAATCAGCCCTGGTGCAATCATTGCAAACGTCCATGTCATACTCGTGAAAAATGTTGGGTTCTTCATGGCAAACCATCGAATCGGCAATCTACAACTCCGCACGGTAAGTCAAATCATGTTCAAACCGATGAAAATGCAGTCCCATCTTTTCCATTCAACCAAGCTCAAATTGCTCAAATCTACAAACTTCTAGAACAATCACCACCGTGTTCTATTGCTCAATCCACCATTGCTCAATCTGGTACCGTTCCTTTAGCCTTTTTCTTATCTAATCAAGCATTGGATCTCTGGATTGTTGATTCTGAGGCATCCCATCACATGACAAGTAATACTTCTTTGTTCCGTGACTATATACCTTGTCGTTCTGGTGCTACTGTTCGTACAACCAATGGTACCCATGTCCCAATTGCTGGTTCATGGACAATTACACTATCTCCCAACATAGTTCTCCAATCTGTTCTACATGTTCCATCTTTTAAATGTGGTCTGATTTTTGTGGGAAAAGTGACTCGTCAGAATAATTGTTTTGCTCAATTTTCTCCTATTTCTTGTTTTTTCAGGACCAAACATCGGGGAAGACGATTGGCAGTGCTAGGTTTCACAATAATCTTTATTATTTTCAGAATAATAACCAACAATCTCCTGTGTGTATGTAGTATTTCTACTTTGTCGAATTCTATCTCCCAGGAAATATTGTTATGGCACCAACGTATGGGCCATCCTAGTTTCACTTATTTAAACGTTTGTTTCCTAAGCTATTTTCTAATAAAGATGTTGATTTTGATTGTGATATATGTCAGTTTGCCAAACACACTCGTGTATCTTATTCTCCAGCTCCACGTGTCTCATCTACTCCATTTTTCCTTATTCATAGCGATATTTGGGGACCATCCAGATTTTCTACATCCTTTGGAAAAAAATGGTTTGTGACCTTCATTGATGATCACGCACGAACCACTTGGTTCTACTTACTCAAAGATAAATCGGAAGTTACTCAAACTTTTCAATCATTTCACAAAATGATACGTACTCAATTCCAAACAAATATTCGAATTCTAAGAACTGATAATGGCAAAGAATATTTTAATTATGTTCTTGGCAACTTTCTTCAAAAAAATGGTATTATCCATCAAAGTTCGTGTGTGGAGACACCACAAAAATGGTGTCTCAGAACGCAAAAATAGACATGTTCTAGAAGTTGCTCTTGCCCTAATGTTCACCATGCATGTCCCTAAACATTTATGGGGAGATGCAATTCTTACTGCAACTTATCTTATTAATCGTTTACCTAGCCGTACACTAAAATTTCAAACTCCTTTAGATGTTCTCAAAAAATCTACATCTTATTTTTTCAATGATAACCCACTTCCGCTAAAAACATTTGGTTGCCAAGCCTTCGTCCATATTCATGAACATAATCACAACAAGTTAGATCCTCGAGCTATCAAAACTGTGTTTGTAGGATACTCTCCAACCCAGAAAGGGTACCGTTGCTTCTGTCCAACCACGAAAAAACATATGTTTCGTGTTATGTGACATTTTTTGAGTCAAAATCTTTTTTCTCCACAACTCCGCTTCAGGGGGAGACAAAAGAAGAAGCAAGTAGTTCATGGGATCTCTCGGGATCAAATACTCTTAATGTTGTCTCGGACATAGTCTCTCCACCTGTTACTCAACAATCCTCAAAACCCTTAGACACTTCATACCCGATTGAACCCAACAACTCAATACCTCTTACTCAAACAAACGATCTCTCCCCACCACATCAAACACAACCACAAGAACCTTCAAACCTTGTTAACTCCAATGAGCATCTCCGTATCCAAAAAGTTTACTCAATAAAGAAACAAATTCAGACAAACAAGGAATGTGTGAATCCTTCAAACTGCCATGAGTCAGACCAGGTGCTTGATCCATCACCACAAAAGAGTCAGGTGAATCTCTTTCCTGTCCTATTTCTTATTCTGATTTGGATTTGCCTATTTCTGTTAGAAAAGGTGTTCGATCATGCACGATACATCCAATTTCCAACTTTATCTCTTACTCAAAGTTATCACCATCATATCGTGCTTTCACTTCTAGTTTGTCTAGTATCTCTATTCCCAGGACAATCGAAGAAGTAATGACTAGTCATGAATGGAAAAAAGTTGTATTGGAAGAGATGGCTGCACTAAAACAAAACCAAACTTGGAGCATTGTTGATCTTCCACATGGAAAACAAACAGTAGGATGCAAATGGGTGTTTAATGTAAAATAAAAGGTTGATGGCACAGTTGAAAGATACAAGACAAGGTTAGTTACCAAAGGGTTCACATAAACTTATGATATTGACTACACTGAGACCTTTTCCCCTGTTGCAAAACTCAACACGGTTCGAATCTTACTTTCCCTAGCAGCAAATTTGGATTGGTCTCTTCACCAACTTGACATAAAAAATGCATTACTCAATGGCAAACTTGAAGAGGAAGTTTACATGTGTCAACCGTCGGGTTTTGAATTAGAACAATCAGGAAGTAACACGGTGTGTAAACTGAACAAATCCATTTATGGCTTGATGCAGTATCCACATGCATGGTTTGAATGTTTTTTTGGGAGTAATTAAGAAGAACGGATTCACTCAAGGACAAGCCGATCATACAATGTTTTTCAAGCGCTCAAAACCCGGTCCACCATGACAGGACGAACCATGTTGAAATATATTGTCATTTTATTAAAGAAAAATTGGATGAGAAGATCATCAGAATAGAGTATGTTCCAACGACTCACCAACTCGCCGACCTCCTAACGAAAGGGTTACCCGAAAAAACTCTGGAGTTTCTGCTTAACAAGCTTGACCTCATCAATATCTTCAGTCCAAGCTTGAGGGGGAGTGTTGAAGAATCTGAGGATCTCATTGTTGTAAATTAGCCTAGATTAGTTGTCTAATTAGTTGTATTTTAATCAAGTTAATCTTCTATTTATTGCTGATTTCTCTTTCCAAGTTTAAGCCTTCTCATCCCTGTACATAAAGGGCTATGTATATGTAAGAAAGATATACAGAAAAATATTTCATTGTATCTTTTGTGTCTCTTTAAACATCTAAATTTTCATACCAAATTTTTCAGTTTTAATTAACTAAAAACATTTTTCATAAAACCCCATATCAATAAAATCACAAGTATCAAATATAAATCATCATCATAATATCAGAGTGTCCTAAAATATTCAGAATCATAAACTGCAGGCGAATGTGTACAATCAAGCATTCGCCTTCCTGCTATCATTAGAAGTAGTTGAAACACATTTAATCCACAATTGTAAGCATTAAGCTTAGTGAGTTCCCCAAAATACCACATACAACACATCACAAACAAACAACTATGGGTTATCAGCAACCTTGGAGACTACTTGAAGTCTTAGTGGGCAAACAGCACGTCGTGTGGATTACCAACAATCCTGGACACTACCTGAAGTCTCAACACACACAGTAACACATTTCACAGTAACATCAAATACACCTAGCTGGTCAACACATATATTCTACCACACATGTAAGTATAGTGAGAAGACTCATCTCGCACGAAAGACTAATAAAACTCACACCCGAACTGTCGGAACCATACTCTGCCTATTAATCACACCAAATAACCCTAATGAGCAGTTAAGTTAATTATCCAAACTCAACTTGTCCGAAGCCAAGTCTAATCCATAAATTGGGCAAAGACCATTTTGCCCCTTCTAAGACCAAAACCCTCACAGTTGACCAAAAGTCAAAATCGATCAAAAAGTAAAAGGTCAACACAGTTGACCTTACGCTCTACGTACCAAGGCACTACGCATGACGTAGAGCACAAAGCCTAAAAACTAGCTCATAGCTGGCTACACTGGGCGTAGCCAGATTTCTGCATGGCGTACTCAGCCTAAACTCAAGTCTTAACTTTTAAGATCTTAATCATTAAGACACTTCACCCCAACCTCAAATCTGACCCTATAAAGTCTCCAACTTTATGCCTTTACATGGCTAAAGAGAGCTCAAACCCAATACCCTAACTTCTAACATCACCAATAAACTCATAACTCATGCATGGATGAAAGGAAATGACCAAGCTTGCATTTTTATGACACCATGAACTAAAAAACGTTTGAAAGAATAGTTCAAATGGTCTGGAACAGTTCATACTCACAAAGACCAAGGTCTTGGGAAAAAATGAACATGAACTTAAACCCTAGCAAGATCTAGCAAAGTAAGCCTCAACGTATGAACTTTATACCTTCTGTAGATGAACAATGAGGTGTAGATTCTGGATCCAAGAGCTTGAATGAACCACCACTTCTCCAATGATCTTCCTTCACCACCAAGAACACCAAATATCACTCAAAAGCTTCAAAACTCACACTTAATATGTACGGTTTCGATATCAAGGCTAAGAGGGGTGGAGGTTGGTTATAAGAATATCCAAGAGGACTTAATGTCCTTAAATAGGGGCCACAACCCTAAATTTTAGGGTTTTGGAACAACACGAGTACACCTTGTGTACTCAACTAAGTTGTGATCCATTTAATGACTTACACCCTACGTACACTTCATGCACGCCCAACGTAAGGACCTATTTTGCAAGAAATGTCGTTGAAAATGAAAATACTTGGAAACGGGTGTTACACGACAAAATGAATGAGAGTGTGACATGTGCCAATATTTTTATTTATTTGTTAAAGTAGAATATAATTTGTTAAACATATGAGATTGTCAATGACAATACTTGTTTTTTTTAGAACAACAAATATAATCTAATTATAAATTACTCATATTCATGCATCTATAGTATATTATAAAAGAAATTTGGTTTGCTATAAATAGATCGAATATAATAATAATATAATTTTAAGACGTCTAAACATTTAATTTGAATATACAACAAACCATCAATATAATAATATTATAATTTAAGTTATCCAAATGATAATGCCTTTACATGGCTAAAGAGAGCTCAAACCCAATACCCTAACTTCTAACATCACCAATAAACTCATAACTCATGCATGGATGAAAGGAAATGACCAAGCTTGCATTTTTATGACACCATGAACTAAAAAACGTTTGAAAGAATAGTTCAAATGGTCTGGAACAGTTCATACTCACAAAGACCAAGGTCTTGGGAAAAAATGAACATGAACTTAAACCCTAGCAAGATCTAGCAAAGTAAGCCTCGACGTATGAACTTTATACCATCTGTAGATGAACAATGAGGTGTAGATTCTGGATTCAAGAGCTTGAATGCACCACCACTTCTCCAATGATCTTCCTTCACCACCAAGAACACCAAATATCACTCAAAAGCTTCAAAACTCGCACTTAAGATGTACGGTTTCGATATCAAGGCTAAGAGGGGTGGAGGCTGGTTATAAGAATGTCCAAGAGGAGTTAATGTCCTTAAATAGGGGTCACAACCCTAAATTTTAGGGTTTTGGAACAACACGGGTACACCTTGTGTACTCAACAAAGTTGTGATCCATTTAATGACTTACGCCCTACGTACACTTCATGCACGCCCAACGTAAGGACCTATTTTGCAAGAAATGTCGTTGAAAATGAAAATACTTGGAAACGGGTGTTACACGACAAAATGAATGAGAGTGTGACATGTGCCAATATTTTTATTTATTTGTTAAAGTAGAATATAATTTGTTAAACATATGAGATTGTCAATGACAATACTTGTTTTTTTTAGAACAACAAATATAATCTAATTATAAATTACTCATATTCACGCATCTATAGTATATTATAAAAGAAATTTGGTTTGCTATAAATAGATCGAATATAATAATAATATAATTTTAAGACGTCTAAACATTTAATTTGAATATACAACAAACCATCAATATAATAATATTATAATTTAAGTTATCCAAATGATAATGCAATAAGTACAATTATTTAATACACAATACCAATCAAACGTCTTATAGATCCAACTCCTTATCTTTCCCCATATATAGGAAACACGATATTTAAATTTTAAATACCAAATACCTTTTAACTATATAGACAACGACAAACCTAAGTGGTTTCCAAGGGTCTCAGGTCACCACTCCATTTCAGCCCGTTAATGTATTTTTTTTTCTATTAAGGTGTAACGTCTTTAAAAATTAGTGTCACTGCTATTTTATAGGTCCAAAACAAAAATAACACGGTGCAACAAATACTAACTCACAACTATAAAAAAAATCAGCCCAAACTCATAAAATAATAACCCAAAAGTAAATAAAAATAATAGCCCAAGTTAGGGGTTGTTTGATAATTGTTTATTGAGTAAGAGTTGACCGAGTCAAAACTTGATTGGGTCTTAAGTCTGACTGTATTTACATATGACTGAAACATGTTGTTTGATTATGTGTTTGACTGGCTGTGATGACTGCTGAAAATGACTATTTACCCTTCTGTTTTATTTTTTTATTCGTATGACAAAAGAACAAAAGCCCAAAAAAAAAAATACATTGCAATTTAGTGTATGTTTTAAAAAAGAAAGTGACAAACAAACCAAATCACATTTTTATGTAGTGCATGTTTAAAAAAGAAAAAAAGAAAGTACAATGGATTTTAATAACCTTTTTCACCAATTTATTTACAATAAACTAGATAACAAAACCATGTTACAAACAGTGATATACCCCCAAAATGCGCCCTTGCATCTGAATGGTGTCTATTAGTCGCTTCTTTCCTCCTTCAGTGTCCTGCTAAGCAACATTTAACAAAAACTAAACATAGATTTCTGGATAGCCAAGGAAGAACATGGAAACGAGATGGAGAACATGTGACTGAATGAAGTACATCAAAAATCCAATCTTCACCCAAACCATCAAACATCCAACTAATTTCATGAATCGATTAAACATATAACTTATTTCATCCATGAATCGATTAAAAACACCAAAAATCCAATCTTCACCCAAAACATCAAACACCAAACTGATTTAAAAAAAGGAGAGAAGAAAGTACCTGATAGGCGGAGGCCGGCGGACGTTGGTGATGACAATAGGAGGAGGTAGGCGCTCTGCTTCAGGCGACGACGTCGTGGCAGGAGGGAGGAACAGTTTCAAATTCTGTGTGGAATAAGGAAAGGAGGAACAAAGCTGAATGATGAGGCGTTTTTTTAGGGCATAAAAGTCTTTTTTTAGGTCAACCACATTTCAAGCATGGACCAAGTCTTGAGGTGGGTTAGTGATTCCTTACCAATTCAGCCCAAATTGGCCCTTATCAAACAAGCTGACCGGAACGAGTCAGCCAAAAATGCTGACCAGACCTAGTCAGCTATGTATCAAACACATCCTTAGTCATTAAACCCAATTACCATGTGAGTTGTGACCCATCAATATTTTAATGAAAAAATAAGAAGCAAATCAACAATCGATCGACTTTTGCTGATGCAAAGAGTTGAACGAGTGAACGACACACAAAAGAAAGAAAACCCTTTGTGAAGGCTTCAATCAACAAAAGACCTAAGTGGTTCCTGGGGGGTCCCGGGCCACTACTCCATTTCAGCCCTTTAATGTATTTTTTCCCTATTAAGGTGCAACATCTTTAAAAATTAGTGCAACTACTATTTTATAGGCCCAACTCAAAAAATAACATGGTGCAACAAATACTAGCCCAAAACAAAAAAAAAATCAAAAAGTAAATAAAATATTATCACAAGTTAGTCATTAAACCCGATTCCCATGTGACTTGTGACCCATCGACATTTTAATGGAAATAGAAGAAGCAAATCAACAATCGATCGGCTTTTGCTATTGTGAAGAGCTGAATGAGTGAACGACACAATAAAGAAAAAAAAACCCATTGTGAAGGCTTCATTCGATTCCAAGTTCTAACCAAGCTCCAAGGTATTTCGACTTTGAGCTTCAACTTCTAAGAAAATCGATTTTTAGTGGCTCTCTTCAAACCCTACAATGAAACAAGTAAGTATTTATATTTTAGGTTTATGAAATCACTCAAATTAGTTGATTTTTCGTTAAATCTTCTTATTGTTTAGGTGAAATTAGTAGTTGTTTACCTTGAAAGTAGTTGTTGACTTGTTGTTAGACTTGTTTCCATTGATTGTTTTGCTAAGTTGTTGCGTTGTTGTGTTGGTACTTGTTGATATTGAATTGTTAGGGTGAAATTGGGTCTTTTTTTGGAAGAACAAGCATCGATGAATCAAGTGTTGGAGGATCCTCCAAAAGACCATACTCCAATGATTCAAGTTTTTAAGGATCCTTTAAAAGACCACGCTCCAATCAATCATTCCCTTATGATGCAAATCCATAACCTACAACTACTCCAATTACAAGTGTTGAATTGAAGGATCTTCTAAAAAACCTGAGGGATAGACCAAATATTACAACTTACAATACAAATCAAATATATGAAATAAGGAGGGCATATTTTCTTCAAGGACTTTGTCAACCAAGGGGTCATATATTCCATTTAAAGATAAGAGATGCTACGGGAAAGTCAAAGAGAAAGGGTGCAATAGACAATTGGAAATGGTAAACTTGAAAACGGAAAAGGGTTAAATCAAGAGATCTCTCTTAAGAGCAGGAGATACAAGATGTGGTTCACATTACAAAACAATCACAAGTTTAATGAACTTATTTGTGGAAGTTCTTCTTGTTCTTGCTTATGCCGAAGAGGATGAATCCACTTTAAGTAACCGAAATCAAGCATTTGGTATCTTAAGATATTTCAAGACACTTAATTTCGTGTTTCGCTTACATTTGATGTACGGAGTTTTACACCTTACGGGCGTATTTTCAAAGCATCTTAAAAAAAAGGATCAAGACAATTTAAAAGCATCTTCTTTTGGTTAGAAGGACAATAGATGCATTGAAGTCTTTAAGCGAGACGAGGTTTGATAAAATTTTATCCAAGGTATTATATTTTTGTCAAAAACATAATATTAATATTGTGGATATGAACCAAAATTATGTCACTTCGAGAGGCTGTAGGACCAAAGTTACTAATCAATTTCATTTTGAAGTTGAAATTTTCAACATGGTTGTGGATATGCAAATTATAGAATTCGGGGACCGATTTAGTGGCTTAGCACTTAATTACCAGAATACTGGGTTTTGAGTTATTGTGATTTATTTGCTAAATTTGACAAAACCAAGTTGTAAAAGTTGAGTGAGTTGTACAAAAAGGATTTTGATGATTCGGAGATGATGCAACTTGATGGTGAACGTGGGATATATTATCACTATTTGCATATAACCGATTCATTAGTTTGAAGGGAATTTCTGACCTTTCTCGTATGATGATGGAAACGAGGCAACATCATTCTTATCCTATGGTTTATAGGGTGTTAAACTTGGTTTTGGTTTTACCCGTCGCAACCACAACAGTCGAAAGATGTTTTTCCGCAATGAAACTTTTAAAGATGGTCTTGTATAACAAAACATGTGATGATTTTTTGAATCATTATTTGTTATGTTGAAAAATAAGCCTTATGAAAGTGAAGATCAGAGATGCAATGAATCAGTTTCAAAAATGTATACACGTAGATGTCAAATTTAAAATTTAAGATGTGATAGATCAGTATAATGTACTAGTACTTTAATTTTTTTTAATGTTGTTATATTTGGTCGGATTTATTTTTGGTGCTACTATTAATGAAAATTTATGCGTCCGCTAGAAAAAGTATAACAAAATTTTTTAATTTTAAATAATACTTTGGATAACAATACGTCATAATTGTATAAAGTCGAAATATACAGACCTTCCACCGCCAAAATTTATGCCACCGTGGAAGTGATTAACATGTATTAAATAACTATTTTTGATAACAGAAAATCAAGTTTTTTAAAATCAAGTTTTTTAATTTAAACATCGTACATTTCATATGGATAGTGGCACCTCTTTCAAGAAACCTAAGTTGTTCCTTTGGAATATTTTTCTCAAAGAAAACTATTCCACGAGAACAATAATTTTGGATGAGCAACTTTAGGTGGAGTTGTCCAAAGGAATATTAGATGACAATACAAACAAAGCAGTTCCTCAAATTAGCATTATCAGCTGAAATGAACAATGTGCTCCACCGCTTTGCACGAGTTTGTTATATACCATCACAAATGAGTTTGGTATACAACCATTAAATTGTATGCAACTTAGTTATTTATACACTACAATTTTCTTGTTAGATTACACATAAGTTATTTTCAAACAATTTATTTCTTTTAAAGAAAAAACATAAAATTTGATTAAAATAGCCATTTTAAATATCAACTAAGCATAAATTGGAGTAATTGACAACCTCAGTTTCATTCCTTCCAAGAACATACCATGGAAGAACATTAAAACAATTCCAAAATGCTTTCTTAAGGATTTGTTTTACTACAACTTCATTCCTTCAAACAACATACCATGGAACATCATAAAAACAATTCTATAACCCTTTTCAAAGGTTTTTGTGTCCTCCTGCTACTTTGCACGTATACACAGCTAGCGTTTAAAAGACACTTTAACTTTCAATTTTAAAAACAAAAAACAATATTTGATACACTTGGTCTACATATCCCATACAAATATGTTAATTAATATAATATTGGATACAAGGACTAGTTAGGTTTAACTTTCATAAGATTGGGCCCTTTGATATTTGGGCGATGGCCCTGGCCCATTGGCATTTTAACCTCCACTCAAATTTAGGTCTAGGGTTATCAGCCCTATATATATGCTCACATCGGATAAATGATAAAACATCATCTGCATCGTCTTTTCTTTTTCGGCAACTAGAAACCAGTCTGCGATCTCCATCTATTTTCAATTACAATCGATTCATATTAGTATTTTAGGATAATTTTATGTTTGTTCTTGTTAATTTCTTGTAGTCGTTGATCTGTTATTGATTTATTTAAAGAAGAGAAATGGAAATAAGCCAATTTGCAGAGCAAGGGCGCCTATGAAATGTGACGAAACTTGCATTGAAGGTTGGCAAAATCAAAATAGTTTCTGCGATTCTCCGTGCCTATCGAATCTCTTGATTTTGAATACGGCCTCGAACAAATCGCTACATTTGTTTAAAATTTTCTTCTATCATACGATCTTTTTTCGACTTTTTAATCACCATAGATTCTCTCTGTGTATTAGTGTTATATTTTTCCTCTCTATGATCAATTTTAGCAATTTAGGACATATGATTCATTAGATCAGAAGAAAGCCAATTTGCAGAGCAAGGACGCCTATGAAATGTGACGAAACTTGCATTGAAGGTTGGCAAAATCAAAACAATTTAGCGATTCTCCGTGCCTATCAAATTCCCAGTTTTGAATACGGCCTCGAACAAATCGCAACATTTCCTTTAGATTTTTTTGTGTTCTTGTTTTTGCTAATAATATGAATCTTTTGAGGTTAGGATCCTACGTAGAAGTTTCTTGATTGAGCCTTACTGAAACCCGTAGATTATTAGAAAATTAACTGTTAAGAATATCCAAAGAAAATCTTGCTTCGCATGACAAGTTTTTATAAGAACGCCAATGTATCACATTTTGTACAAGATATTATGCGATTTTAGTTCTGATCAAGATTGATGTCTTTAACTATATAGTAAAATCCTCATTTATTTTTTCATACACAAACATATATCCAAGACGTTACAATGTTTTTGACCAAAACCAAAGTTTTGTTTTGTGCTGAGGTGGAAGGTTGTGACCTCGTAGTTAAGATAATAAGATAGTTAGAGGTTTAATTGCTTTAGATCAAGTTTTTGAAATCCTTACCTAAATATTAAAATACAAAATATTGGTAGTTTTTGAAATCGTAGACCTTGTGCGGTGTAAGATGCTATTTATTTGGTGTGTTAGGTCAAGGCACATCTCCGTGAGATCTGTTGTGCAAGAAGAGTACCTCTATCTCTTAGAACAACCATAACATTCGTGTTTTACTTGTATTTTGGGCTATCATTGTGGTCCTTATAAAAAAGAGTAAGGATTAATGAAAAGGAAGAATGAAAAGGAAGAACAACTAGTGTTTCTAGTGGTTAAAAATCGTAAAAAATATAGAATTTTTTTTGGTAACAACCAACTACATTAAAATTTTCTCAATTGTTGAGATGTTTGTCGTTGCAAACCGTGTTGGTACACACAATCATACACACGTATTGTAGATTTTGAATGTAGATTTTGAGTTTTACTACCTGATCGTTTTTTTCATTGATCTCACAATTAACATTTAAATAAGAAACAAACAAACTTGATCCTAAAGAAAATGTATCTATCCTATTTCTACGTAAACTTTCTAAAAGCCTGGAGAAACTATGACCTGGTAAACCTTAATAAAACTTCTAAAATACAAGAATAAACGAGTTACTTACAATATGCTAAAGTATTGTAAACCCATGAACTAATCCACAACATCGACCCATTACCTGAGTGATCCGTGAACCCACTGATTAACTCAATAATCACCCTCTTAATCGGTTGTTCACACCAATTACTCACAACAATGTTTAATCTTTCGGACCATCTCGATTTACGACTTTTTAAGGACACCCGACCTCCATTTCGGTCACATCCAAAGTCCTCCATACCCGACTGTTAATCGGTCACATCCGTTTCCACCTAACACTTCTGTGAAACGAGAGCTTTCTTCCACCGGTCAAGAAAACAAAGCAACCTGTTTTTCCCGTCTTCTTTCACCTACAAAATGAAACAAACCCAAAGCAACCTGCTTTGATGGATATTTTCTATTCGTTTTCTCATGCATATTCGGTAATTCTCTCTATTTTCCGGTGACATACCCACAACCTACCGCCGGATATGCATTTGAATACCATACTTCCCTTCGTCTCGAAGGGTGCTCCCCGTCTCCCAACGACAACGGTCGACGCAAAACACTTTAATTTTTCTGTCTTCTGCTGTAAATGATTCCCGAAACAGCCCCTGCTGTCCCAAACCTTTTTGTGAGATCAAACCTTCAGTTTGCTACTCCCCGAAAGAAAAAATCACTACTAAACAGACCATGTTTCTGAGCAATCCCAAACCAGTTGTTAACCGGCTGCTTTTGCTGCTTCCGCAGCCCTGCAGCCAAAGGCTACTCCCTCCTCCGAAAGTCGACTCTCAAACCGGCCCTCTTCGACCTTCGCTTTGATACCAATTGTTGGTACAAGTCCTTGAAAACACACACAATCACACACACGTAATGTAGATTTTGAGTTTTACTACATGAACGTTTTTTTCATTGATCTCACAATTAACATTTAAATAAGAAACAAACAAACTTGATCCTAAAGAAAAGGTACCTATCCTACTTCTACGTGAACTTCCTAAAAGCCAGGAAGAACAAGCCTATGACCTGGTAAACCCTAATACAACTTCTAAAATACAAGAATAAACGAGTGAGTTACAATATGCTAAACTATTGTAAACCGATGAACTGATCCACAACTTCGACCCATGACACGAGTGATCCGTGAACACACCGATTAACCCAACAAACCGGTTAGGGTGGTGTGTTGGTTTTTGGTAGAAGTAGTGTTTAGTCATTAAAAATGGTAAAAAATGGAAGTTGATGTGAGGTGTGTTGCTTTTTGGTAGAAGTAGTGTTTTGTCATTAAAAATGGTAAAAAAATGGAAGTTGATGTTATTATTTCTCATGGTTAAAAAAATTAAAAAATTTAGATTTGTTTTAGTAACAACCAACTACATAAATTTTTTCTCTTTATGGACATTACTAAAGCGTTTGTCGTTGCAAACCGGTTAGGGTGGTGTGTTGGTTTTTGGTGCGTTTTAATAATTCTCTCCGGACTCGGGCATTGCTAAGATGTTTGTCGTTGCAAACCGGTTAGGGTGGTGTGTTGGTTTTTGGTGCATTTTAATAATTCTGTCCAGACTCGAGCATTGCTAAGATGTTTGTCATTGCAAACCGGTTAAGGTATTATGTTGGTTTTGATGGGTTTTGAGCAAAAGAACATCCTATGTGCACATGCAAAACCCTAAAGCTTGTACATGCAATTATCCAAAGTTTGCAAACCCTAATCTAGCATACTATTAAACGAAATCTAGAATACAACAAGTTTAGATGATACCTTTCAATAGTTACAAGAATCCTTGATCTTCAAGAAGCTTAATGTCACAAGTGTAACACCTCTAATGGCTCACAAACACCACAAGCAAGAGGATGATCTAGAAGAGAGAAGGAGAGAGGTTGAATTTCGGCTATAGTAACCTTAGGGTTTCTTGGTGTAGCCGAAACTGAAGCCCTAGGGTCCCTTAAATAGCTGAGCTGCTATGGTTTCAGTCAAAACCCTAATTGGATGACTTAGGCCCTAAGCAACTTGAGAACCTTCTGGAATAAGGCCTCCTTGGACGAAATTAGAGTGGGCTTCCACTCCTAATTTCGTCCCCCTTATGTCCATGAAGATTCACAACCCAAAACCAACTATCACACAATTGACAGTTCTAGTCCCCTTTATTTAATTAATCTCTTTTAGCCACAAAATTAATTCTTAATTAATTCTTGACTAATATTAATTAAACTATATGATTTTTCATTTAATATATTATTCATATAATATATTAATAAACCATAATAACCTCTCTCTCTCTCTCTATAAATCATCCTGTCAAGTTGCTTTGGTGAAGGCAATCCAAAAGGACCATGCACAACCGGGTCAAGTACATACGAAATATAGTTACAGGCTTAGACACTAATCCAACAGTCTCCCACTTGGATAAGTCTAGTAACTATAAGTACGACTTCAGGATCCGATTAGCAATCGTAGCTCTCAAAGACGCTGTCGAACTCTGATCTTATTAGTAACCTGTCATTTAGATAAGGGATCGTATAGTCCTCCGTTCTAGATATCGTGCGGACAATTACATGGAACAAAGTCATACTTATTGTCCAACAGTTTGTTTCTCGATCTCTGATTCGTCTGACATAGAACTTAATTGACCACATCAATTCAGTCCTGACCGGGCCCGACACATAAGTCAAACCAAATCATTGAGGGGCCCAGATATCGCTTTTACCCTCTTAAAAGGAACAAATAAACTTCGACTTATATACATTTACCATTCACTTATCAAATCATGCACAACAATGCGTTTTATGACATCAAGTTACTGATGCGTTTACGCATTATTAATGCACAACCAACTTGCAAATAATAAACCATATATCTAGGTTTCAAGACCATA
Organism: Lactuca virosa; assembly: GCF_052849685.1. Taxonomy (NCBI): domain Eukaryota; kingdom Viridiplantae; phylum Streptophyta; class Magnoliopsida; order Asterales; family Asteraceae; genus Lactuca; species Lactuca virosa. Next base: position 339,188,463 of record NC_136430.1, read on the forward strand.
TGATATTATCGTCTTGCGATCACTCGTGATAAATTCCATGAAGTGATACCAGCAAGCGTGGGTTTAATCCAATGCTCAAATCCTATTCATAAGCACTCATGAACGTTGCATCAAACTTTTGTTATGTCTAATACACTTTAGACAATCTACAAACCAATTCATGACAATCTTCTTTCATACCTACTTCCAAAGTATGAGCGACTTTGGAACGTTCGAATAATCTTATTATTCAGGAAGTCAAAAATGAAAAGTTAAACAATAGGTAAATGATTAACACAAGACAATAACTTACTTATATATAATACACCTTTATTTAATCATCAAATGTTAATTACAATTTATCTATTACACGTTTCGAAGCTATCTAATCTAAAATAATATCGTCCTTCAGCCCAATGCTCCTAGCGTGCTGCAAGTGCTTAACCCTACTCAGTCCCTTCGTAAGGGGATCTGCTGGGTTATCCTCTGACGATACCCTCTTCACTACGAGGAGTCCCTCTTCTACCCGATGTCTAATAAAGTGATATTTCCTGTCGATATGTCGAGATCTGCCATGATCCCTCGGTTCCTTGGTCAAGGAAACCGCTCCTTCATTATCGCAGAAAATCTCCATAGGCTCCTTTATGGCTGGTACAACTCCAAAGTCTCCAATGAAGTTCTTCAACCATATCGCCTCCTTTGACGCTTCGCTCGCCGCTATGTACTCTGATTCGCATGTTGAATCAGCTATGGTTTCATGCTTGGAACTTTTCCAAGTCACTGCTCCTCCATTTAGGGTAAAGACCCAGCCTGACTGAGAACGGTAGTTGTCCCGGTCGGTCTGAAAACTGGCGTCGCTATACCCTCGCACCCTTAAGTCATCACTCCCACTGAGGACTAGAAACCATTCCTTGGTCCTCCGAAGGTACTTAAGAATATTCTTGACTGCGGTCCAATGTGCTTTGCCAGGATTCCCTTGATATCTGCTGACCATGCTCAAAGCGAAGGCCACATCAGGGCGAGTGCAAGTCATATCATACATGATCGAGCCAACTGTGGAATCGTAAGGTACTCAGCTCATCTCTGCTATCTCGACTTTGGTACTCGGACTTTGAGTTTTACTCAACTTGGCATTACTTTGGATTGGTAACTCCCCTTTCTTGAAATTCTCCATACTAAAACGCTTTAGTACTTTGTCCAAGTAAGTATTCTGACTAAGTCCTATTAGTCTTTTACTCCTATTTCTCACTATCCTTATTCCCAAAATATAGGCAACCTCTCCGAGGTCCTTTATAGCGAAACACTTCCCAAGCCAGGACTTGACTTCCTGCAGGGTCGGGATGTCGTTTCCTATGAGTAGTATGTCATCGATATATAATACGAGGAAGCTAACTATACTCCCACTGGCCTTGACATATACACATGATTCATCCTCGCTTCGCCGAAAACCAAACTCTTTGACTTTCTCATCAAAACAAAGATTCCATCTGCGAGATGTTTGTTTCAATCCATAAATGGATTTCTCAAGCTTACACACTCTATTAGGATGCTTCGCATCGAAAAAAGCCTCTGGCTGACTCATGTAAACATCCTCAGCCAACTTCCCATTAAGAAAAACAGTTTTGACATCCATTTGCCATATTTCATAGTCATGAAATGCAGCAATGACTGGCATCACCCTAATAAACTTTATCTTCGCAACCGGTGAGAAGGTATCATCATAGTCAACTCCGGGAGTTTGAGTAAAGCCCTTCGCAACCAATCGCGCTTTATAAGTGTGTACCTTCCCATCCATGTTGGTCTTCTTCTTGAAGATCCATTTGCACCTGACCGTCTTACGACCTGGAACATTGTCAACCAAATCCCAAACTTGGTTGTCATACATGGACTAAATCTCGCTGTCCATAGCCTCTTTCCATTTCGCAGACTCCGGGCCTGCCATGACTTCCTTGTAGCTGTTAGGTTCATCCAAATTTACTAGTGTACTATCACTAATAAATGTATCCCTTTCAGTAGTAATATGGAAACCATAAAACTGGGGTGGAATACTAACCCTTTCGGAACGTCTAAGAGGTAAGGACTCGTTAATTGGTTCAACAAGAGTTTCCTCCTCAGGTTGAGCGCCAATGTTAGAGGTTCCTTCATCGTTCGATTCTTGAAGCTCTTCAAGATCGATTTTCCTCCCACTGTCTCCTTGGCTTATGAGTTCTCGCTCTCGGAAAACCCCTCTCCTCGCAACGAAGACAACATTGTCACTCGATCTATAGAAGAGATATCCAAAGGACTTCTGTGGGTAGCCGATGAAATTACATCACTCACTGCGAGGTTCGAGCTTGTCGTGAGTCTCTCGTCTTACGAAAGCCTCGCAACCCCAAACCTTGATATGTGCTAACGAGGGAGCTTTCCCTGTCCACATCTCGTGAGGTGTTTTCGCAACCTTCTTCATAGGGACTAAGTTAAGGATATGGGCGGCAGTCTCTAAGGCATACCCCCAGAATGAGATAGGTAGCGAAGCACGACTCAACATGGAACGAACCATGTCCAACAAAGTTCTATTACGACTCTCAGCTACACCATTCAACTGCGTTGTTCTGGGTGGCGTCAATTGCGAAACAATTCCGCATTCCTTGAGGTATTCATGGAATTCAAGACTAAGGTACTCTCCACCTCGATCAGATCGAAGCATCTTGATTTTCCTGCCCAACTGATTCTCCACTTCTTGTTTAAACTCTTTGAACTTTTCAAAGGTTTCTGACTTGTGTTTGATTAAGTAGATATAGCCATATCTGCTATAATCATCAGTGAAAGTCACATAGAAGCGGCTCGCATCCCTTGTGGTGGATCTAAAGGGCCCACATACATCTGTATGTATGAGATCCAATAAACCCTCACCCCTTTCACAAGTACCCGTGAAGGGTGACTTGGTCATCTTTCCAAGTAAACAAGACTCGCACACATCATCGTCCCTAAGGTCGAATGACTCCAACACTCCATCCTTTTGGAGTTGGGCTATGCGTTTCTTGTTGACATGACCAAGACGAAAATGCCACAAGCATGCTTTATCCAAATCATTGGAAGAATCGATATGCAATACATCATTTCCTAAGTTGTCTACAACCATCACAGTTTCATATATTCCATTACAAGGCAATGTTTCAAAATAGAAAACACCATTAAGATAAGCATTAATAGAACCCTTTTCATTATCAAATGAATATCTAAATCCTTGTCTATACAAACCATGAAAAGAAATGATGTTTCTAGCCATTTCTGGCGAATAGCAACAGTTATTCAAATCTAGTCCTAATCCATTACTAAGCACTAAAGAGTAAACTCCAATCTTGGTGACATGCGACGATCTTTTGTTCCCCATGATCAAGTTTCTCTTCCCATGCTCCACATCCCTATTTCTTCTTAGGCCCTGCAAATCAGAACAAATGTGAAAACCACATCCTGTATCGAGTACCCAAGAAATAGCACGTGATGAATCATTAGACTGAATAGTGTAAATACCTGTGTAGGATGGCTTAATCTTTCCATCCTTGATATCTTGTAGGTACTTCGGGCAGCTTCGTTTCCAATGCCCTTTGTCGTGGCAGTGATAGCACTCTGCATCCTTTGGGTTTGAGGAGGGTGCAGTGGTACCAGCTTTGGTTCCACTAGAAGATGTGCCATCGTGAGACTTTCCCTTATGGTGGCTCTTTGAAGGAGCCTTCCTCTTCTTACCCTTCCCTTGCTCAATAGCCAAGACTGGGGCAGCAGTGGTAGTAGGAGTTGATGCACCAGATTTGTCCTTGAGGTTGCTCTTAGCAGTCCTCAACAAGCCTTGAAGCTTGCTCAAGATCTGACCTCCTCTTTGTTCATATGGTAGGTCATGCGAAATTGGTTGAAACAGGGTGGCAGCGAATGAAGAATGATATCAATCGCCAGCTCTTCATCGAAGTTAACATTTAACTTTAGCAGGCGGTCGACATACCTCTGCATTTTCTGCAGATGAGCAGTGACATGCTCTCCGTCCCTCATCTTGGTCGTGATCATCGAAGTGATGATCTCGTACCTCTCCTGCCTCGCACTTTGGTGGCACCTGTCCAGCAAATCCTGGTGCATCTCATACGGATAGTAGTCCTCGTAGGACTTTTGGAGTTCAGTAGTCATGGTCGCTAGCATGATGCAATGGACTTTCGTGGCATCACTCTCATGGGCCTCAAAGGCAGTGATCTCCTCGGGAGTAGCAATGTTGACGTTCACCTCCTTGAGCTCCTTGTCGAGGACATACTCCTTGTCCTCGTAGCGAGTAACCATTCATATGTTCTGGATCCAATCATTAAAATTGGTCCCATCAAAGATCACCCTCCCACACAAATTCATGAGTGAGAAGGAGCCGGAAGAGGTTGAGCCTGAAGCGTTGTTGTTGTTTGAGTTCGACATCTGAAATAGGAAAGAGACAAAGTTCGATTAGATAAGAATCCCCAATTAAACACCCAAATGAGAAATTAGGGCTAGGATCCAACAACATTATTTTAAAAGAGGGATGCCGTAATTTAAATTGCAAATAATTTGAAGGTAAGTGAATGACGATTCACTAATTTCCACCATGAAAAACGAAAAGAAAATTAAGTTTTAAATGTATTGAAAACTCCTAGATCTTTTGAGATTCATTGAACTTTTCAATGACATGTTTAAATCTCGATACGCCCTTCAAGTTTGTGACTGGGATACCGAGGATCACAAACAAGGTGTGAATAACCATGAAAATGTACATGGTGCCCTCAATGTTACAGTCACCTAATCAATGTGTCGGTTAACCACACACGCTCCATTGATCTATGACAAACATCGAGTCACCCTTTGCCCCCTTTGCTAGACCCAAATTAGTGTGTCGGTTAACCACACACGCTCCACTAACGTCTTGGCAAGGGTACAAAGTGTAATTCCATGGAATAACATTAAATTCACATTTTTCCTAAAAGTAACTAAGATTGAGAATTTTATAAAAACATTTAGTTACTTTATTAATCATTATACTTTTAATGAGGAATTAGGTTGCCCTATCATACCCGTTCGGCTAACGACCCTCCACCAATCAAGGAAGCGGTGGGTGAGAGTGGACAGACACCCATTAAACGGCCATTTTATAGGTCATAACTTTCTACCCCCTTATAGATCGGCTTCGTGAATGAGGCCTGCTAACGGTAAAACTAGCATTTATGTTATACATATATAATAATTATTCTTATAATATTATAATAGTATAGGGTGAATTTTAAAACTTGTAAAATTCTAGGGTTTGGAATTTAATTATTTCAAAATTAAACTTTTAATCCAAAAATTTAAATTCCAAAACTTGAGGGCAAGTTTTGAAACATTTCAAAACTATCTAGATCAAAATTCAAATAAATAATTAAACAATTAATTTTGGTGATTATCTAATTTTGACCTAATCCAATTTCATGCAAGATAATTGACCAAATAATTCAAATAATTAACATTTATCATATAAGGAAATAATTATTCAATTAATTTGACATTATCTTTTATTTTGGTAAGGATAATCACAGGAATCAATAAAAAACGTATTTTATTAATTAAAAACAATTTTGGTAATTATCCCAAAACAAAATAAGCCAAAATCCCGAGATTTGCACTCTGACTCGCCACCACGTCGTGGCAATCTCTGCCACGTCGTGGTCACCAACCAGAAGCAAAAAAAAAAACGAATTCAAGCAATGAACAGTCATACAATGCATCAAATACAATAGAAACCAAGCAATGCTCTGATACCAATGTTGGGTTTTGAGCAAAAGAACATCCTATGTGCACATGCAAAACCCTAAAGCTTTGGATCTAGGTTTCTCTAATGTACATGCAATTATCCAAATCTTGCAAACCCTAATCTAGCATACTATTAAACGAAATCTAGAATACAACAAGTTTAGATGACACCTTTCAATAGTTGCAAGAATCCTTGATCTTCAAGAAGCTTAGTGTCACAAGTGTAACACCTCTAATGAATCACAAACACCACAAGCAAGAGGATGATCTAGAAGAGAGAAGGAGAGAGGCTGAATTTCAGCTATAGTAACCTTAGGGTTTCTTGGTGTAGCCGAAACTGAAGTGTGACATCCCCATTTTCACGACCAGAAAAGACCGATTTTGTTTATGCTTTATAAAAATCAGAGTACTTCTTTTAACAAGAATGTTGCGGAATTTGTTCCCAGAAAACATGATAAATAGGTTATCAAAGCATTTCCGAGGAAATGTATTTTTATTCATTTTCAAAACATTGGGATGTCATTGTCAATACAGAAACATAAGCATAAACAGAACTTACATTATTTACACTAGTGATCTACATCTCTTTTAAATCTCTCAGTGTAAAGTAGCTTTGTATCGACACCTGTGATACAAATAAGCTTGAGTGGGTCAGGTTGAGAAACCTGGTGAGTACATAGGGTTTTCAACCCACAATAATATAATTATTATGTTTAAACAACAAACAATCAACCCCATTTACCCATCCCCATTATCTTCCTTACTCTCAAGGGTCTACCCTAAGAGTCATCTATTCGTTTATTCCGAATTCCCTTGCTTCCAGGGTTCATATGATAGGCACTAAGTCCATAGCTGCCAATGCTTGTTTGTAAAGCACTAATTCCATAGCTGCTAAAGTTCCTTCATCGGGTACTAAATCCATAGCTACCAATGTTTATCTAATAGGTACTAAGTCCATAGCTACCATTGTTTATCTATCAGGTACTAAGTCCATAGCTACCAACGTTTATCTATCAGGTACTAAGTCCATAGCTACCAACGTTTATCTATCAGGTACTAAGTCCATAGCTACCAGCGTTTATCCAATAGACACTAAGTCCATAGCTGCCGATGTTATTTATTAGGCACTAAGTTTATAGCTGCCAATGTTAACTCACATCATCTTTTATCTCTCATCATTCATCTACCCATGTTATACCCAACATATTTGTAGATATAAAATACGTATACAGTTTAAATCAGTTAAAACATGTATAAAAACGTTCATCTAGCATAGATGGCAAGTATACATATAATATGCACACATAGCACGTAACTTATATTAAATACTTCATATCTATGTGTAAGATGAAAGGACTATGCACTCACCTGATAAGGTGGTGATTCTGAATTCGGACAACGCTTCGTTACTTCTTAAAACAATTTCCCTCGACAAAACCTAGTATCATTACCACTAGGGTTTAGCTCAATATTCACCGAGACTAATTAATAGTCTAGCTATTATTATTATTATATAAGCGTTAAACAACACTATATAACTCATAATAATAGCCCAAATAATTATTATAAGGTCCTAATAACATTACTATATTAAAACATAAGCTATACTAAAGATAGGTTAGGCGTAGCGCACTTACAGCAGGTTTTCTCAAAACCGGGCTTCGCTGGAGCAGCGTTTCTGAGCCGAAAGACTCTTTTCTCAGGACTTCCGGAGCCTCGGGGCTTCCTTCGGGTGCTAGGGGGTTTACCTAGACTTTAGGGGGGTTAGGGAGCTTAGAGAGAGTGTGTGTAGAGAGAGAAAGAATAGGATTGAGGTGTGAGGAAGTTGGAATGCCCGACACCTCTATTTATAGGGAGGCTGGATGATGGACTCGCCGAGTCTTGACACAGACTCGCTGAGTTGGTGCATGTGGCAGCCTTCTGGTGGTGCCACGTGTCCTCTTTCTGGTGGTGCCACGTCACCCAAACTCGTGTATCAGCCTCCCGACTTAGAAAAATCATAACTCTCGCATACGAGCTCCGTTTTCGACGTTCTTTTTTTTTCCACGCGTAGGTAAAAACAAGATCTACAACTTTCATTTAGACTCCATCGACTAATTTTTTTTTTTTAACAGTATGAGGAGATTAGACTGTTAAATGACCCCGAAGACTTCGTAACTCCTTCATACAGACTCCGTTTTCGTCTGTCTTTTTACCGTTGAGTTCCTATTAATGAGATCTTCAACTCTCATTTAGGTCGCGTAAGCCAAAAACCGCTCGAACTAAAATTCGAGTTTCGGGCCGTGCACTGCTATGCCAAATCTTAGAAAATTCGTAACTTCCTCATACGAAGCCAGATTTGGGCGTTCTTTTTTTGTATGTTCTCGGTTTAACGTACACTACAACTTTTGTTTAGATCACTAAGGCCAAAAAGTCTTCTACCGTAAATTCACTATTTACGTCTCCCGGTGTCGTGCCGGTTCCGTCGCGAAACTTCGACGGGTCATAACTTCTTCGTTATAACTCGGATTTCGGCGTTCTTTATATGTACGGAACCCTTGAGACTTATTCTACAACTTGGTTAAGATTATTTATTCTAAATAATCTTTTATAGAAAAGTCGTTTTCGACCCCTATTATCTCTAAATTGACTAGCCCGGATTTACGGACGTTACATGAAGCCCTGGGGTTCCTTAAATAGCCGAGCTGCTAGGGTTTCAGTCAAAACCCTAATTGGATGACTTAGGCTATAAGCAGCTTGAGAACCTTCTGGAATAAGGCCTCCTTGGACGAAATTAGAGTGGACTTCCACTCCTAATTTCGCCCCCCTTATGTCCATGAAGATTCACAGCCCAAAACCAACTATCACACAATTGACAGTTCCAGTCCCCTTTATTTAATTAATCTCTTTTAGCCACAAAATTAATTCTTAATTAATTCTTGACTAATATTAATTAAACTATATGATTTTTCCTTTAATATATTATTCATATAATATATTAATAAACATAATAACCTATCTCTCTATAAATCATCCTGTCAAGTTGCTTTGGTGAAGGCAACCCAAAAGGACCATGCACAACCGGGTCAAATACATACCAAATATAGTTACGGGCTTAGACACTAATCCAACAGGTTTTTGGTGCAATTTAATAATTTTCTCTCTGGACTCGGGCGTTGCTAAGATTTTTGTTGTTGCAAACCGGTTAGGGTGGTTTGTTTGTTTTTGATGTGTTTTAATACTTTTCTCTCCTGACGGCATTGCTACACCGCAAATCGATTAGGGTGGCGTGTTGGTTTTTAGTGCATTTTAATAATTTTCTCTTTAGACTTGGGTAATGCTAAGATGTTTATTGTTGCAAACCAGTTAGAGTGGTGTGTTGGTTTTTGGTGTGTTTCAATTGAATAGAAATTACACTACTTAAAACATAACCTGGAATGTTTATGGGCATTTAGATGGATAGGTTGGTTTGCTGATGGTACTTTACATAAACATAAAATAAATAAACAATATGGAGGGTTGATAGTTTTGGAGATCAGAACATGAATTATTATAAAAAATGTAATAAGAAATGTTGATCGAGGATAATGGTACAATACATATTAAATGTCAAGTGTTTAAACTTTAATAAACATACACACCCAAAGATCGTTATGGTTTTTTACAAATACTAAACTATATGTTTAATAATATACAAAAGTGATTTCTATAATTTCCTTTTTCCAAAAGACTTTGACTATTAACTCCATTATTTCCTGAAAAACACATCAATAACATATACAATAGACTATATGCTTAGTGAATAAAACTATTTTTGTGAACTTGGATCACATTATAAAAAATCGTAATGTATAAAATATAACTTTCAATAACTCTTGAAACATCCAATATTCATCCCAAACATTAGCCTTTTACCACCAAGGTGGCTATTAGTATTATTCATTCATTCGGTATTACTCACAAAGATTACTAGAACTATGATTTCATATCCATGATACTACAGTCATAAAGACTATCCCAATTTTATTCCTTTAGAGCTTTAGCATTTCATCATCAAGATTGCTAAATTCGATCTTTCATCGCAAGATATATAACAATATAATTAATCACATGAAATCAAGTTCGTAAGTAAAAGAAGTTTTACTCACCTTATTTATCACTTGCTGACAGTTCGATGTTCTAGCACCTCGAGCAAATCACAACTTTACAATCCGGAGCTGTTACAATAATCAAATCATTCCTACATCTTCATACCACTTAAATGCATAATTACAATTTATATCAAATGGTTCAATTCAATTCAATATGTTTATTTTATCATTTCAACATACAAATCCATGTTAGTCTTAACAAATAACTTCCATTAAACCTTATTCCATTAAGCTATATACTTCACATAACAAATTCACCACATTACACAAATCAAGTTTATAGGAACTAACTTTCAAATCATATATCCAAACCCTAGTTATCAATATCAAATTCCAAATTAGGGTTCATAAGGTAAAATACCCAAAGCAAAGATTAGGTTATGTTAATCACTTCATACACATATAATTGAACTAGATACATCTTTATTAACATAATATACATCAATATCACCTATATCACAACTGATTTCAGACTAGGGTTCTCAGCCCCAATTCAATTTCCTATAATTTTAAGAGGATTTCAATGGAATAAACCTCTTACCTTTAATCTACACATAAAGATGAAGCTTGGTTATCCTTTCAACCCGTCTTCAAGATTTGACACTCTAACTGGGAAGTCGCCATAAATCGCCAAACATAGTTTCAGTTCTGTTGTGGTATGCTTTTGGAGTGAAAAATATGATTTATCGTCTTTTTTTCTTATGATACAGTTGTCAAGCCGTCGCCATGGGGTCATCCTCACCACACCGTGGTGACACAACAAACTCATACGTCGTATTATATCACTTTTCGTCTCACTGTTGTTCGTCACTAAAAGTTTTTGTCACAAAAACATACAACCTACCTCACCACGTTGTGGCATACCCCTTCAGCGTTGTGGTTCTTTCAAAGTACATTTCTATCATTTTTACGTCAACAAATCACTACCTCCCCATGTCGTGGCCTTGCTCCACCACGTCGTAGTTTCTGAAATTCAGAATTTTAGTTTATTTATTCCCATTTTGCCCCTGTCTATCCTTTTAGTCATATATGTTGATTCTGTCCTCTCCTTTAACTCTAAATCATTATCTTTAGGTATTAAGACATAATTCATACTTTCAACTAATCTCGACTTATAAATTATAGTAAATGACCAAAATACCCTTCTTAACAATTAAGTTCTTAAAAATGCTTTATGCTTCACAAGAAATACACACTTATATTTTCAACATATATATATATATATATATATATATATATATATATATATATATTATACACATAATACTTATTACCTATTCAAAATTAGGACATTACAGTAATATAGTCATTATGCAGTCAGTCGGATGCAAAATCAAACAACAAGTTTCAGTCAAAAGTTAACTCGGTTGGAACTTTTAATCCAGTCAGCTTTAAACCAGTTAGCAACTATCAAACGACCCCAAAAACATAATGAAATACTTAAAAGTCAAGGTTGATCTTATAATTTATTTAGTGGTTAAAAAAAGTCAAAAGGTAAAATTTTGTAGGTAAAAAACAACTAGTTTATTGAAAATTTATAAAAAAAATCCCTTCGTTCTCCTCTTCAAGGCATTACCGAGATGCTTATTGTAAGCAACTCGATGAGGGTGGTTGTGCGGTTGGTCAAAGTGGTGGGGCGGTGTTTGGTGTTGTTGGTGCGCTTTGTCGGGATCCACACCACCGGTTTAAGTAATTTGAGGTTATATAACACCCGTTTCTCAGAATGGCTCAGTGGTTGGTATAAAGCAATCAAAGGATTGGTTTTTGAAGAAAACCTAACCCTTTTGAGTGTATTTATGCACCATAACTTCAAATTAGGGGTTTGTCCATATTTATGCACCATAACTTCAAGTTAGGACATCATTTTCAGCCTCCAACCTCTCCATTTCGAAAACCCTGACCCTTTTGAGTGTTTTTGATGTTCTTGGCCATTTGAAGACTCATTTCTCATATTTTGGTATGGATCTTGAAGACCAAGTTTCTTGCAAAGTGTTTTGGTGAAGAGCTCAGGTGTAGATCTAGTAAAGGGATTTCATTTCCAGACCGTTGTGAGTATAAAGTTTCCATCTTGATCTTTAGTTTGCTAGATCTTGTAGTTTGATCATATATGTCCCTTTTTTTCTCCATGTGAGCTTGTGATTTTTAAGTTAAGTGAACTCCAACACCTCTTGGGCTTATTTTATCACCTCATAATCTTGTTGGACCGAGAAAGTTTACATCTTGATCTTGTTCTTGAAGCTATGGTTGTTTTGGGAAGGTTTTATGCTATTAAGGACTCAGGGTTGTAGATCTAGCTTTGGGATGGTGTCCTAATGGATAAAGTTGGAAACTTTATCCATTAAGTTAGTAAAATGAACTAGATCTGAAGTTTTGGGCCTTGATATAAAGGAATTAAGCAATTAATGGAGATTTTAACATTCTGCCAGAAGCCACGATGTGGTGGTGCTTTAAATTGTGACTGTTTTGTCCTTACTCTCTCACGAAGTGACACATAGAGTGCCACGACATGACGTTGTTGGATAAGTTGACCGTTGAATTTTAACCGGTTGACTTGGGGTCAAACTTGGAGGATTTGAGTTATTGGTTGAGGATTCATTTTTTTCATGATTAGTCAGTTCACGGGATTGAGCAGTGCATGGTGGGAGAGTATTGTTGTGCTTCTTCGATTCTCCAGTCCTGGTGAGTTTCTCACTACACCATATTGTATATCATTTGCATGGTAGGATACAGGTGTTGTTAGAGTACAAGTATGCTAGTGGCTAGGATAACAGCTTGTTATATATGTGCAGTTTAAGACACTTGGTGTCTTGGTATGCTAAACTGGTAGGGTCTTACATGTTGATCGTATGGTACCTTTAGGAGTTATGATTGGTTAAGGTAACTGGGGTAGGCCAATTATCATGTTTATGTATAACTGACCAGCGAAGGACTTAATTGAGAAGTGGTCAATGGTGAGAAGTGGTGAATGACAGGGTAACTATGGAATGCTCGTTGCTAAGGGTATGGATTTTATAGTATCTGTTATGTGTTTATGTTACATGGTTAGGTGGTAATCACAACTTGGGTTCTATGTAGTTTAAGTTGGATAGCCTGAGAACTCTTGGTCTAATGCCTGATTGTGATGTTATTGTCTTATTTTTTGTTCTCGGGTGGGTCATATGTTTGAATGTCTATCTGATCCTTGACTACATATGAATTTTTGTATGGCATTGAAGACTAGGATATGGCACCTGGAAATTATATGAAAGACCAGGATCCGGTCCTGGAAATTATAGGAAAAACCAAGATCTGGCACCTGCAGTTGTATGGAAGACCAAGATCTAACCCCTGGCAGTTATATGAAAAACCAGGATCTGTCCCTAGCAATTATAGGAAAGACCAGGATCTGGCACCTGACAGTTATATGGAAGACCAAAATATGAGCCCTGACAATTGTATGTGAGACCAGGATTTTACACCCAACATTGCAAGAAAAGACAATGTTTTGGCCCATGACAAGATGTAAGACTATGGTTTGGACCATAGAATTCACCCAGGGGTTGGAGCAGACCCGTTAATTAGAGGAAGTTATCATTTTTCAAAGTTTCAGCGCAACAGTGCGGGAACATAAATCGAATTTTAGTTCGGATGGTTTTTAGCCAAAATAATCTAAATGAGAATTGAAGATCTCATTAATAAGAGTTCAACGATAAAAAGACAGTAAAAAATGGAGTCCGTATGTAGAAGTTATGAATTTTACACGGTCATTAATAATGTAATCTTATCCGTCTGTTAAATTTAATATCGGTCGAGAATTAGCTGATGGGGTCAAAAGGAAAGTTGTAGTACTCGAAAATACTTATGCGTGGATATAAAGAACGTCAAAAAAAGGAGCATGTATGCGAAAGTTATGAATTTTTGAATATCTGCAGTTTTACTTGCGTCCGGTGCCATGTGTCAGCGCCAGAGGCGAAGCCTTGGTGCCAACGCAAGCTCACGATGTGAAAGGCTTGTCTCACGACGTGAGACCCCCCTGGGTAGCCTATAAATAGAGCCAAATTTCGCTCATTTCTTCACACCTCTTAATTCCAATCTTTCCCAAACCCCCAAGGTCCCTAGGCCTTGTTCTAGCACTTCCTAAGGGTTAGTAGCGAAGCTCCGGAGCGTCAGAAAGCCCCGAGAAGTAGAGCTTTCGGTATAGAAGCTCTGCCCGCATAAAGTCCAGTTTTTCGCTAAACCACCTGTAAGTCTAGTTATGTTTACCGTGCTTTAAGTATAATTTATGTTTAAGTTCATTATCGTTATTATGAACATATAAACAAGATTTATCAGCGACTCCAAGTCATTATACTGATTGATCTACTTACGAGGATGATGACAATGCTAGATTTAGTGAGGTGTTTAAAGTGGGTTTTCCAAACAATATACTATGTATGAAAAACGGACCCTACCTCCAATATGATCTTACATGGTTGTCCCTTATCAACTATAGATCAATAGACTATGAATTAATGATGAATCTGATAGGTTTTGGGTAAAACAAATAAACTAGAAAATCAATTCTTAAGTTCACATGCAACCTACTTTGGATCTATGTTTTAACTATTGAACATATAACTTTGAATTGCAAAACAAGAACCCTAAGGAGGAGAGGCTATTTTCGAAATTAACCAATTAGGATTTAGAGTTACATACGTTTCAATTGTTATAGTAAACAATTGGTAATCCTTTTGATCTTGATCTTCTTGGAAGCTTAGCACCATAAATGCAATGCCTCTAATGGAATCACACCCAAGAGCTAGCAAGAAGGAAACTTATGAGGATAGAGGCTAGGGTATGCAATTTTCGGCCTAGGGTTTCTTCAAGAGAAGGAGTGGCCGATTTTGGGAGCAAGAGGCCTCCTTATATAGCTGAGGTGGCTAGGGTTTAGGGAAAACCCTAATGTTCCTTGTCTTAGGGCCTAAGCTGATCCAAAGGCCTTATCCAAGCCCCTTTGACGAAATCTTTAGGGTTTCCCCTATAGATTTCGTCCACCCCTTCTAAGGGGGTTCTGAAACCTTCCACTCAACTATTAAAAGTAAAGTAAAATTGTTAATTATAATATGTTACCTTCCAAACAAACTACCAATAAAGGTCTTGAATTTTATAATATCTTTTAAAATAATTACATTTTTGTATATTAATTTAATATAAAAATTATTATTTTATAGTTAACTATAATAACATATAACATAGTTATTTCAATAACATGTATTTGTTAATATTTTAATTATATACTTTTATTATGCACGACGTATATATTTTCGTTTAGTATGTATACAATACTGGTATTAGATTAAAGAAATAAAACGTTTGTTTTTATTTAGTTTTTTTAACTAAAAAATTACTTATATTGAAATTTTTTAGATTAAGGATATTTCATTTTGGATTTAAATTAACAGTTTGTTATTTATATATAAAATACTTAATGAACATTTTTTTGTCATATGTCACACTTTCATTCAATTTGTCAAATGTTATTTTTTGGTTATTTTGAATTTTTTTACACATGTCATTTTATGGGTTTTTCTATTTTATTAAATTTAACATAATATTTTAATGTAATAATTAAATAAATGTAGTAATAAACGGATATCAATTTCATTAATGGACTTACCTTCTAATTTCAAAATTCCGAAATTAAAATTCATTAGTTTCCTTTGTTTATTTATTTAAATTATTTGTTTAAATTTAAAAGATAAAAAACATTTCAATTTTAATAATTCATTAATTTTTTATTTTCTTATAAATCCAAAGTTCTCAAATATTTAGACATTCATATATAACTTTTTTTTTTAAATTAACTCATGCATGGGTCTCATAGCTAGTATGTTCATATAGAAGGATACCACATGAGTGATTTTCTACATCTACTTTCAAAATTATAACTTTTTAAGAAAAATCATAATTAAACCATATATGCAAATCACCCCTTTAAAAAAAATCAAAACCGGTCCACCTTGTGTAGTTAAACCCTCTCTAGAACCGAAAGTTTTAAACTTGTGCCATTTATTTCTAGATCAGTATGTGTATATGTTTGACATGTATTCTTAGGGTTCACATGTCTTCATCTTGTGTTCTCCTCATAACATCATATTGCTTACTTAATTGTAACTAGGGACGTGACACATGCTTCACATGTGTCAGCTTTAATTAGATTATGTTATCGGGTTGCCTTTATGTTGGAATGTAAGTTACATTTCAAAATAGATACTCATAATGTTAGAACATATGCAAAATACATCAAGTATTGCAACCATGGTTAAAAACTTATAAGTAATCTACTATTATGAGAATATAAAGAGTAAAGTAGATTGCTATTCCGTATAATTTGTCCTGCATAAATTAATAAACTTTAGAAAACACTAAACATATAATCGTCGTTTAATGAAAAATTAATACTATGTATTATGAACTATTGCTAAAAAATTACAATCGTTCAAAATTGTTTTAGCACGAATGTTTCTAGAAGCTTGTAGTTCAATGTTACGCTTAGCTAAAGGCAAAGCTTTTTTCAACATCTTTGTTTCTTCTACGATTTCTATTATCAAAATCATTTTGATACATCAGACCACCATCAAGTTGCATATTTGGAAGGAAACCATCATCAACATGAGCATCTTGATAAAGAGTAACTTTACCTTTTTTTCGTAATTTGTATTACAATGACATATTGAAGCCCCCACTTTCTACAAAGAACTGTAGCTATGGATGGCCATTTGTTGGCCATATATGAGAATGTCTTTGGCTATTAAACTAAAAAGAACCAAAACGACATACCAGATGCTTCAGCTCCATATTAATATATTAATCGATAAAGGTCGACCACAATAACATCTTAATATCATTTAGTTGAGTTGCCCAATTGAGCAGAGTTGAAAGAGAAAATCGGAGGTGCAGCTTGGCTTCATATTCAGAGGCATACATGGATGTAGATTTGAGAATTGGTCTGCTAGTGATTGTTGCAGGTCCATCTTCTATAATGTTTTAGTCTTCCAATGACCTCTTAATGTAAAAGTGTAAGATGATTCTTGCTATGGATTTCGGCCAGAGTAACGGTGATGTATACTATATATCTCTATTTATACGGGCAGAGTGACGACAACGTATAATATTTATGGATATTTATACGGGTAGAGTATCGATGATGTATACTAAATATCACTATTTATACGGGTAGTGTGACGACGGCATATAATACTTTAGGATATTTATACGGACAGAGTATCGACGGCGTATACTAAATATCACTATTTATACGGGTAGAGTGACGACGACGTATAATATTTATGGATGTTTTTACTGGCAGAGTATCGACGACGTATAATATATAGGTAGAGTGACGACATCGTATAATATTTATACGGATAGAGTATCGACGGTGTATATTATTATCACTAGAAATGGGCCATCATAACGACTAAGTGTAAGGTTATCCTAGGAACTTGGCCGATATAAAAATAGGCATAATATCATTACTTAAAACTAGGCAGAGTAACTACCGGGTATAATATTTATCCTAAAATTTTGGTAGGATAACGGTAGAGTGTAATATCTAATATTTTGAGTGAACAAAGTAACGATATAAAATATATTATTTGAAAATAATATTCATAACGCAACAATATAACGATTTGTAAAATAACATGTATTCCCCGTTAAATTTTTATAAAATGGCGGAAAAGGGGCCGTGAACTCACTTGTAGAGTGTGAAACCGCTGATGTAGGGTAGAATTGGGACTCAGGACTCGAAGATCGTCTGGGGATCGACCGAAATTGAAAATATAATAATATATAACTAAGATATAAATTTTTCTAAGGATTTATGAATGAATTTCGCAGGAAAAACGAGAGAAAACATATGAAGTGTGTGGAAAAGAAGTGAGCGGGCAGCACTCTTCTATACTAGGAGTGCACGCCACCCAAGGGAGGTGTGCGTCGCGCTCTTACGACGTAGCTGCAGTTCTTGTCTGACATGTGTCTGTTTCCTGCCGGTGCATCATACCTCCATCTAGAAGAATGTTCGCCCCACGTGTACCTCTTGCGCCGGGCGCTCTTCGTAAAATTTCAAAAAATCGTATCTCATTCATACGAACTCCGTTTTCAACATTCTTTTTATTACCAGAAAGCTCTCGACGAGATCTACAACCTTCCTTTAGGTTGCATTGGCTAATTCTGACTTTTATTTTTAGCACTTATTTTTAAATGATTTAATGATTTTTGAAAAATCATAACTCTCTCGTACAAACTCCGATTTTGGCGTTCCTTTTACCAAAATTCCCAAATTAAAGAATGCTACGATTTTACTTTTGGTGACTTCACCCAAAAATCAACCATTCTCTTCATAGCTTTTGATGTTAATAGTTTTTAACTACGCGACTAATTTTTATACTTTATAAAATTCATATTTCCTTCATATGAACTCAGATTTTCATGAAATTTATATTTTCAAGATTTGGATGACGCGTACTTTATACATATATAATAAAATATATATGTTTCGGTGAACTAATTTTTACGACTTACGGACGATTCAATGGATTTTTCCTATTTATCTTAATACAAAACTTATATTTTTACTGTAACACCCGGAAAACTTGAAGGCCAATTAAGGAAAGAAAAACCCCAAATAAAGAGGGCAACTCGCTGAGTCCAAGGAGGGGAACTCGACGAGTAGGAACAGATTTGGGACGCGGGTTGGGAAACCTACTCAACGAGTTGGATGGATCAACTCGACGAGTTGGTCTGGGTTTGGGAAACCCTAAATCCGGGTTTTTGTACCCTATTTAAGCATCCTATTCCCCACCTTTCAGCCTCATTTCCAGCCTCCAAGTCCTAAACCCTAATCCATTTTGAGAGCTTGGGAGCCATTTTTGAGTGAATCTTGAGTGCTTTGGAGCTTGAGGAAGAAGGAGAAGCTTGGGGATCCAAGAAGAAGCTAGTAGATCCAGGAACACCTTGCCTTTCTCATCATTTCTGGGTAAGAAAGTCTTCACCTTGCTCAATGAATACTTAGATATTCTTAGCACCTTTTCTAGTGGGTTTTGGTCCAAGAAGCTTGAGTCTTGGGATTTGGACGTCCCAAGTAAGGGACACTTCATATCTAGTGTCTAGAGGGACTCTCATGGCATAAAGGTGCCAACTTTATGCCATGGAAGTCCCATGCAACCTCTAAGCCTCTATTTTGGCCTTTTTAGCTCCAAAAGGCCATGCATGTAGATAAAGTTTGAAGCTTTACGTGTTTTGTAGTATCTAGAGTCTAGATCTCAATTTATATGCCTTGGTTTAGATTGTTGATGATGTTTGGATCAAGATCCAAGTCTTAAAAGACTAGGGTTTGAACTATAGCCATTAAGTGAGAGTATTAACGGGTAAAGTTGGAAGCTTTACCCTTAAAGGACATTTTCAGTGTATATGAGAAGTATGAAGCTTAGATCCGAAGAGTAGGGGCTTAATCCATTAAGAATGCCCAAACAGACTGAGGAACTCGGCGAGTCCAGAGAGGGACTCGACGAGTTGAAGCGATTTATCTCGATTCTGTATAAGGGAGAACTGGACGAGTCTGTGAAGGGACTCGATGAGTTGACGCGTTCTGTCATGACTACGAGTAGCATGGGAACTCGACGAGTCAGGGGGATGACTCGACGAGTTGAGTCAACTCAGGGTTGACTTTGACTTTGACCAATGTTGACCTAGTTTGACTTTTGAAGGCATTTTGGACTAAGTGTTATTTTTGGTATTGATAGATCGGGGAGCT
Source organism: Lactuca virosa (assembly GCF_052849685.1). Taxonomy (NCBI): domain Eukaryota; kingdom Viridiplantae; phylum Streptophyta; class Magnoliopsida; order Asterales; family Asteraceae; genus Lactuca; species Lactuca virosa. Next base: position 339,208,119 of record NC_136430.1, read on the forward strand.
GAAGGATTAACAGTTCGGGGAATTGCTAGTTAGCAGCCAAAAGATTATCTGTAGGACTTCAGTAGTGCAAGGTGAGTCTCCTCACTGTTTGCATGGGTCTACGGCCACAATGCCGACCCATTTAGTTTATGTATGGTAGGAAGACCCAAGGGCTAGCCCTAGGCATTGTATGATAGTATTTTATTCCGAACCAAGGTCCGATGTCGGGCGGTGCCCGAGGAATGTTTGCATGTTAGATTATACTTGTTGTCTGTGTGATACTTGTATGTGCGTGGTAGGGAGGTGAGTGTGGGCGAGGTCCCGTATTTCATCACTAGCTGAGTATGGCCGGGGTTCCATATATCATCCATAGCAGAGTAGGGGCGGGGCTCGTGATAGGAGAGAAGTGAGTGTGGTCGGGGGCCTATATCTCACTATCAGCAGGAGTGTGGACGGGGTTCCATGACTCATCAGTAGCAGGACAGGGGCGGGGCCTTAGGACAAGAATACACCTAGAGTATGTTCTTTATGTGCTAGTATGATTATGTGATATTGTTGTATGCATATAGCGGGCGGGGTCCAGAGACAGGCGGGGACTAAGAGAAACAAATTTGTATACTGAACGAGGCTCGATGCCAGGCGGGGCCTGATGTCGGACATTGTCCAATACCGGGCGGGGCCCGATGTAGGGGCGGGGGCCCAATTTATGCGATTATGTCTATGGTATGTGGTAGGTTGGGGAACTCATTAAGCTTCGTGCTTACAGTTTTCAGTTTTGGTTTCAGGTATTTCCAGTTGCAGAGAGAAGAGCTCGGGATGACTACATTGCACACACCAAGATGTTTTAGCATGGGATGTTTACTCTGATGTTTTGATACTCTGATAATAATGTTTTGAGATATTTTGACTATGCTTTGATGAAATGATTTGATAACTATGGTTTTATTTAATGATTTAAAATGAAATTTTCGGTCATGATTTTTGGGATGTTACATTTACCATATATTGATATATATTATGTATTAAGCTTATTATCTTTGACGTTGGTCACTTTTCGTAAATAACGATCGGTACCAAAAATCACAATTGTTAAATTCTCCCCCTGTTTAAAGAATTTCGTCTCCGAAATTCAACTAGGAGTGCTTGACACAAATGAACTATTGGGAAAATATCGAGAGTATATTTTTAATTATTATTAATCATTCTTATTGTTTGACTCTATAAAGTTCAGAACTGATGCTGATGATTAATATTTTATTTTATTAACAATCCCCTATCATGAGGGTATTTCCCCCAGATAATAGTGATTTTATTTTATAAACAATCACCTATCATTAGGGTATTTGTCTCAGATAATAGTGATTTTATTTTATAAAAAATCACCTATCATTTACGATAGTCATGATTATTAATCCATCAGTCAATTATCTACTGATGTCTAGAGAGGAGAGATTACTTATTAAAACTTTGGAGTGAGAGTGATCCCTTGGTCAAATACCTACTGATACCAAGAGTGAGAGTGAAAGTGATCCCTTAATCATGTACTTACTGATACCAAGAGTGAGAGTGAGAGTGATCCCTTAGTCAAGTACTTACTGATACTAAGACTGAGAGTGAGAGTGATCCCTCGGTCAAGTACTTACGGATACCAAGACTGAGAGTGAGAGTGATCCCTCGGTCAAGTACTTACTGATACCAACAGTGAGAGTGAGAGTGATCCCTCAGTCAAGTACTTACTGAGACCAAGAATGAAAGTGTCTATAATAACTGAAAGGTTTCTTAATAATTCTTTTTAGAATTTACAGAGGATCCTAGTATTATCACAAGGATTCTTTTACCGTTCATTATCATCCCTTCTAATGTTATCTAATTATCTGGTGAATACTATCACATGATGCTAAAATTAGACAGTTTTTTCGACCGCCTGATTCCTCTTTATTATGGTTAGACTCAGACGAGAGCTGCACAATAAAGCTGAATCAGACTTTCTAAAACTATTTAATTCTGGAATCCTATAACCTATGTATCCATCCTATAATTAATAACATGCGTTTGTTAGATTTATAATTTAACGTGTTTTTATCTAATGTTTATAAAACTATATCAGTATCTAGTTTGCTCGTAAGTTATAAGGAAGGACTTACCAATTCTTAGGGGATGATTCTGGGCAGCGTCACTCATGCCAATTACAAATTCTCTTCCTTAAGCATTACCCCTTTGATTTGCCAACCCTGGGCATTCTCTTTTGAAGTGGTCTACTTCTCCACATTGATAACAGTTACGGTTCCTGCCAATACCAATTCCTTGGGTAGTGGCGAGTTGCGGACTCGTACACGACTTAGCTGTGCGACCCTTCTTACCATAGTTATTATAGATTAGCTCTCTACATGCACCCATGTGATGGTAGTTGCACTTATTGCATAACGAAAGATCTCCTGCATAATGTCTTAACAAAGTGGGTGACAGAAGGGTTGCTACATAGACATTCTCTAAGTCTTGCTTCTTCCATGCTACTTGATCTGAGTCTTCATCAAGCTTTCTATTTCTATTTTCTGATCTTGGAAGACCAGTCTTTAAAACTATGGTGCCCTGGCGGAGTACCCGATTGGTCAGGGTAAAGGCTAGTCTCTTGGCACTATCGTAAGTAGTTGGCGTGGAAGCCGTAACCAATCCTTGGATAGGTTGTACTAAACCCCATATATACCTATCTACTTTCTTGTATTATGGGGTGACGAAACTGGGAAAAAATATGGAGAGATCATTGAAGCAACTGACATAAGCTGCAATGTCTGTGTATTGCATGGTAAGATTCCAGATCTCCTGTACTAGCTTTTGCATCTCTTCTCTGGGAAAGTACTCTTCAATCAGTAATTGTTTTAACTCATCCCAAGAGATGACATTGGTTGTACTAACTCCTATGGGTTAGACGTGGCCGTTCCACCATGAAAATGTTGTATCCTCGAAGGTACATGCAACAAACCTAACCTCACAGTTTTCAGCACATAAGCTAAGCTCAAATACTGACTCCATCTTTTCGATCCAGCGAGTCATTCCTACTACTCATTCATTTTCATAGAAGGTTTTGGGGCTTGTAGTTTCTAAATTCCTTATAAGTATAGGCCCTTGGGTGATTCCTGTCACCACCCTATGTACTCTCTTCTCTAGTTCCTCTATCTTGTCCGGATTCGACATTCCTATTTTCTAGGGCTTCCACGAATCGTTGGGTGATCAATGCCTCGATGGCTACTGCATCAAGGTGTGGTTATGCCCCGGGGTTTCTTCTGACGACTCTTCTATGAGGCATGTTTGGATCCTATTACAGTCAGCGAAAAAGAGAGTGTTAGTCGATGACTCCATTTACGGATGCGGGTATTACAGATTTAGCGCACGAGTTAGTGTAAAACAAATATCACAAAATTTCTATATTAGGAGGGGAAAGCTTTGATGTAATTAAAGGCTATATATAGGGGAATAGCAACGATACTGCTTTCTTGCATATCCGAACTTCTTATAATCTGTAGATCTTAGGGCATAACTTATAAGTCTATCATACTAGGTTAGGGATCTATTGCTAAGCGGATCAAGTTCTTATCTTTATCGCACAAACACTTGTCTTTTTGGCGATGACTTTTGCTCTGCAACTTGTGCCTGGAGCTTCAATCCTTTTATCCAGTCTTATCTCCTTATCTAACCTTTGGGTCATATTAGACCGAGTTATCACGCTTCTTTTGATGAATCCCAACTTATCATTGCCTCTTTATAAGCGTAGCTAGCTACTCATGAATATTGCAGCAACACTATTGCCATGTCCAAATCTCTTTAGACAATCTACAATCTAATTCATGACAGTCTTGATTCACTACTTACTTCCAAAACTATGATCGACTGTGGATGTTTGAACAATCTAATTATTCGGGAAGTAAAACATGCAAAATGAAACACAAAATAAACAATAAACAGAAGGTAGTAATCCAACTCATAAATAAATCTCCATTATTTAATCATCAAAATTCAATTACATTTATTTCGTTACAAGTTTCGAAACTAACTATCTAATTACTAAAACTAATATCATCCTTCAGACCAATGCTCCTAGCATGCTGAACGAGCTTGACCCTACTCAGACCATTTGTGAGGGGATCTACAGGATTCTATTCTAACGATACCTTCTTCACGACGAGGTGGCCTTCTTTTACTCTATGTTTGATGAAATGGTATTTTCTGTCGATATGCTTTATCTACCATGATCTCTTGGTTCCTTTGTTTAGGAAACCACCCCTTCATTATCACAGAAAATCTCTATTGGATCCTTGATTGCTGGAACAAATCCAAGGTCTCCGATGAAGTTCTTCAACCAAATAGCCGCCTTTGATGCTTCTCTTGCCGCTATGTACTCTGATTCGCAAGTAAAATTTCCCACCCTCTCCTGTTTGGAATTTTTCTCAGTTACCGCTCCTCCATTAAGGGTAAACACCCATCCATATTGAGAATGGAAGTTGTCTCTGTCTGTTTGAAAGCTAGTGTGACTATACCCAGTTACTCTTAAGTTATCACTGCCACCAAGCACAAGGACCCAATCCTTAGTTCTTCTCAGATACTTAAGAATATTATTAACTGCTATCCGGTGAGCTCTACCTGGATTTCCCTGATAACGACTGACCTCGATCAAAGCAAAAGCCACATCGGGGCGAGTATATGTCATAGCATACATGATAGATTCAACGGCAGAATTATATGTAACTCTACTCATTTCTGCTATCTCTGGATCAGTACTCGGGCTCTGAGTCTTACTCAGTTTGGTATTACTCTGTATGTGCAGTTCTCCTTTCTTGGAATTCTCCATACTAAAATGATTTAGTACCTTTTCCAAGTATGTAATTTGACCAAGTCCAATTAGCCTTTTACTCATGTCTATCAAAATCCTTATCCCCAAAATATAAGCAGCCTCTCCAAGATCCTTCATAGCGAAACACTTTCCAAGCTAAGACTTAACCTGTTGCAAAGTTGGAATGTCGTTTCCTATAAGAAGTATGTCATCAACATACAAAACCAGGAAGGTTAATATGCTCCCACTAGCTTTGCCATATACATAAGATTCATCTTCACTTCTAGAGAAACCAAACTCTTTATCTTTCTCTTCAAAACAAAGATTCCATCTGCGAGAAGTTTGTTTCAATCCATATATTGATTTCTCGAGCTTACACACTCTATTTGGATACTTTCATCCATAAAACCCTCTGGCTGACTCATGTAAACATCCTTAACCAACTTCTCATTAAGGAAAGCGGTTTCCACATCCATCTGCCAAATTTCATAGTCATGAAACGCAGTTATGGCTAGCATTACCCTATTAGATTTTATCTTAGCTACCGGTGAGAAGGTCTCATCATAGTCAACCCCTGGAGTTTGAGTAAAGCCATTCGCCACCAGTCGAACATTGAAGGTGTGTACGTTTACATCCATGTCGGTCTTCTTATTGAAGATCCATTTGCACCCAACCGTCTTGCGACCTGGTACATTATCAACCAAATTCCAAACTTGATTGTCAATAATGGACTTGATCTCACTGTCCATTGCCTCTTTCCATTTGGCTGACTCACGGCCTGCCATGGCTTCCTTATAGTTAGCTAGTTCATCCAAATTTACCAGTATACTATCACTGATAAACGTATCACCATCTGTAGTAATATGGAAACCATAAAACTCAGGTGGCATTCTAACTCTACTGGAATGTGTAAGAGGTAAGGACTTGTCAATTTGTTCAACTGGAATTTTTTCCTCAGGTTGATCCATAGCATTTTCAGAAGTTCCTTCATCATTTGACTCTTGAATTTCTTCAAGATCAATGGCACTCCCACTGTCCTCTTTGCATATGAGATCGCTCTCCATCTCTCTCTCTCTCTCTCTCTCTCTCTCTCTCTCTCTCGGAAGATTCCCATTCGTGCTACGAAGACCACGTTCTCACTAGGTCTGTAGAACAAATATCCAAAGGACTTCTGTAGGTAGCCAATGAAAATACATCTCTCACTTCAAGGTTCAAGCTTGTCATGAGTCTCTCGTCTAATGAAAGCTTCACAACCCCAAACCTTGTATGTGCTAACGAGGGAACATTTCCTGTCCACATCTTGTGAGGTGTTTTGGCAACTTTCTTTTTTGGGACAAGATTAATAATATGTGTGGCAGTCTCTAAGGCATACCCCCAGAACGATATTGGAAGTGAAGCTCGACTCATCATGGAACAAACCATGTCTAACAAGGTCCGATTGCGCCTTTCATCCACACCATTAAGTTGTGGTGTCCTACGAGGTGTTAATTATGAAACTATTCCACATTCCTTGAGGTGGTCGTGGAACTCAATACTAAGATACTCACCACCTCTATCGGATCTAAGCATCTTTATCTTCCTGCCCAATTGATTCTCGACTTCATGTTTAAACTCTTTGAACTTTTCAAAGGTTTCTGACTTATGCTTGATTAAGTAGATATAGCCATATCTGCTATAATCATCAGTAAATGTCACATATAATCGATTTAAATCCCTTGTGGTGGATCTGAAGGGCCCACACACATCTGTATGTATGAGATCCAACAATCCTTCACTTCTTTCACAAGAACCAGTGAAAGGTGATTTTGTCATCTTTCCTAATAAACAAGACCCGCATGTATCATCTAACCTTAAGTCAAATGATTCCAACACTCCATCCTTTTGGAGTTGGGTCATGCGTTTCTTGTTAACATGTCCAAGACGACAATGCCACAAGCACGCTTTGTCTAAACCATCAGACAAATCAATTTGAAAAACAGTATTTCCTAAATTGTCTACAATCATATCAGTTTCATACACACCATCACAAGGTAAAACTTCAAAATAAAAAACACCATTTTTATAAGCACAAATAGAACCATTCTGGTCATTAAATGAGTATCTACAACCTTTTTTAAATAAAGCATGAAAGGAAATGACGTTTCGTGTCATCTCTGACGAGTAGCAACAATTTATTAATTCTAACCCTAACCCACTACTAATCACTAAGCTATAAACTCCAATCTTGGTGACAGGTGAAGATCACCTATTCCCCATGATCAAGTTCAACATTTCATGCTCCACATCCTCACTTCTTTTTAGCCCATGCAAATCAGAACAAATATGAAAACCACATCCTGTATCAAGGACCCAAGAATGAGAATATAATGAGTTATTATATAAGATAGTGTAAATACCTGCTGATGTTGGCTTCACCTTGCCATCCTTGATATCCTGCAAGTATTTTGGGAAGCTTTTTTTCCAATGCCCCTTGTCATTGCAATAGAAGCAAGTGGCCTCCTTGGGATTAGAAATAGGGGGAGCATCAGAACTGGGTTTTCCTTTGGGTCCTGTACTTGACGACCCAACTTGGGACATTCCCTTCAAGTTTTGCTTTGGATGACCTTTTCTCTTCTTCCCTTTTCCTTGACCTATGGCCAAAACAGGTGCACTAGTAGGAGTGGAGGCAATAACCTTTACCTTCATTCCTGCTTCAGCTGTTCGCAGGAGGTTGTGCAATTGTGACAAAGTAGGTTCACTACTTTTCAAATGATAGGTCAATATGAAATGATCATAACAACTTGGCAGAGAGTTCAACACTATGTTGATTGCCAACTCTTCATTAAAATTCACATTGATTTTAATTAGCATGTCCACGTATCGTTGCATTCTCTAGACATGGATACTAACAGGCTCACCCTACTTCATCTTGCTAGCAATTAGGGACTTTTCCACCTCAGACTTTTCTTGACGAGCTCGCTTATGGTATTTCTCCATAAGGTCCTTGTTCATCTCGTACGACCAGTAATCCTCATAGTCCCTTTGCAATTCTGGAGTCATTGTCGCCACCATGATGCACACAACTTTTGTGGCATCATTATATTGTTACTTGTAGGCGACCATTTCTTCAGGAGTGGCCTTCTCTTCGTCGATCTCATCCAATGGTCTCTCGATGATATATTCCTTGTCCTCAAAATGAAGGGCCATCTTGATGTTGCGCATCCAATCGTTGTAGTTGGTGCCATCCAATTGCACATTCGAGCAGATGTTCAAAAGGGAGATGTTGTTGTTGTTGTTGGAGGAGGAGGAGGAACCAGAAGTATCAGCTGGAGTAGACATCTGAAAGAGAAGAAAGATAGTTTTAGTTAGATAAGAATAATCCTCAATATAACACCCAAAATGAAATATCAAGGCTAGGATCCAACTAAATAATTCACAACTTAGAAAAGGGATGCCGTAATCTAATCGTAAATTATATAAAGGTAGGTAAATGACGATTTACCATTTCACCATCGAAAAACGAAATTTTAACGAGTTTTGTTTTAAATGAAATTCCTAAATCTTTTTTAAAATCATTGAACTTTTCCATGGCATGTTTAATCTCGATTATGCGCTTCCATTTGTGAGTGGGATACCGAGGATCAAAAAAAAGATGTGAATAACAACACAAATTAACTTGATACTCTTGATGTCCTTTATCATCTCATTTTAATGTGCCGGTTATCCACACGCGCTACATTAATCAATGATAATTTTCGAGACACCCATTACCACTCTTTATTCGTCCCTATTAGTGTGCCGGTTAACCACACGTGCTCCATTAACGGCTCATAAAGTGCAATGTGTAATTTCATGAGTTAGCATACAACTTTACATTTTTCCTAAAGTAACTAAGATTGAGAATTTTATAAAATATGTTTAGTTACTTTATAATTCATTATACTTATTAACGAGGATTAGGTTGTCCTATCAAACCCGTTCGGCTAACAACCCTCCACCATACAAGGGATCAGTGGGTAAGAGTGGATACTTAATGACGGTCATTTTATAGGTCGCTTCCTTAAACTCCCCTTATAGTACGAATTCGTGAATGAGGCGTACTAGTGGTTCAACTGAATCATATTATACATATAATAATATTAGAATTTTTAAATTACATATAGTATAAGGGTGTATTTTTAAAACTTTTCAAAAAATACTAGGTTATATTTTTAATTTTGAAAATTAAAAAATTAATTTATAATTTAAACCAATCATGAATTCAAGATAAGGATATCAAATTACTTGAAAAATATTCAGTTTTATACAATTAAAACATTATTAAAGGTGATTATCCTAATCAGTTCATGAGATAATAATACAACCGAATTTCTGACAGCCCACCACGCCGTGGTAAACAATTACCACGTCGTGGCAGAACAAAAACGTAGGTCACCACATCGTGGTGGCGGAATAGAATGACGATTCTGTTTTGCTTCTCCTTGTTCAAGTTCAACGATTGTATCAATTGAATAGAAAACTAAACCTACACTCTGATACCACTGATAGGTATTATGCAAAACATATAATTCTTATGTGTGCATGCAACCCTAATTCGTGATCTATGTTTTCTTTAATTGAACATACAACTTTGAACAACAAATTAGAAACCCTAAAATACTAGCATATTTTCGAAAATTCAAATAGGGTTAGGAGAATCATACCTTGATTGATATTTAGTAATAACAATGAAAATCATTATGTTGTTGAAGCCTTGAAAGCAAGCGTCACAAATGGCACACCTCTAGTGGTTCACACCCAACACTAGAAAAGGAAGATGATTGAGAGAGAGGAGGGAGGCCAGAAATTTCGGCTATCTCTTCAAAAGAATGAGTGGCCGAAATTCTTAGGGTTATGGCTCTATTTATAATGCAGTCATGAAACCCTAGATAAGCCCAAATCCAAGATTATCTTAAACCGGGTAATTATCCATATTCCTGTTTATCCACCAGGGATTATTCTAGAATCCCTTAGGCTCTAAGAAACCGTACAAGCCTTATGGAGGGTTCTAGATTGCCTCTTGCTCAACTATTAAACAATTGCACTTCACTCCCTGCACTTTTAATTAATTCTTTTAACCCAAAAATTAATTCTAATTAGTTTCTGATTAAATATTAATCAAACTTCACTATTTCTAATTAATATATTATTCTCATAATATATTAACAAATTATTTAATTCAATTTATTAATCAAATAATAAATCAACCTCTCTCTCCAAAAATCATCCTGTCTAGTTGCTAGTTTTGAAGGCCACCCAAAAGGATTGTGCTACTATCAATTCAAGTATATACCAATTATAGTTATGCGCTTAGACACCTAATCCAACAGAATCATGAGCACGAAGCACAAAAAAGGCACTGATCTGAGATGTTCCAGTGGTGGTTTAACATCGGAGGTGTTAGCCGTGGTTTAACATCGGCGGTAAACGTTACTCTCCAAATCTGAGATATTTCACCATTTAGAGAGAGAAAGTGGAACTGAAGGAGGTCGGTCATCGAAGAAGCAACAACGGTAGCAGATCGTAACAATGGTGACGATGGTAGGGTCGTCGTCGACAATGGTAGTGATGATCAGTGTTTGTGACATAGGATGAGATGTGGCGATGGATGGGTCGATGCGGGCCGTGGTGGCAGTGGAAAGGCTGTCGCCGACGGTGGTGGTGTTCATCCACATTGTTGAAAAAGTTGATAAGGTTTTTGTTGTTTGAGGGGAATTATGTTTAGATCTAAATCTAAGATCTGATGGAATAGACATAAAGTAATAAATTGGGTTTAAGTTTTGCTATCAGACAAAAATACCCTTTATAAAGTTAGTAAACATTTATTCGTGAAATAACAACCATCTAACTTCCAAACCCAACAACCCTAGGAGGAAAATGAATAAATCGTGTTAGCTCATGCTTGGACCTCAGTGACCGACGACCCCTCAGTAGAAGAGAAACATTTTGACAATCTATTCGAAAACACTTCCACAACGATATGGGAAAAGTTTTTTTATCGCAATTTCAATAAACGTTCGTCAATATGGCGCAATATGAGTGTTTTGGTCAAAAATCGTCTGAGTGGATATTAACTAATTTGAATGAGAGGTTGTGGTGTTGTTGGTAAAGTGATTATCGAAACTAGAACAAGATTGCACAAGTGAGTTACAAGGAAATCCCTTGATCCTTGGTAGGAACTCCGACACAAAACCTTGTGATGTGATAATGGAAGTAAGTAAGGAGTACACGTATTGCAATGAGTCTAGATGAGTGTAGTGTGTGAAGTACATGTGTATTTATAGTCTAGTCTAAGTAACAATAAATCCAATATTTCCGAGATCCTCTCAAATAAAAATGAGCACGTTGGTTTGACTTGGTATTCCTGGGTCTTTTGCCTGATTGAAACGTTTTTTGTTGAGAATGTGTCTTATGTTGACTAAATTCTGCACATGTGAGAAGAGGACTAGAAATATATCCGTTAGAAATATTAGGAAATAATAACAATGATATTGGTCAGGATCCTAAGATAGGTTTGGGATCCTAAGAGTTCTTGTAGATCTGGGATCCTTAATAGTGTTGAGGATCTTGGCCCTAACAATTTTCCCGAAATTATACCTGCGAAATATTAATGTTAATTTTTTAATATTTAAAGGTATAATTTAGATAAAAGAAGAGTAAGGATTTTGAAATTTTAACGAATAGGGAAATTTGAATCCTAACGGATAGAATTCTAGTCGTTGATATAGGCATAACTATATGTCAAATCATCCTTCTTCCCTTCTATGATCCTCGCATAAATAGGGCATTCAGGTTCTTGATTCCCCTTACTTTTTCAGATCCCCTCTAGACGCTATTGAATATCTTCGAAGGTACTCTCCCTGTTCCTTTTCCCCTTAATTTTCTTCGTCTTTGATTATAAGCAATAAAGGAACTAGCTCTCGTACAAGCATCATCGATGTTACTGATGATGATTTCGTTGATCAAAAAATCTTATCTTATGAGGAAACTTGCTCATTTGGTGATAATGACATCGAAGCTCTGATATCAGTTAGAGCTTTTCCTACTAGCGCCGTTTTCAGACCTTTCGATGCCAAGATTCATCCAAATTTTGTTTCTTCCTCCTGGGTTTGCTTCGCCGAATATTCTTTCTCCTAAGGTCTTTCTTACCCTTTTCCTGGAATCGTTTATGAGTTCTTTAAGATTACCAAAGTTTCATACATTTAAGCCATGCCAACGGTTTGGAGGATCCTTTACTGGATCGATCAGCTGAATCGCTCCATGGGTCTTAATATCGGTTTGAACGAGTTAGCTCATGTCTACGATCTTTCGACCTTCAAGAACTCTCGTTTTTTACTTAGAGTCTAAAATGATAAGTCACCCCTCGTTCTGAAGTCCAAGCATAATGATGGTGCTTGGAAAGAAAAGTACTTCTTTGTGAGACGCTACTCCATCCCTGACATAAATCTCTTACCAAAGTCTTAGGTTAAGAAGGGTAGGGTTTCATGTTATTATACTAAGGATCCTAGAATTCACATTTCTTATTTTGTTTAATTCTTTGCAGATGTCAAGGTTGAAGAGTTCGTCCCTGTTGCTGAAGATACCGAAGGTAGGACTGAGAGTTTTTCTTTACTCTGCCCGAGATTAAGAGATCATTCAAGCTCGAACAACTTAGTCAACAAGAGATTTCAACTGCTATTATCCCAATGTCAACTGGTAAGGACCCTTAACTTAATTTATTTCGTTTTTTGTGAAGGATTCTGAACTGGTTAAACTCTTTCGCTATGTTTAGGAATTAAATCCACATGTTCTGGTGCTCGATTTACCCTTGACGATATTGATTCTTCTATGTCCAGTGACCAACTGGTGGTCAAGAAGGAAAAGACCTCATACTCTCTACCTCCTAAGAGAGCTTCTATAGTTTTGACTGTTAAGACGGGATCCCAAAAGAGGAAATCAACTGAGGTTTTCGACCTAGAGAATCTTGAAGCAGATGAGGTGTTGAAGAAGTTGATTTCTTTCTTTCAATCTATAAGCATCCTTGTGTTCTCTTATATCTACCTTAATTTTCCTCACTATTGTCTTTTAGAGGTGGCTAACTATATTTCTCACTCCACTGAGGATCTTAAGGCCAAGATTGATCGGGTGGAACAAGCTCTGAAGGAGCAAGAAGGGATCAACAAGGAGCTTTTACAGGGGGTGGAGAAATTGGTCAAGGAGAAAGCGGAGAAAGAAGAGGAGCATGTAAAGGATATTGAAGAGGTAATTGATGAGGCCAAGAGTAGTGTTGCCCAGGACGTTTGGGAGGCAAAGATCAAGTTGGAAGAGGATATTGAAAATGTGGGGTCTTGGAACGTAGCTGGATGGATTGAGGCCCTGGCTAAGATGACCGACATGCCTGTTAATTTCAGTCAGGATCCTTTAGAGAAGAGGAGAGAAGAAGAAGAGAAGAAGAAGGAGGAGGAAAGGAAGAGAAGAAGAAGAATAAGAATAAGAAGAAGAGAGAAGAGAAGAAAACAGAGAAGGTTGTGGGTGACGACAATCAGGCCGTAATTTGAAAAATAATTTAAATATTTCCTAGGTTGTAAGACACTTAACTTTTTTTTGGTAAGGCTGGTAGGCAAACCTTTTTATTTTAAGCTATTGTTGTTCCACTTCTTCTTGCATGATTGGTGTGGTTGTAGTTATAGATTTTTTGAGGATCCTTGGATGATTAGGATCCTAAAGAGTTCAAGTTTTATAAGAACTCTTGGGATCTTAATAACTTGAAATGGTTAGCCATTTGCTTAGGAATTTGAAATAGTTGGGATCCTTAGAAAGACAAACCTTTAGTTAAAATATAGAAAGATAGTGTTTAAGAAACAATGATAGATAGATACTGATGATCCTTAGGATTGGTTTGATCTTGAAGCTTGTGTAGGGAAGGATCCCTCTCAAGATAATCCAACTTAGGGATTTGCTAGGGAAAATCCTTATTTAGCTTTTGTTGAAAAAAAATCCAATTTTAGGAAATAATGGGGAAAATTCGTACTCAGAAAACTAACTAGGGAAGATCCCAACTTAGAAACTCACTAAGGAGGATCCCCCAACTTAAGGTATTCACTGGGGAAGATCCCAACTTAAGATATTCACTGGGGAAATCCCATCTTAGAAACTTATTGGGGAAAATCCCAACTTAAGATAACATTTCAATGTTATAAACCTTTGATTAAGCGTCAGGATCTTAACATATGTTCAGAAATAAGAGGGTTGCCAAGTCACAAAGCGTGAAATGATACCCTTATTCACATCCCATAGTAATATATCATGTGTCCAAGCGAGGTGTAGAAACCTAAACTTGTGAGACAGAGGTTATTAACTATTTAAACCTTAGAGGGGATTAAGTACGCTTAGTTAGAGGAGAGATAACCAGTCTCTATTCGTAGCGGCTAGGATCCTTGAATTTCTATGAATTAAAAATGTTAGCTTGGGGTGGGCGTTTTCCTAGCTAACGCCTCTCCAATGCTTAAGTCAGTAATGGTCTTCGAAAAAATAAACAAAAGAATTCAAAAAAATAAGGGGTAAAGAATGTGTACCTTAGATCTTGTTGGAAAAATGAAAGATTTTAACTTAAATGAAATATGCTTTTAAGTGTATGGTATGCCATGATCTTGGCAATATGTCTCCTTCTAGGGTTTCTAACCAATATGCTCCCTTTCATGCTTTTGAATCAATTAGATATGGCCCTTCCCATTTGGGTGCCAACTTTCCTACACTAGGATCCTTGGTATTTTGGAATGCTTTCCTAAGAACCAAGCCACCAACTTGGAATCTTCTAAATTTGATGTTTTTGTTGTATTTATTGACGATCCTTTGTTGATGAGCTACAATATGGATCCTGTCAAGATCCCTAAGTTCATCAACAATGTCGAGATCCTAGGCTAGGATCTTATCGTTGTTCTCCTGATTTTGGAGTTGGTATCTTGCTGTGGGGATCACCACCTTAGTTGGGATCACGACTTCTGTTCCAAAGACCAAAGAAGAGGTAGTTTGACATGTGGATGTTTTTGATGTAGTCTTGTCCGCCCACAGAATGAAAGGAAGTTCCTCAGCCAATCTGCCATTCTTTTCATCTAGCCTTTTCTTCAGATTGCTGACTATGATTTTGTTGCTAGATTCTGTTTGAATATTGGCTTGAGGATGGACAAAAGTGGATGTTATCATTTTAATTCCCCAAATGGTGAAAAAGTATCTAGTCCTATTGCTTATGAATTGGGACCCGGTATCACATATTATTTCGGCTAGGATCCTGAACCTGGTCAATATATTACGTTTAATAAATGAGACTACCTCTTTGTCTCTCACCTGAACTAAGGCTTCAGCCTCTATCCACTTTGAAAAATAGTCTTTCATTACTAGCATGAAGACCTTTCCACAAGGAGCCTTTGGTAATTTGTCAACTCTATCCATTCTCTACTTCATGAATGGCCAGGAGGAGATGATAAGGTGTAGAGGTTTTGCCGGTTGATGATGGATGTTGCTATGTCTTTGACAAGCATCACACTTTTATGGATGTAAGAAGTCATACTTTTTCATTGTTGGCCAGTAGTATCTCGTCCTTAGTATCTTGGAGCATAAGGATCTGCCCCCAGTATGGTTGCCACAATTATCTCCATGTATGTCTTTAAGAACTTCTACAACTTTGTGATCTTCCACACATCTTAGGTATAGACATGCCATGGAATTTTTGTATAATTTCCCTTGGATCATCACAAAGCATGAGACCCTCATCTTGAATGCTTTGTCAGTTCTTCCTTCTTTTGGGATTGTGCCATCTCGAAGGTATTCTATAATGGTTTTGATACAGAATCTTGGAGGATCCTGATTGTTTTGTTCACTAGGATCCTTGTGAGCAGGTTGAGGATCACGATCCTGAATTGTTGCGATGTTGGTTGTATAATCGTGGTTGCTGGGATCTTCTAATCTTTTGGCGGGATCCTCAATCGTTGGGATCATTACATGGATTATTGGAATCCTCATCTCTGGTGGGATGCTCTGTCCGTGAAAAGCATCCATCATTCCATGTTTTCTTCTTCTAGAAGTTGTCTAGTCTCTATTTCCAGTTCAGCTTGTAGATCATCACTAAAGTCAGATACAAAGTCTGCTAGTGCTTGTGACTTTATTGCGAATCTTGGCTCATACTTTATATCGAATGTGCTGAGCTTTACCGACCTCTTGGCCATCCTTCCTGACATCTCTGGATTTCTCATAACATTCTTAATTGGATAATTAGTTTTTACATGTATGGTATGAGTTTCAAATAGTGTCTTAACTTAGTAGAAGCCGTTACTAGTGCTAGTATTAGTTATTTGAGATGAGAATACCTGGTTTCAGAATCTAGTAGACTTTTACTCACATAGTAGATGGGATATGGTTCCCCATTTAGATCCTTGGCCAAGACTGCACTCATGGTCTTTGTGGATACTGAAAGGTATATGAGCAGTGGCTCTCCGTCTAATGGTTTTACTAGTAGGGGTCCTGAACCTAAATACTTTTTAAGTTCATGGAAGGCGTTTTCGTGCTCTTCGTTCCATTCGGACTTATTGTTTTCCTTTAGGATGTCGTAGAAAGGTTTACACCTCTTTGAGGATCTTGAAATGAACCTATTTAGAGTCGCTACTCTTCCCGTCAGCCTTAAGATATCTTTGGTAATAGATGGGGATCTTAGATCAGTTATGGATCTGATCTGTTTAGGGTTGGTTTCTATCCTTCTCTTGGTGATCACATATCCAAGAAACTTTCCTGTATTCATTCCAAAGTGGCATTTGGATGGGTTCAGCTTCATATTGTATTCGTCTAAAATGTTGAAGGCTCCTTGGAGGGGTTCCATCTGTATTTGTTGGAATCCTGCTGAAGCATCCATGAATGTTAGTAGCTCATGTACTGTCGTGGCATCTATCACTGAGTCTATGTGTGGTAAAGGGAAAGGATCCTTAGGGCAGGCCTTATTGATATCAGTGTAATCCACACACACACTCCATTTTCCATTCTTATTATGGACCACTAGCCATCTTGGGACTTTACTTCTTTAATCATCCCCGTTCTAAGAAGTTTTTCAACAACTTCTTCTTGAATGATATGGTTCCTATCGGGAGAAAATTTCCTTCTTTTT
The DNA here is from genome assembly GCF_052849685.1 of Lactuca virosa. Classification (NCBI taxonomy): domain Eukaryota; kingdom Viridiplantae; phylum Streptophyta; class Magnoliopsida; order Asterales; family Asteraceae; genus Lactuca; species Lactuca virosa. The sequence continues at coordinate 339,225,071 of NC_136430.1, forward strand.
TGGTGTATATTCCTAAAAGAAGGATCTATATTGAGTTTATGAGTTATAATTTTCTTATCTATACCTGTCATATCCTCATGCTTCCAAGCAACGGTCTTGTTTTTGCCTTTAAGAACTTTATTCGTTATTTGTTGATTTGTTCTGGTATTGAGGATCCTATAAGAACTTTGGCTTCAAGATCCTCGAGGTTTAGGGATACTTCCTTCACATCTTGCTCTTTTGTTTCTAGCACGCCTCGTGCCCCTTGCTTTAATTACTATGCTTGTCGTTGTATTGTTAAAGACTTCATCGAGGTCTTGTAGCATTCTTTATATTCTTTCTGATCCCCGATGATCTTCACTGTCCCCCATGGGTTAGGCATCTTGACTGCTTTCATGTCATGGATCCATGGTCTACCTAATATAACATTATAGGAAGACAAAGGATCAATAACACAAAACGTTGCATCGAATTTACCTATTTGATGTTGATGGGTAACTTGATTTTTCTAATGGTGTGCTTTGTTTCACCACTAAATCCTATTAGAACCAATGATCTCTTGATTATTTCAGATTACGGGATGTTCGTCCTGGTTAGAGCATCTAAAAGAATGATATTCACTGAGGATCCTCTGTCTACCAAGATCCTTTTGATGAAGTGGTTAGCGATATATAGAGAAAACACCAACCCATAGCGGTGAGGATCATGGATGTTTTCTCTATCATGTTCTTCAAAGATGATCACCTTGCTGCTTGTTATTGATGTGTTTTTTTGGGGTATTTTCTCCTTTTCTGTCTTGGACACTTTGGCGTACCTTTTAGCAGCAGAATAAGAAGTTCCACAGATGTCAGATCCTCCATAAATAACATTGATTACCTTGGCATTCAATGGAAAGGATCTTGGCTTTTCTAGGATATTCATAGGGTCTTTCTCTTTTTCCTTGGATCTTTCTTTTTTCCTTCCTAGGATCTCTTTGAGATAACCCTTTGATAACGTTTATTTTATGCATATATTTATGATGTTTCTTATTATTTTATACTATGTTTTTATGTTCTTTAGAACTAAAAGATACTTAATATGCTTTGAAATGTTTAGCTATAGTTAAAATGGGAGCTGGAATGCAAAAGGAGGAGAAAGGAGCTAAAAAGACGCAAAAAGGATGTTGTTGGACAGCTTGACCCCTCGTCAGTGTTTCGGCCATATATCATGACTCGTAACTCCGATTAACGAGATTCAAAATGATCTAAAAACTAGACAAAATTTCAGACGACTTTCTTGTTCTGAGAAAATGCTGATTCCCACTTACCATGATCTGGTAAATCGAAACTTCGCGATCGTTGAGACTGACTTGGAGAATACGGGATATACATGAGGACCACGGCGTGGTGCCATTATCAAGTCGTGGTGATCAGATTTTCGGGAATCTATATATTTCGAGCATCTGGATGATTTTTAAGGGGGATTTACGACTTTTATTGATCCTTGGTCAACAAGAAACCTCAGAGAAGCTTTTTTGAGGATCTAGAAGGTGGCCGGAGCGCCATTAAGCTGACAGGAGCGAATATCTAAAGGATTAAGGAGCAGATTCATGTCGAAGAACATGTGGTTTGTTTTTCTGACCATCATTATCATTCCACTGTGATTCCATTATGTGTTTACTTTCTGATTTGGGTGTTAAAACCTTATACTTTGTGTTTATGATTGAATGAATCTTTGAGTTTATGGTTTAATTGCTATTTGGATTGTTTATTCTTATTTAATTTATTTTGTCAAATTTGATTGAAAGATCCATATGTGTTAAAGATTGTTACTTTGTTCCCTATTGCTAACATAATAGAGTTTAGATGACCATCTGACTGTGTCAATTTGAATCATAATTGTCCAGTGACCATTTGTGATTATGACTAGTGTTTTGACAAAAACCTAGGGTTAAGAAAGAAAGTGGTGAAATTTAATGTGTATGCATGAGTAGATGACCATTCTATGCATGATTTAACTCCTATTACCATTAGGGTTAAATAAGATCAAATCTTGCTTAATACGAACTAAATACTGATTTGCATGATTGTTTGTTCACTTGATCAATGAATTAATAGTTGTGTTAAAATCAAAGGATTAGTAGCGTGACCATGATGCTAGTCATATTAGGAATCGGTGAATAATGAATAAATATCCATTGTATCAATAGTTAGCCATTATTTTGAGATGTAATTTATCTAGACCAAAGTACCTAAAGAAATTTGTCTTCCAGTCAGTTTATCGATATTTGATGTTAAGTGTTATTTGAGTTTTAATAAAACCCTTCTTATTGATTTTGTAAGTTTTGTGTAACTTATAATCAAAAACTCCAATTTAATTCACCATTGTTCCCCTAGTGTTCGACACATGGTCTTACCACAACTATACTATTGCATGATTAGGTTCACTGTCTAGTGTGTTTAATACTTTAGTTGCGATGAAATCAATTTTATAAATTTAAAACTTGAGAAATTAAATTATACACATAAAAACACACATCACCATTTCTCGGGAGATAACTAATCTCCTTCCTAAGAGTTATGCAATCCTTAGTGTTGTGACCAAAATCGTCATGATATGCACACCACTTGGATTTGTCCTTCCAACAGTTCAAATTTTCTCCCTTTCGTGGCCATCTATCTTTGTCACCAAGATCCTGCATGGAGAATATTAGACCTGAAACATCCACAAAGAAGCAATAATCAATAATTTTAGGAAATTCTTCTTCCTCTCCTTCATCATCAAGGGCATTAACATTGCGATGATCGGATTTGGAATAATGGTTTTGACTTATAGGATCTCTGGGCTGAGGATTCAACCTTCATGTTGGGATTGTCATAGGAACATGGCGTGCTAGCCCTCTTTTGTATTTCTTTGTCTTCTTCCAATCTAATTAACCTTAGTTCTCGGCTTCTGACTTCATCCATACATTTGCATGGAGTCATCACAAGGTCTTTGTAGAATGGGTAATCCTTCTTTAAACCCATCTTAAAGGTCTACACGGTAGTGGCCATGTCGATGTTTGGGATGTTTAGGGCTTCTCTACCAAACCTTCTTACAAAATCCCTTAAGGATTCTTTGGGATCCTGGACCAGATGGTAGAGATCATTAGTGATCTTTTCAAATATTACGCTGCAAGAAAACTGATTATTGAAAAGATTAACTAAATGAAAAAAATAGGTAATAGAATAAGGAGGAACATTAAGAAAATGTTTTAAGGTTGATCCTGTAAGGTTCGATCCGAAGCCTTTTCATAAAAAGGCCTCTTTTAAGTGTGGCGGAATGGGAATGATCTCCATTCTTTCCCTATATCATACAATATGTTCTTCAGGATCCGTGGTTCCATCGTAAGGCTTCATGCTAGGAGTTTGGAAGCGCTTAAGAACTTCGATATCAGCTATTGAGGGGATGAATCTTGAGATCCTGTAACTGGTGAGGGATGCTTTCGGTATAGGTTGTACCACCCCTGGTATGCGTGATACCATTTGTCTTAGTTGTTGGAGTTCTTTGGCCATAATTGGATTTATTCCTGCATCAAGATCCATAAAGTTAGTATTGATAGTGTTACTGTTAAATAAGTTACCAATATTTTTGTTATTAGGAGTATTAAAGGTCTCATCAAGATCCTTCGTCACAGGAGTTTGGATGTTTGGGATCGTTCTCCCTATTGAGGCAGCAATGAATGCTGAAGCTGTTGATTTCGGGCGTTTCCCTAGGAATCCTGTATCGTCAAAATTCAGGATCCTCGGTTGTAAGATTGAGAGTGTCGCCTTCTGAGGTTTAAGGACCTTTTCCCTTATCCTTTCCACTTTCTTAAGCATCATTTTGTTGTCTTCCTGTTGCTGAGCCACCTGTTGTGGTAGTGTCTTCATCATGGAGAAGAGTTCGTTATTAGAGACAAAAGCCAGAGGATCCTGGGATCCCAAAGATCCTGGAGCAACCCGAGGAGTGCTCTTATTTTGTATATCGGAAGTCTTCTTCTGACCAAGGAATCCGCTTGAAGAAGGTGGAATATTTTTTGAAGGAATAGAGGGAATAGAGGAAGAAGAGAAGGTTGGTTGTGTAGACATGATTTTCAAGGATTATAAACACCACCGCCCCATAGTGGGGCCAAATTGTTTTGGTCAAAAGTCGACTGAGTGGATATTAACCAATTTGAATGAGAGGCTGTGGTGTTGTTGGTAAAGTAATTATTGAAACTAGAACAAGATTACACAAGTGAGTTACAAGGAAAGCCCTTGATCCTTGCTAGGATATCCGACACAAAACCTTGGGAGGTGATAATGATCACTTGCCTTGTTTAATTATATTGATTGAATGATTTATTACAGAAATCCTAATCTAATCAATCTAAAAACCAACCCAGCCGACCTGACCTTCCAAACCGAACTTTGCGTAGCCACGATGATACCTGGAAAAAAAACTGAACAACGTTGCTTCGATATCTGATCTTCCAATAACTAAGGCTAGTTGCGATCTTAATCTTACGAGGGATCGTAATTCCATAACCAAGAAGTCAACAGAACACATACACAGAGGCCAAGATACAAACTTTACTGAATTTGACTAAGGGTTGACGCATCAAATACACCCTCAACTGATATCGCTTGAAACCTTCGAATAACCTCAATGAACCATCAGATCGATCAACCATTGCCCCACTCAACCAAAAATAACAAACCCGTATCATGAGATAACCAGGCTTCCCATACCCAATACACAATTAGAGTGGTTTAAGCTCCTTCACCCAGGTCAATGGAGCTACGACAAAGGAACTACTGAGTACTGACCATAGCAAATTCCCTACCCACTAGCTTCCTTCTGCGATGACAACACACACACACACACACCTAACGAAAACTTAATTTTCACCCACAATCAGAACAAACCTTAAATTCTCCACGTCCATGAAGGACTCCGGAGGACCCCTAAGGACCGCAACGAGCAACATCTATATCACGAACACTTCGATGATAGCCCATTTCTTTCCCCAATGCAGCCATAAACCCTTAACGTAAATCTAACATCCGTGGACTACAGATTACTCTGACCCATCATGATGAAACCATAAAAATCGGACCGTACAATGATTCTCCAAGCTGAATACCTAGTTATCCCCCCACTTAGGGTTCGAACCATCATCGAATGACGTGTGTAACCCTAAAGCCTCAGACCGGCTTAACCATGAACATAGCCGACTTGACTCTTAGTATGCATATCATAATGCAAGATGATCCTCAGAACAAGAAATCTCTGAATCTCATATGGAGACTTCAAAGAAATTTCTCAAAACATCGCCAATTAAAGTTAGTGAAATTGGCCAGAACACCAATGGATAGACTTAGCACCTTCTGAAATGAACTTACACACATGAAACCTTACACTTGGAGAGTTGATCCACATCCTCATCCTTCCCTTAAAACTTCAATAATCCCCATACAGATGCTTAAAACACAGCTCTAACAAACTCAACACCTCCACAAAACTCTTCTGCCCAGAGTAGGATCAACTCGATGTCTCCCCGGATAATCCGATCTACCAGAATATGCGTTACGTATTCCACCTGCGACATTTCCTTCACCTTGTCCATGAAACCACAAGAACCACCTAGTCTCAAATATCCCTTCATTGCGACACGAAGACGATTTACTGCGAACCATAATTCACCTTCCTTCAGCAGAACTAATGAGGAGAGAACCATATCCTATCTTAACCATTGACTTAACCACAACCGCTCTCTCCTCCCTTGATCACATGATGCAGGAAAACACAATCTCGATGCAACAAGTAACATCCTTTTCCATCGACTGACTGCTCAGCTTCAGGCTGCAATCCTCGAGTTGATCATCACAGCAACTTACTTCTGAGTCTTGCGACTCAGACTGGCACTACCTCAATCAAGGTCCTCAATGTATCTGGATCGGCTAAATGTTGGGGTTTGAAGGTTGTGAGATGTTGAATTTATCTTTGTAGTCAGTAATATCGAATGTTGGATTGTATTTTATTTTAAGGACTACTCTAGTATCGAAGCTTAGATGTCGAATGTCCTTATACTTTTTGTGCTTTCAATTTTCCCTAAAAATATGGGAAGGATACTTTCAGAGGTTAAGAACTTTTCCCTGATTGTAATCATTTTCTCTTTCCTCTTGTATTCAACTGATAATGCAATACAACATGCCAAACAGATTATATTTAGATCTCGTGTTCTAAATCAATTCATACTCTGATTTTGTTTCATTACTCGATTCAATCGGAACTATATTTGGTATCAGAGCAGGAATCAAACTGTTTTGATCTGATTTTCTTTTGTTTTAAAAGCTTTTTGATTCTCGTTCTAGATTCAAAAGTTTCCGCACTTTTGATCCTGAAAATCTTTGTAGATCTTCATTTTTGATTTGATTCTGCACTTCGATTGACTAATCGAGTGTTCGGGGTTCATTTGATGTTTGATTCATCTTGTTAATCTCAAATTTCTCAAGCTTTTCTCTGAATTCGTCCGTACATCGATGGCGAACTTCAACATGAATACCATGACTTATTACTCTCATCTTCTAGGATCTTCAACAAAGATTCCTATGCTTATTCCGGAGTACTACGATCAATAGGCAGATCGTATGGAAGATTACTTGAACGGAATCGATGAAGAGCTATGGAAGTGCATTACAGATGATGTTTTTCCTCCTCCTTTTGTTCAAAGCATTGGTACTTCTGCATCAACTCAAAGTGTTACTGAACAAACTGCAAGGCTGCAGAAGAACGAGAAAAGATGCATGAGAGAGCTTCGTGGTGCTCTTCCACCTGTTGTGTATAATTACGTTCGAACCTGCAAAACCTCATAAGAAATTTGGAATACGCTGAAGGAAAAGTATCAGGGTAGTGAGAAGACCAAAATCAGTTCGGTCAAGAAATGTCTGATTGAATTAAGGGAATTCAAGCAAAAAGATGGAGAATCGATTGAATTATATTATGACCGTATGAACGAGCTCATCTATAAGTGTAATAGGTATGGAATTACCAGGTCTGCTATGGAATACAACCTTACTTTCATTATGGGGCTTCGCAAGGAGTGGAGGAATGTGAGGTTGATGACGAAGACACAATAGACCTTCGATTTTTTAACTCTCAATGATCTTTACAACCTGTTAAAAGCTCACGAAGCTGAAGTGAATGAAATAGCTGAAGAGTCAAAGATCAATCTGGGTGGTCCATTAGCATTGGTTTCGAAGGTATCGGGAAGACTAGGTGAGAAGGAAGTTACCTAGAAGGAAAGTTTTGAAGATGAAGGTCTTATCGTCAACTTTGATGACGAAGCAGTGGCTTTTTACTCTAACAATAAAGTAAAGAAGTTTTATAAGAAGTCGTTCAATGCGAAGTCAAAAGCTGGGGAAATGAAGGGAAGTAACATTGGGAAGGTTAGTGATAAGAAGAAGCTTGAGAAGAAAGAGGCTAAGGGTGAAGATTCGAAACAAGAGAAAAAGCTAAAGGGTGATTCGAGAGTTGATTGTCACTACTGTCATGGTGCAAATCACATGGCCAATGACTGTATACTGAAGAAGAAAGAAGAAAAGAAGAATAGGGTTAAGGATGAGGCATACTATTCTGAAAGGCTGGAAGAAGTGAGGGTTAAGTCGAAGGGGTTGTCATTGGTAGCAAGAGGAGAAGATGAGGATGAGGGAAAATACCAAATATGGTCTTTAGGCTCGGATGACGAAGAAATGAGGAATCCAATGCATGGAGCCATGTTCGCGAGGTATGAGGAGGAAGAAGAAGAGAAAATCACGGGTAGTTGCTTTGTTTCGACTTCAGGAGACAATGCACCAATGACATCGAATGTAGTTTCTCTACTTCAATCCTTTAATATTCCTTCAAGTGCTTATAATTCTATGTTAACTGAGTTTGATGCTACTATTACTTATGTTAATAATCTGGTGATCTCTGCTAGCAATGAGGCTAAAAAATCTAGTACTCAGTTACTAGAAACCCAGAGGATGTTGGAGGCGAAGAAGGCTAAGATAGATAATCTAAAATTACAAATAACAAATATCATGGTTGATAGAGATAGTTTGAATATAGATAATAGGATTTTGTTAAAACAAAGGAATATTTACTGTATTTCTGTTAAAAGACTCTATTGTAAATTGACTGAATTGCATCACTCCAGTGACATAAATAAAGAACAACATAGGAAGCTTCTACCATTCTTATCTTTCGAAAGGGAAAAAGTAGATACAACTTCTTATGATTGTGAGATGACTATTTCTGACTTTGATAAAGTTCCTGATAATAGATATCCCTATGGAATAGTGAAAATAGATGAACATCTAAATGCTAATGATCTTGTTGATATAGTTAATAAGACCTTGACTGAAAATGAACAAATCAAAATTTTTAAAAAGACTGAGAATTCAACTTCTGACTCCCAAAACAATTTTGTTGATATCGAAGATGACAATATCAGTGAAATTGAAGCAGAAGAAGTTGTTGACTGTTCTCAGTTATATATCATTAATGTCAAATTATTAGCTAAGGGTAAAGAAATATGTCATGATTCGAATATTAAAGTTGACAAAGACCAACCCTCTACTTCGAAAGATTTTAATCCTGACTATGTGAGTGTCGAAGATAGTCAGACTGACAGTGACGATGACAAAGGTGTTTCGAAAGAAACAAAAATTCCTTGGATTGTTGAAGATTAGGTGTATGAAGAGTAAAAGAAATTTGACAAAATCATGAAAGAAAAAGGTTCCCATTATCTTGAACCTAATTTTGTGGTTTATCCAAACTTCATGTGTACTCATAATGTCATATTTCCAAACCAAGTTTTCGTCACTAAGGGTAATGGAGAAAGTGTGAATCCAGAGATAAACAAACTGGTTGAAGAGGACAATCAAAAAGCTTCGAAGGAAGGATTTTTCTCGAATCAGAGCACCATTGAGAGCAATCTTACCAAAAACTCATACTTTTCAAAGACAAAAGACAAATCGAACTTGGGTGGTTAAAACTGAAACGTCAAAGGTTGAAAAACAAACAAACGTTAAAGTTTCTGAAAAATCAATTGAAAAAGTTCTAAGTCAAAAAGAAAATGTTCAAAATATTTCACAAGAAAATGGAATTTCAATGAATAAAGAACGAAATAAGGCTTATTGGAATAATTATGTGTCTAACAAGAAACAACAAAATTGTTCTTCCAAAAAGACTGAAAAGAAAAAGTCTGAATCTGCTAAGACAAAATCACAAAATACATCTTTTGGTGACAAGAAACCGATGTCAAAAACTTCAAAATCCCAAAATGATTTTTCTAAAGACAAGGAACATTTTTTGAAATCAAATCAAAAGTGTAATGTTTAAACTTCTTATCATGAGAGTTATGTGAAAAATCAACAATCCAAGAGTTTTGTTAAGAATTCTAACAATCAAAGGTTTTCACAAAATAATTTTCAGATAAGTGATTTTCGATCAAATGAACAAAAGATTTATCATCGTGTTCCTTATCAAAATCAGTTTTCGCATTCACAAAAACTCTTTCCAAGAAATAACGTTGGTTATCAGAACCGATTTCAGAATTGTTATACTCCTCATGTTTCGACAAGAAAGCGAACAAGACACTGAGAAATTGAAAGTTCAAGGGAAAAGAAATGAATATTTCAAGCCTGATCAACCTCATTTTCAGACCCCACCTTCGAAACAATCTGCAAAAGCTTCATTTTTTAAAGGAAAAAAATGTGAAAAATATAAATCATTGGTTGGAAGGAAAGGGAAAACGTTTTCAATCTGGGAAATTCTCTCAAGAACAGATTAAGGATGCATATGAGAAGTATCTGAATGAATCATCAAATGATAGTTCTTCTTCGAAAGAATCAAATCATTTTGTTCAAAAATGGAGAGAAATTTCGACAGAAAAAGCCAGTAAGAAAGAAACTAAGAAGAATGAGGTGCATGTTAATGTTGACTTTTAATCTTCAAATGATTACATTTCGATACCCTTAAATAATGAGGTGGACTTAATTGATAGTGTCAAGACAAAAGTTCGAAATTGGATAATAGGATCTTCATTTCACCAAGCATTTTATTCTAATAACCCAGGATCCAAACAGCCTTGGGGACCTAAAATCTTTAAATGATTGCAGGTTTTGTGTGACGAGCAATATGATGACAAATGATATATCGACAGTGGTTGCTCTCGTCACATGACTGGGAAGAAGGAAAACCTGAGAGACTTTCGAAGTCTGGAAAATGCTGGTGTTGTGAAATTCGGAAATAATAACAAGTGTAAAGTAGAGGCTATGGGAAAGTGACCAATGGGAAGTTTACAGTCAACAAAGTTGCTTATGTCGAAGGTATTCAACACAATTTCATCAGTGTTTCGCAACTTGTTGTGGGCACTGGCAATCAAGTTGTGTTTAATGAAGAAGGAAATGACATATCCAACATCGAAACAAAAGAAGTTCTTCTTAAATCAAAGCGAAAAGAAGATATGTTTACACTTGACATCAAACCCATTGTTAGTGTTCCGTCTGTTTGTCTACTTTCGAAGGCTTCCTCTGATATAAGCTGGTCGTGGCATCAAAGATTGTCTCATTTGAATTTTAAAAATCTGAACAAATTGGTGGTAAAAGATCTTGTTCGAGGTTTTCCTGTATTAAAATTTGATAATGATACTCTATGTGCAGCTTGCGAACAAGGAAAGCAGCATAGATAAGGTCATCCGATTGTGATTGATTCCAAGATCGTCGAACCTTTGGAACTTCTTCATATTGACCTTTATGGTCCTTCGATAGTTGAAACACTCAACAAGAAGAGGTACATTTTGGTTATTGTTGATGATTTTTCTAGGTTTACTTGGGCATATTTTCTTCGTTTGAAATCAGAAACAGCTCAAGTGATGATCGGTTTTATCAAACACATCGAATTAAGTTTGAAGAAAAAGGTTTGCAAAATCAAGAGTGATAATGGATCTGACTTCAAGAACAAGGTTCTAGATTCGTTTTTGGCTGACAAATAAATTTCGCACAACTTCTCATCTCCTTACACACCTCAACAAAATGATGTTGTCGAAAGGAGAAATCGTTCACTCTGTGAAGCAACAAGAACAATGTTGACTTACGCGAATCTTCCACAATATCTCTGGGCTGAAGCTGTTTCTACCGCTTGCTTTACTCAAAATCGGTCTTTTATTCATAGAAGATTCGATATCACCCCTTATGAAATCATTAACAATAGGAAACCAAATGTAAATTTTTTTTTCATGTTTTTGGTTGCAGGTGCTTCATTATGAATCTTAAGGATAATCTTTTGAAATTTCAGTCTAAGGCTGATGAAGGAATATACTTAGGATATTCTCATAATTCTGTGGCATACAGGATGCTCAACAAGCGAACAAGAAAGATCGAAGAAACCTTTAATCTCACATTCCATGATCACTATGTCAAAAGTGTCGAAAAATGTTTTCAACAAAAACCAATCATTAATGAATCAAATTATGAATCTGAAAGTGTTAATTCATCAGATTTTGATTATGATTTAATTTTTGGTACTCCTGATAGGGCTATTGATGTTGAAATCCATGTTGAGGATAATCGAATTCCTGAAGCATCAAAGCATTCTGCAGATTCTACAGTAATACAACCAATTGTTGATTTCCACTCAACAACAAATTCTCCAGTTTATAACGAAAGTCTGCCAGTTCTACAAACTGATGAAGTGGAGGGGGAGCACTTGACTTCGACTACTCATGTTGAAGGGGAGCATACTTTCGAGGGGGGAGAATGGGAGAATGAATGCTGATGTCGAGGGGGAGTATTAAGAAGATAATTTTGTCGAGGGGGAGCAAAATGATAATCAAACAAATATTTCCAATAATCAAAATGAAAATTTTCATAATACAACTGATAATGTGTCTATTGCAGGTTTAGAGAATGATGAACCATTCGAAGATGCACCGTTGGATTTTGATCCAGCATATCCTCCGTTGGATAGATGGAATCAAAATCATCCACATAAACAAATTCTTCGTGATCCACAAGCTGGAGTATTAACGAGGGCTCAAATTCATACAAAGAATGAGGTACTCAATAATCACCAGGAATTTTGCATGTTCAATGTTTTTATTTCGAAAATTGAACCGAAATAAGTTAAGGCTACTATGGAACATCCTAATTGGGTTGTTTCTATGCAATCTGAGCTTGCTGAATTCGAAAGAAACAAGGCATGGAGATTGATTCCCAAACCAAAAGATGTTTTCATTGTGTGCTTAAAATGGATCTTTAAAAATAAAACTGATAAAGATGGTAATGATGTTCGAAACAAAGCTAGGCTTGAAGTTAAAAGTTATTCGCAACAAGAAGGTATAGACTATGAGGAAACCTTTGCCCCTGTCGCAAGACTCGAGGCAGTTCGAATATTTTTAGCATATGCAGAGCACAAGGATTTTGATGTCTGCCAGATGGATGTCAAGTGTGCGTTTCTCAACGGTGAACTTGAAGAGACGGTGTATGTTGAACAACCTCCAGGTTTTGTTAACGAAGAATTTCATGATCATTGTTATATCTTATATAAAGTTGTTTATGGGTTAAAATAAGCACCAAGAGCATGGTATGCAACTCTTACCAATTTCTTAAAGCAATTGAAATTTAAACAAGGATCAGTTGATCCCACTCTCTTTCGAAAGAAAGTTGGGGATCATCTCATGTTTGTTCAAATTTATGTCGATGTTATTATTTTTGGCTCTACTGACCCTGCATTGTCAAGAGAATTCGAAAATTTGATGAAAAGCCGATTTGAGATGAGTATGATGGGGAAGATAAATAATTTTCTAGGATTAAAAATCCGTCAAAGTAGAGAAGACATATTCATCAATCAAGAGAAATATACAAGAAAACTGCTGGAAAAATTCGGAATGACGAATAGCACAAAGCTGAGAGTACCAATGGCTGTTGGAACAAGGCTTACTCCATCATTGGATAAACCAGCTGTTGACCTCACATTGTATCGAAGCATGATAGGTTCGTTACTTTACCTCACGGCAAGTTGACCTGATATTATGTTTTCTGTGTGCAATTGTTTTAGGTACCAATCGAATCCCAGGGAACCTCATCTAACTGTTGTCAAGAATATATTTCGTTATCTCAAAGGAACAAGTTCGTTAGGACTGTGGTATCCTTTGAAGACATGCTTTTTCATACAAGCATTCTCAGATGCTGATTTGGGAGGTTGTAATCTTGATCGAAAAAGCACAAGTGGCGGGTGTTAACTATTGGATGGGAAGTTAGTAAGCTGGCAATCGAAAAGGCAAACATGTGTTTCGATTTTCACAGCAGAAGCAGAATATGTTGCTGCTCCAGTTTGCACTTCACAAATCATATGGATACAAAGTCAACTACATGATTATGCAATCAACATGAAGAAAATTCCGTTGTATTGTGACTCACAAAGTGTCATTCGCATCTGCCATAACCCTGTGCAACATTCGAAAACCAAACACATTGCTCTTTGTTATCATGTTATAAAAGATCACGTTGAAGATGGAAACATAGAAGTTCATTTTGTAAAGACCACTGATCATCTCGCTGATATCTTTACAAAACCCTTGGATGAAAAATCTTTCGTAAGAATTCTAAATGGCTTAGGAATGATGGATGCGAATTTTGTTCCTGGACAGCTTTCGTTAGAATGACAAGCCAAAGTGGAGAAAAGATGTCGATTCAGCGGTTACTGTTCATGATTCAACGGGTACGGTTCATAGTAAACGCTTCAACATGCTTCGCATTCGACATCATGCTCAATGGTTTGACAAAAATCTTCGTTACTTTTGTATTGTTTCAAATTTTCGATAGTCAAGTAAAATTCTTTTGTTGTTTGTTATTTTTCGTTATCAAAAATTCAAAAACAACAAAAAGATTTTCATTTTTGTCTTTCGTTATCAAAAATTCAAAAACAACAAAAAGATTTCTATTTTTGTCTTTCTTTATCAAAATTCAAAAATACCAAAAAGATTTTTCGTTATTTTTGTTATTTTCTTTCAAAAATCAAAAATCCAAAAATATTTTTGTGTTTTTGTTAATCTTTTCTTGTGTAGTTATTAGCGAAGATTTTTGGTGGTTCATGCTTGATGCTTGAGGGAAAAGATTTTTGATGGTTTCAAATTCTGGTTCTTCATCTTTGTTCACTCCTGAGCTTTTAACTCAGAAGTTTCGGTTGCTTGAGTCAACAATTCATTCTGAATTGGCTCCACTTTCGAAACTGTTGACCTTACTACCAACGGATGCCCCACCTGTTGTCACAGGGGTGCAAGGTGGAGAAAGAAAAGTTGTTGGTGTAAGTAAAGGTGAAGGAGCATCTGGAAAGACAAGTGGAGATGCAAGTGGTGATGCGAAAGTTGTGGGAAAAGTCCTGACTACTTAAATTCCTACAGCTTTGCCAAAGAAGATTGATCCAATTATTTCGACAACAACAACAAGAAGACCTATAGCAAAAAGGGATTGTTATTGGTAGTTCTAGTTCTTCTTCGAAACCTACACCTACTGAAGCAGATAAAGGCAAAGGGAAAGGTGTTAGTGTTGAAAAGTCGAAGGAAGAAAGAAAAGCAGCTATTGAAGCTGAAATGGAAAAACAACATCATATTAAAAGCATTCTTAGGCTTCTCCAAAATGATCCTCCAACAATGAACAAAGGTGATCCTAGGAAACTACATAGCTATGAAGGCATTGAAGCTATGGTAGCTTATGGTAAAATGCATGGCTTTGAGAAGAAACCGAAGAAAATTTATGCAACTGAGTATTCAAACATGAATCAGTTGGACTTTCCTATCAACAAGATGACGTTTATTACTTCTCAATATCAGATTGTTGACAAGTTTGAAGACAAGGAAGATTTCAAGAGATTAAAGATTCGATTTCATGCTGTTCTTGGGAAAGAAGAAGAAGAGGTTTGGTCGCTTATCAATATTGTTCGAATTTTGAGTATATCCAAAGATGTTCTATTTGAGGATGTACTTCAGAATTTTCGGTATCAAGTGGTCAGAGAAAACAATACCACTTTCAACTTTATTGTTGCTGACTTCCCTCTTATGAATCTGAATGATTTAATCTCTGTCACAAAGATTCCTAAGGTTAATAATGAAACGAATCTCCAGGGTACAAGCAAAGAAGATTATTTGCTGGTCTTGCTCATGTCAAGATATTCATCGACAATTATTTCGATTGTTTAGCCTTGACAGATGTAGAATTAGCTTTGACAATGGGTAAAGAGATAATTGTACCTCAATCAATATTGAAGAGTAAAGTTGATTTGCAGCCTTATGATGATGGAGAGATTTGTATGAAGCCACTTGGAATAATCTTTGTTGGGAGAAGCAAGAAGGGAAGGAAGACGAAGTTTTTGTTCCAAGCATGTGACGTCGAAAGATATACTACATCACATTATATGAACTTGATGGTTCGTATGATCAACTGTAAGAAAAACAATGATAAAGATAAGGTTGAATTGAAGAAGGTGATGAATTGGTATGCATCGATTAGGAGTTCGATGCATCAAGCAATCCAGATGTTAATGACATAGATTCGTCACTTCTCAAAAAGGGGGAGAATGTTGGGTTCGAAGGTTGTGAGATGTCGGATTTATCTTTTTAGTCAGTAATATCGAATGTTGGATTGTATTTTATTTTAAGGACTACTCTAGTATCGAAGCTTAGATGTCGAATGTCCTTATACTTTTTGTGCTTTCAGTTTTCCCTATAAATATGGGAAGGATACTTTTAGAGGTTAAGAACTTTTCCCTGATTGTAATCATTTTCTATTTCCTCTTGTATTCAACTGATAATGCAATACAACGTGCCAAACAAATTATATTTAGATTTCGTGTTCTAAATCAATTCGTACTCTGATTTTGTTTCATTACTTGATTCAATCGGAACAATACTAAACCTCACAGGTCTGCACCAACCAGACCCAAACTACCACGGACACTCAGACCCAAACGATTATCGGTCTCATTCTGCACAATCATAGCGGACAGGCCGACAATGACGAGGATGAATGCAATTAACGCTAGTGCTATACTACACTATCTACCCTCCACTAGCTTCTTAGAAACCTTTTCAACCCTTATTCATCCCCATACGGATCATGTCCTTTCAGTAGTATAGGCTCCTACTACCTTCCACACCTATCCGTACAAGTCCCAAGAAGTGTCTCAAAGTCCCTAAATTGCTACACCATACCACTATCATTCTCAGATACTCGTACCACTATAGGCACACACTACCGCTCATCCTAGACTCTATCCCTCTAGGACACTAGAATGATTTTCTAGAAACCCTATCACTACCAGTGTAACGCCTCGTTCCTGGTATACATTTAACTTATTATTTATTCATTTTAAGAGAGGGACTCGGCGAGTTGGTGGCCCTAACTCGTCGAGTAGAAGGCAAATTATGTACAGGGTTTAAGCTATCTACTCGACGAGTCAAGAGCCCTCGACTCGGCGAGTAGATCGGCCAGAATGAAACCCTAATTTCGGGGTTTTGCACCCTATTTAAGCATCTTACACCCCACCCCTTCGCCTCATTTACAGCCTCCTTGTCCCAAACCCTAATCCACGAAACCCTAGAGCATCTTGTGAGTGTGTGAGCCATTTATAAGCAGTCTTTCGTGTTTTGAAGCTTGAAGAAGAAGAAGGAGTTAGAAGGCTCAAGAGGAAGAGAGTAGATCCAGAAACTACACTTCTTTGGCTACATTTTCTGGTAATCAAGTTTCTATCTTGACCTCTAGTTCATTAGATCTCTTCCTTTCCCTTTTATGAAGGTTTTGACCAAAGAATGATAACCTTTGGAGAATGGATGAGCCAAGTGGATAATCTTCCAGATCTAGGATCTAGAGGGGCTGTTATGACATAAAGGTGCAAACTTTATGCCATTGGAGCCCCATGCAAGCCATAGAGTATCATATTGGCCTTTTTAGCCCAAAAGGTCATGCATGTGGGGAAAAGGTGGGAACTTTACGTGCCCAAGTAGTGTTAGGGGTTTAGATATGAAGTTGTAAGCTTTAGTTTGGTGTATATAGGGCTTAAGGACCAAGTTCTAGGTCCCAAGGAATTAGGGTTTGAGCTAAACCCTTTAAGAAGTGGTATTAAGGGGTAAAGTCAGAAACTTTACCCTTAAAAGGACATTTTCAGGGTTATTGTGAGGTATGAAGCTTGGATCTGAAGTGTAGGGGCTTAATCCATTAAGATAGCCCAAACAGACAGGAGAACTCGGCAAGTCCAGTAAGGGACTTGACGAGTTGAAGTCGAGTTGTCTCGATAGTATGCCAGGTAGAACTCGACGAGTCTGTGAAGGGACTCGACGAGTTGACTCGGTTGACCATGAGTCTGAGTACTACAGGAACTCGTCGAGTTGGGAGATAACTCGACGAGTTGGGTTGACTGGGAGTTGACCTTGACTTTGACTTTGACCAGGACGTTGACTTTGACCAGGGGTAAAATGGTCATTTTACCCCAAGAAGAGTCAGCAGATTTTTGATTAAGTGTTATTGTGAAATTGATAGCCGGGGAGTCGTTGGAGCAGCCGTCAGAGATTCCTCACATGAGATTTCACAGCTAGCATTCGAGGTGAGTTTCCTCCAGTAGGAACGAGTTTAAGGCACCAAGGCCGGCCAGTTTAGCTAGTTGTAGTTCCGGACTATGGTCCGATGTCGGGCGGGCCCCAATGTAGGATTATATGCTTTTCCGGATTTCGACCCGATGTCGGGGTGATCCCGAGGAATATTTGTATGCTTGATGTCTTTGTGATTCTTGCATGTGTTTGTATTGTATGTTTCCAAACATCGGTTCGATGCCGGGGTGGTCCCGAGGAATGTTAGTATGTTACCGGATTACGGTCCGATGCCAGGCAGGGCCCGAGGTATGTTTAAGTGTTAATGATATGTGCTTAGGTTTATGTGTATTACTGATTATGCTCTTATGTATTCCGAGATTTGCTCGATGCGGGGCGGGGCCAAATGCCGAATAGGGTTCGATGCCGGGCGGGGCCCGATGCCGAGCTTGACTCGATGTAGCAGGGGCGGGGCCCAAGATATGTTATGTGTTATGAGTATGGTATGTGGTAGTTGGGGAGACTCATTATGCTTCGTGCTTACAGTTTTCAGTTTTGGTTTCAGGTACTTCCGGTAGCAAGGGGAAGAGCTCGGGATGACTGCAGTGCACACACCATTATGTTTATAGCCTGGGATATTTACTCTGATATTTGATACATGATTTTGACACATTGACAGATACTATGTTATTTTTGAGACACATGGTTTATGGTTTTATATGATGATTGAGATTCATGGTTTTATTAATGATTTTAAAATGAAATTTTTGGGCACGATTTTTGGGATGTTTGAAGTTGGTATCAGAGCCTTGGTTTGTGGGATTCGGGCGCACTCTCGGGTGTGTTTGAACTCAAACTAAGGACATGGTATGAAAATTTTCAAAAGAAAATCATTTTTACAAAAAAAAAAAAGAATTTTGAAAAAAGAAAAGAACTTTGAAAAGAGAAAAAGGGTGTGGTGCATGCAATTAGCCGAGCTCAAGTAAGTACTCCTAAATTACCCATACAAGTTTTTGTTATGATATGTTTATGAGAACTGCATGCTAGTTTAGGACTAAGGATCTAGGAAGGATGCCTTATGTGCATGTTATATGTATCTCATCTTTATGAACCGCATGCTAGTACAGATTAGTCAGTGATGGTCTGAATGAGATATGCTTGATTACGTGTACTCAATGCTCGAATGTTGCTTGCTTTGTGCTTTTAGGAGTTCTAGTTATCTTTTACTAACTAGTAAATGAATATGTTAAGTTACATATTGCGATGATTAAATAATTTCAGAAGGTTAGGTCTAGCTCTATCGCGCAGCTCTTGTTTGAGTCCAACCGTTGTAGGGTAGAATCTCTCATTCGAAGAATTATCTAGTCTTAGTGATATGTAATAGTATTCACGAGCTAGTTAGGGGGAGATAGCAGAGACTTCTTATGCAGCTGATGGTGGAGAGTGGGTTGGTGATTACCCTAGGGCAAGCGTAGGATGAGTTTAGCATGAGGTCAGCATTGGTAGTAGTAGAAGGGACTTGGTGGAGTCGAGGCAATTCTTGAAAAATGTACGGATAGATATAGAAGGTAGTATAGACCCGTACTACTGAAAGCAGAGGATCCGTACTCGAATCAAGGAAGGCTAAGATGAACCCAGGAAACTTGTAGTATGTGAGATCCCTCGAGTTATGATGAGTATATTGATGTTTGTTATGGTGTATTTTAAGAATGGTGACGCTACGCACTAGGCCAGTTGGCACTTCAGGCACTGGTGAGGGATCAGGCTTGGGCTCTGGAGCCAGGCAGATGGATGAGCAGATGAGGGAGTTTATTTCGTCTGAGATCACGCGCAGCATTCTAGATCAGACTCCTGTGATCTTTGGTTCAGTCAAGGGGGGTATTTTAGAGCTTCTGGATGAGAAGCTGAGCGCTATCTGCACTGAGGTGGCGGCCATGATGGGGTCGCACACGCTGACTTTCAGGGAGTTCAGAGCTTGTGGAGCTCCCGACTACCATGGGGCTCGGGACCCCATTGCTAGCACCAGATGGTTGGCGGATGTCGTCAACGCATTCCGCACCAGCAGATGTCCCGATGGGGACAAGGTCAGACTCGCGTCCTGTCTTCTGAAGGACAAGGCACGTGACTGGTGGGAGGAGGTCGGACGAGCCATTGGGGATGATACAGTTCCAGATGCTATGACCTGGAGTGATTTTTTGGCCAGGTTCAGGGCCGAGTTTGCACCTGCGATTGAGGTGCAACAGCTAGCGAGGGAGTTCCAGGATCTTGATCAGATGACAGAGACTGTGGCGGATATCACCGCCAAGTTTAGGGAGAGGGCCTTTCTCGTTCCGCAGTACGTGGCGGACGAGGAGATGAAGAAGGCCCAATATCATGAGATGTTGCGGAGTGATATCCACCAGTTTATGAGCCGCTCCAGTTGCAAGACACTGGAGGACATGATTGCTAGGGCCCGAGAGAGGGAGTTGGATTTGGAGATGGAGAGGAAGATGAAACCATATGTGTAGCACCTGGTTCTTGGTACGTGTTCTTTTATTTAATTCTTTAAATGTTTTGCAATTTTGGCCTTGGACTCGGCGAGTTGAAGGACCAACTCGCCGAGTAGAAGCGAGTTGAGACGCGGAGTTTAAGCTATGGACTCGGCGAGTCGGGTCCCGGACTCGGCGAGTAGGCCCTGTCTGGACAA
Source organism: Lactuca virosa (assembly GCF_052849685.1). NCBI lineage: Eukaryota > Viridiplantae > Streptophyta > Magnoliopsida > Asterales > Asteraceae > Lactuca > Lactuca virosa. Next base: position 339,245,341 of record NC_136430.1, read on the forward strand.
AAAACCCTAACCCGAGGGTTTTCACCCTATTTAAACACCTTAACTCGGTCTCCTTCGTCCTATTTACTCCCAGAAGACCCCCATAGCAAACCCCAGCCGTTATTGAAGCAATCTAAGGCATTTGGAGTGATTTTGGTGCTTTGTGACCCAAGGAAGGAAGGAAAAGCTTGAAGGATCAAGAGGAGGCTAGAAGGATCCGATTTTGAGCATCATTTCCAGTCTTCAGAAGGTATAAAGTCTATACCTTCCTTGTTCTTTTGTTAAATCCCATTTCATGGAGTTTTAGGGCTTTTCTAAGCCATTTTGGTCACCAACCATGATTGCAAGCATGGTTTGGGGTTGATGTTTCGAATCTAGGTCCTTAGAAGGGTTACAAGGCAGAAAGGAGTGGCTTTTGCACTCAAAGAAGGCCCCATGCATTGTAAGAGCTTGTTTTAGGACCTTTTGAGCTCAATGTCCCATGCAAGCACGTAAAGGTTGTAACTTTACGTGCTAGATCGATTATAGAAGCTTGGATCTATCTTTTGATCAAAGGTTATACATCAGAAATCAAGGATTAGAGTGTGGACATGACCGACTCGGCGAGTCCGTTCTTGGACTCGGCGAGTCCGAGGCTTTGAGCCCCATATCTGTTAAGGGTCAAGGACCCAGTTGAGTGTGGAAAGGTTTCAGGGAGGTCCCGGGGAGTGACCCAACGTATCGGACTAAGCCATGGTTCTGGAAGTTCATGGGACTCGGCGAGTGCACGAACGGACTCGGCGAGTCCAAGGCAATCTTCTTAGAACTCGACGAGTTGTTCATCAACTCGGCGAGTCGAGGACAGATCTTGTTCATCAGATGAAGGTGGACTCGACGAGTTGTTCATCAACTCGGCGAGTCGGATGAGTTTTCATGTGACGTTCATATGAGAGAAGAACTCGTCGAGTTGACGGCCCAACTCGACGAGTAGAGTCGTGGATAAGGACAAATGGAAGGTTAGGGACTCGGCGAGTTGGCTAGCCAACTCAGCGAGTCAGGTCAACTGGAAGTTGACTTTGACTTTGACTTGACTTGATCAGGGGTAAAATGGTCATTTTACCCAAAGAGTAGATATCAGACTCTGATTGTGTGTTTTGTGGGATTTATAGTCGGAGGATTTCCGAAGCAGCAACAGCAGATAGAGAGTTCTCGCACAGATCAGCAGCTACTACGAGGTGAGTTACCTTCCAGTAGCGGTGGGTCTACGGCCACAATGCCGGCCCACCAGTAGGGATCGTATGATAGATGTTTGTCTTTGTGATATTCATTTGTGTTGGTACTACCTGATATGTTATATGCTAGCGTGATATGATATGTGATAGTGATAGAGATTCGGTTGTTAGGACCGAAGGGTAGGTTAGGCACCCCAGATATGCCTAACAGTATGTTATGATATGTTTAGCTGCTAGCATGATATGTTACATGAGCTAGAGGTAGTAGGAGGGGGAATAGTCCCCGAGATTCGGTTGTTAGGACCGAAGGGTAGGTCGGACACCCCAGATATGTCTGACAGTAGATTATGCTATGATATATGCGATAGTAGTAGTAGGGGGTGAAATAGTCCCCGAGGTTCGGTTGTTAGGACCGAAGGGTAGTCAGCACCCCAGAATGGCTCGACATGGGTAGGTCAGCACCCCAGAATGGCTCGACGCGGGTAGGACGGCACCCCAGAATGGCCGCATGGGTAGGTCGGCACCCCAGAATGGCCGTACGGGTAGGTCGGCACCCCAGAATGGCCGTACCGGGTAGGTCGGGCACCCCAGAAATGCCTGGCAGTATGTATGCTATATGATTGTATGGTATGTGGACGATGGGGGGAACTCACTAAGCTTTGTGCTTACAGTTTACAGTTTTGTTTCAGGTACCTCTTCAGCGAAGGGGAAGGAGCTGGCGCGGTAGCGGCACATCATACACACACGCATTGGTTTTTCCGCATTATGAGATGTTCTGGGATTGTACTCTGACATTATTATTATTTTTATGATTTGGTTTTCAGACACGAGATATGTTTTTATGAAATGATATGATTGGATGATGTTTTACTACAAATGTTTCGCAAACCACTTATTTTAAATGAAATTTTTGGGCGTGAACATTGGGTCGTTACAAGTTGGTATCAGAGTCTTGGTTTGAGGGATTCGGACACACCTTCGGGGGTGTCTGGACTCAAATCGAGGGATTAAAAGATTTTTATAAAGAAATGATTTTCTAAAGGCTAAGTAAAAGAGTTTTGAGAAAGAACAAGATGTGTGATGTGCGCGACCGGTCGAGCTCAAGTAAGTTTTCCCCAGAGTACCCATACAAGTTCATGTTATGATTTACCAGTTTCAGTAGAACTGCATGCTAGAATAGGACTAAGGATCTAGGAATGATGCCTTATGTGCCTGCTTTATGTGCTTCAGCTTTATGAAGAATTGCATGCTAGTATTGAGTAGACAGCAATAGGATAGCCTGTTTAGGTTATGCCTGATAGTATGAGCTTAGCATTGTATGCTAGTACAGTTTCTTGTTATGAAAATAGATTTGCTTGAGTAGTTTCCTTTGTCTGAATGCTGCTTGCTTTGTGCTTTTAGGAGTTCTAGATGTCTTTCACTAAATAGTAAACGAATACGTTAAGTTACATATTGCAAGGACTAAATAATTCCAGAAGGTTGGGTCTAGCCTTATTTCGCAGCTCTTGTTTGAGTCCAACCATTGTAGGGTAGGGTCTCTCATTCGAAGAATTATCTAGTCTGAGTAATATGTAATAGTATTCGCGAGCTAGTTAGGGGAAGAAAGCAGGGACTTCTTATGCAGCTGATGATGGAGAGTGGGTTGGTGGTTACCTAGGGCAAGCCTAGGATAAGAGTAGCATGAGATCAGCAGTAGTAGTAGAAGGGACTTGGTGGAGTCAAGGCAGTTCTTGAGGAAAGTACGGATAGATGTGGAAGGTAGTATGGGCCCGTACTACTGGAAGCAGAGGATCCGTACTTGAATTGAGGAAGGCTGAGGCGAGACCAGGAACCTTGCAGTAGATATGATCCCTCTAAGATGTATCAGTACCACTGACAGTTGTCGTTATGTATTGCAGAATGGTGGTACTACGTTCGAGGCCAGCAGTTGGCAGTTCGGGAGAGGGATCGGGTTCGGGTTTAGGTTCCGAACCAGTGGATGAGAGGCTACGCGAGTTCATCGCGTCAGAGATCACCAGAGGCATCCTTGAGTCGACCCCCATCATTTTCAGGTCGATCAAGGAAGGGATAGTTGAGCTGATGGAGGACCGCCTCAGGGCGTTCAGGAGTGACATGGCATCTGGCCAGTCAGGATCTCGCACACTGTCCTTTAAGGACTTCAGGAACAGTGGTGCGACGGACTTCCACGGGGCGAAGGACCCCATTGTGGCCAGACGATGGATTGCAGACATTGAGTCTGCGCAGCTGACCAGCTTCTGCCCCGAGGGGTCGAAGGTGAGATATGCAGCAGGGTGTTTGAGAGACAGAGCTAGATATTGGTGGGAGTCTGTTGGTGACTCATTGGGAGCCTCGGCTGTTGAGGCTATGACATGGCCGAACTTTGTGACCCGGTTCAGAGCAGAGTTTGCGCCAGCTGTAGAGCTTCAACAGCTGGCCATGGAGTTTTTGGATATGAGGCAGACGACGGAGACTGTGGCGGAGATCACCGCCAAGTTCCGGGAGAGGGCGTTACTGGTGCCCCAGTATACGGGTGATGAGGATATGAGGAGGACCCGCTACCATGACATGTTGCGAGCCGACATTCGGGAGCATGTCAGTTTTTCAGCTTGCCCTACCCTGGATTCTATGATTGCCAGGGCAAGGGAGAAGGAGATAGATCTGGAGCACATCCGAAAGAGGAAGGCAGAGGAGGGACAGACGATAGGGACTTCGGGAAAGAAGCCCAAGGGATCAGATGGTAGGCCGAAAGGCCAGTCAGGACCGGGCCGCTGCAGGAAATGCGGCAGACCACATGAGGGGGCATGTAGATTGGGGTCGTCGGGCTGCTATAAGTGCGGCAAGACGGGGCACTTCAGCAAGGATTGTACCGCCCCTGCACCTGCTATTCAGACGTCTGAGTTGCTGTGTTTCCACTGCAACCAGAGGGGCCACAAGAAGGCCAACTGCCCCCATTTGACAGCAGCAGCAGCGCCAGCTCCAGCGACCCTGCGGATTACAGATGGCCGGCAGGGCAAGACAGAGGCTCCGATGGTGAGGAGTCGGGCATTTCAGCTGACTACCGAGGAGGCACGCACCGCACCCGATGTGGTGACGGGTATGATTCTTTCCCTCTGATTTATTTATATGATGTTTATGATATTGATATGTGCTCTGTTTAGGATCGTTCCACGTGAACGGTATCCCAGTTCAGGTATTGTTTGATTCGGGTGCTACCCGATCGTTTGTTTCTCTTGCGATTAGCAAGAAGTTTTCTGAGTCTTCGGGCATGTTGGATTGCCCTCTAGAGGTCGAGATTGCGGACGACCGATCAGTGCAAGCATCTGAGGTCTTCCGAGATTGTGTACTGAGATTATTTGAGGAGCGCTACTTGGTGGATCTGGTTACCATACCTTTACGGGAGAACAAGGTGATTATCGGTATGGATTGGCTAAGCCCCAACGGGGCGGTGATAGTTTGCGCACAGCAGCTAGTGCGAGTCAGGACCCCAGGTGGGGGAGAGTTAGTGATTCGGGGCGAAAGGCCACAACGAGGACCAGCCTTGTGTTCAGCAGCGAGAGCTAGGCATTACCTTCAGCAGGGTTGCGCAGGTTATGTCGCGTATGTTATGGATACCCGGGAGGCGGGTAGGGCGACGGTGGGCGATGTGCCCGTAGTACGAGAGTTCGCGGATGTATTCCCCGAGGAGTTGCCAGGGATACCTCCGGAGCGACATGTAGAGTTCAGGATCGACCTAGTTCCTGGTGCGGCTCTGATAGCCAAGGCACCATATCGGTTGGCTCCTCCCGAGATGCAGGAGTTGTCTACGCAGCTGCAGGAGCTGCTAGACAAAGGATTCATCAGGCCGAGTAGTTCGCCTTGGGGAGCCCCGATTTTGTTTGTGAAGAAGAAGGACGGGTCGCATCGTATGTGTATAGACTATAGGGAGCTGAATAAGGTAACGGTGAAGAACCGTTACCCACTCCCGAGGATTGACGACCTCTTTGACCAGCTACAGGGGGCATCTTGGTTCTCCAAGATTGATTTGCGTTCAGGGTATCATCAGATGAGGGTCAGAGAGGAGGATGTATAGAAGACAGCGTTTCGGACGCGTTATGGCCACTATGAGTTCGTGGTGATGCCTTTCGGGCTCACCAATGCTCCTGCCGCGTTCATGGACCTCATGAACCGCATGTGTAGACCGATGTTAGACCGGTCTGTGATAGTGTTTATTGATGATATCTTGGTTTACTCCAAGACGCAGGAGGAGCAGGAGGAGCATCTGCCAGAGGTTCTAGAGACTTTGAGGAGGGAGAACTTGTATGCCAAGTTCTCCAAGTGTGAGTTCTGGTTGCGCGGGGTGCAGTTTCTTGGGCACCTTGTCAACCAGAACGGGATTTCGGTAGATCCGACCAAGGTGGAGGCCGTGATGAGATGGGAGGTTCCGAAGTCTCCATCTGAGATTCGGAGTTTTCTGGGATTAGTTGGCTACTATCGGAGATTCATCCAGGATTTCTCCAAGAAAGCCTTACCCCTGACCAGGCTAACGAGGAAGGTCGTGGTCTTTCGTTGGGGGCCTGAGCAGTAGGCTGCATTCGAGACACTGAGACAGAGATTGTGCGAGGCGCCAATCTTAGCCCTGCCAGAGGGCATGGAGGATCTCGTCGTGTACTGTGATGCATCCATCGCAGGCTTGGGCGCAGTATTGATGCAGAGAGGGCATGTTATAGCTTACGCTTCGAGGCAGCTGAAGCCTCACGAGGCGAACTACCCGACGCATGATTTGGAGTTGGGGGCCGTTGTTTTCGCCCTCAAGATTTGGCGTCATTACCTATATGGGGTTCGTTGTACCATTTACACGGACCACAAGAGTTTGAGGTACCTCATGGATCAGCCGAATCTGAACATGAGGCAGCGTAGGTGGATTGATGTGGTAAAGGATTACGACTGCGAGATCCTTTACCATCCGGGGAAGGCCAACGTGGTGGCCGATGCGCTTAGCCACAAGGCGGCGCCGATCAGGGATATATGTATGCAAATGACAGTGGTGACTCCGCTATTGGAGCGGATTCGGGAGGCCCAGCAGGAGGCCATAAAGGAGGAACATCGGAAGAGTGAGCGTATAGTGGGTCAGGTTTCCTCCTTCGACTATGACAGCAGTGGATTATTGACATTACACCGCAGGGTGTGGGTTCCATACCTCGGAGGCGTGCGCCAGGTCCTGATGAAGGAGGCGCACAAATCCCGATTCTCCATTCATCCCGGGGCGACGAAGATGTATAGGGATCTTCGTCTGGACTATTGGTGGCCCTGCATGAAGCGGGATGTGGCATGGTACGTGGAGCGGTGCTTGACCTGCAGGAAGGTCAAGGCCGAGCATCAGAGTCCACACGGCAAGATGCAGCCGTTGGATATTCCGCTGTGGAAATGGGAAGACATCACGATGGATTTTATCACCAAGCTTCCCAGGACCGCGCGGGGAGTGGATTCGATCTGGGTCATCGTCGATCGATTGACCAAGAGCTCCCACTTTATCCCGATTCAGGAAAGCATCTCGGTCGAGAAATTGGCCGATATCTATATCAGGGAGGTGGTGGCGCGGCACGGAGTGCCAGTTTCGGTGATTTCGGATAGGGATGTGCGGTTCACTTCCAGGTTTTGGAAGAAATTCCACGACGAGTTGGGTACTCGTCTGCATTTCAACACCGCCTTTCACCCGCAGACGGATGGCCAGAGCGAGCGGACCATCCAGACTCTAGAGGATATGCTGCGGGCATGTGTTTTAGACTTCGGAGGTAGTTGGGATACCTACCTTCCATTGGCAGAGTTCTCCTACAACAATAGTTACCACGCGAGCATCGACCGTCCTCCCTTCGAGATGTTGTATGGGAGGAGGTGCAAGACCCCGATATGTTGGGGCGAGGTTGGCCAGAGAGTCATGGGGAGCACCGAAGTGGTGCTCAAGACGACGGAGAGGATTCAGCAGGTCCGGAGCAGGCTTCAGACTGCTCAGAGTCGGCAGAAAAGTTATGCCGACAAGCGTCGTTCGGACCTGGAGTTCCAGGTCGGGGATATGGTTCTCCTGAAGGTGTCGCCTTGGAAAGGCGTCATCCGATTCAGGAAGCGGGGCAAGTTGGGCCCAAGGTACATTGGGCCCTTCAGGGTTGTAGCCCAGGTGGGCAAGGTGGCGTACCGGTTGGATCTGCCAGCCGAGCTCAGACAGATCCACAGCACTTTCCACGTCTCTCAGCTGCGGAAGTGCCTGGTGGACGACTCAGCAGTGGTACCCTTGGAGGACATTCAAGTTGATGACAGCCTGAATTACATCGAGCGGCCTGTAGCGATCCTTGACCGGAAGTCGAAGGATTTGAGGAACAAGAGAGTGGAACTCGTGAAGGTGCAGTGGCAGCACCGGAAGGGGTCGGAGTGGACTTGGGAGCCGGTGGACGAGATGATGGAGCATTCCCCCGAGCTGTTTCAGGAGCGAGCGGCAGACTTCGAGGACGAAGTCTAAAATAAGTGGGGGAGATTTGTAGCACCTGGTTCTTGGTACGTATTCTTTTATTTAATTCTTTAAATGTTTTGCAATTTTGGCCTTGGACTCGGCGAGTTGAAGGACCAACTCGCCGAGTAGAAGCGAGTTGAGACGCGGAGTTTAAGCTGTGGACTCGGCGAGTCGGGTCCCAGACTAGGCGAGTAGACCCTGTCTGGACAAAAAACCCTAACCCAAGGGTTTGCACCCTATTTAAACACCTTAACTCGGTCTCCTTCGTCCCATTTACTCCCAGAAGACCCCCATAGCAAACCCTAGCCGTTATTGAAGCAATCTAAGGCATTTGGAGTGATTTTGGTGCTTTGTGACCCAAGGAAGGAAGGAAAAGCTTGAAGGATCAAGAGGAGGCTAGAAGGATCCGATTTTGAGCATCATTTCCAGTCTTCAGAAGGTATAAAGTCTATACCTTGCTTGTTCTTTTGTTAGATCCCATTTCATGGAGTTTTAGGGCTTTTCTAAGCCATTTTGGTCACCAACCATGATTGCAAGCATGGTTTGGGGTTGATGTTTCGGATCTAGGTCCTTAGAAGGGTTACAAGGCAGAAAGGAGTGGCTTTTGCACTCAAAGAAGGCCCCATGCATTGTAAGAGCTTGTTTTAGGACCTTTTGAGCTCAATGTCCCATGCAAGCACGTAAAGGTTGTAACTTTACGTGCTAGATCGATTATAGAAGCTTGGATATATCTTTTGATCAAAGGTTGTACATCAGAAATCAAGGATTAGAGTGTGGACATGACCGACTCGGCGAGTCCGTTCTTCGACTCGGCGAGTCCGAGGCTTTGAGCACCATATCTGTTAAGGGTCAAGGACCCAGTTGAGTGTGGAAAGGTTTCAGGGAGGTCCCGGGGAGTGACCCAACGTATCGGACTAAGCCATGGTTCTGGAAGTTCATGGGACTCGACGAGTGCACGAACGGACTCGGCGAGTCCAAGGCAATCTTCTTAGAACTCGACGAGTTGTTCATCAACTCGGCGAGTCGAGGACAGATCTTGTTCATCAGATGAAGGTGGACTCGACGAGTTGTTCATCAACTCGGCGAGTCGGATGAGTTTTCATGTGACGTTCATATGAGAGAAGAACTCGTCGAGTTGACGGCCCAACTCGACGAGTAGAGTCGTGGATAAGGACAAATGGAAGGTTAGGGACTCGGCGAGTTGGCTAGCCAACTCGGCGAGTCAGGTCAACTGGAAGTTGACTTTGACTTTGACTTGACTTGATCAGGGGTAAAATGGTCATTTTACCCAAAGAGTAGATATCAGACTCTGATTGTGTGTTTTGTGGGATTTATAGTCGGAGGATTTCCGAAGCAGCAACAGCAGATAGAGAGTTCTCGCACAGAGCAGCAGCTACTACGAGGTGAGTTACCTTCCAGTAGCGGTGGGTCTACGGCCACAATGCCGGCCCACCAGTAGGGATCGTATGATAGATGTTTGTCTTTGTGATATTCATTTGTGTTGGTACTACCTGATATGTTATATGCTAGCGTGATATGATATGTGATAGTGATAGAGATTCGGTTGTTAGGACCGAAGGGTAGGTTAGGCACCCCAGATATGCCTAACAGTATGTTATGATATGTTTAGCTGCTAGCATGATATGTTACATGAGCTAGAGGTAGTAGGAGGGGGAATAGTCCCCGAGATTCGGTTGTTAGGACCGAAGGGTAGGTCGGACACCCCAGATATGTCTGACAGTAGATTATGCTATGATATATGCGATAGTAGTAGTAGGGGGTGAAATAGTCCCCGAGGTTCGGTTGTTAGGACCGAAGGGTAGTCAGCACCCCAGAATGGCTCGACATGGGTAGGTCAGCACCCCAGAATGGCTTGACGCGGATAGGACGGCACCCCAGAATGGCCGCATGGGTAGGTCGGCACCCCAGAATGGCCGTACGGGTAGGTCGGCACCCCAGAATGGTCGTACCGGGTAGGTCGGGCACCCCAGAAATGCCTGGCAGTATGTATGCTATATGATTGTATGGTATGTGGACGATGGGGGGGAAACTCACTAAGCTTTGTGCTTACAGTTTACAGTTTTGTTTCAGGTACCTCTTCAGCGAAGGGGAAGGAGCTGGCGCGGTAGCGGCACATCATACACACACGCATTGGTTTTTCCGCATTATGAGATGTTCTGGGATTGTACTTTGACATTATTATTATTTTTCTGATTTAGTTTTCAGACACGAGATATGTTTTTATGAAATGATATGATCGGATGATGTTTTACTACAAATGTTTCGCAAACCACTTATTTTAAATGAAATTTTTGGGCGTGAAAATTGGGTCGTTACAAGATGGGGTTCAGATAGGCAGTTCGGGCAAGAAGCCCAAGTTATCAGATCACGGATCGAGGAGCCATCAGGGCTGCAACTGGTATGGAAAGTGCAGCAAGATGCACCATGGGGCGTGCAGGGTGGGGAGTTCGGGCTGCTTCAAGTGCGGCCGAACTGGGCACATGAGCAAGGATTGTACAACTGCCACCACCACCACATCAGTTTCAGATCTGATTTGCTTCCAGTGCAATCAGAGGGGCCACAAGAAGGCCAGTGTCCGAGTCTGGCAGCAGCATGACAGGTGGCGGCACCCGCTCCTGCCACGTTGAGGATTACAGATGGCCGTCAGGGCTGGGAAGAGGCGCCTATGGCGAGGAGCAGGTCTTTCCATCTTACTGCAGAGGAGGCACGTGCGGCTCCCGATGTTGTGACGGGATCGTTCTTAGCGAACGGTATCTCAGCCTTGGTACTGTTTGATTCGGGTGCAACCTGATCTTTTGTGTCACTCGCGCTCAACAAGTGTTCGTAGGAGCTCCGGGGGAGCTGGATTGCCTACTTGATGTGGAGATAACAGATGACATGACCGTTAAGGTTGCGAGGGTTCACAGAGGTTGTACACTACAGTTATTCGATGATCAGTTTTCAGTGGATCTGGTTCCTATTCCCCTGCGAGGGAATAAGGTTATAGTGGGTATGGATTGGTTGAGTCCCAATGGGGCATTGATCGATTGCGAGCAGTAGCTAGTGAGGGTTCGGACTCCTAGTGGGGGAGGGTTAGTGATTCAGGGCGAGAGGCCACATCACGGACCGGTTTATGTTCTGCAGCGAGGGCGACGGATTACCTTCATCAGGGTTGCGCAGGTTATGTCGCTTATGTGATGGATACCCGGGATAAGGGTAAGACGACAGTGGATGATGTACCGGTCGTGCGAGAGTACTCGGATGTATTCCCGGAGGATTTTCTTGGGATACCTCCAGAGAGTCAGGTTGAGTTCAGGATCGACTTAGTCCCTAGTGCGGCTCCGATAGCCAAGGCACCATATCGTTTGGCTCCTCCCGAGATGCAGGAGTTATCTACGCAGCTGCAAGAGCTGCTGGACAAGGGATTTATCAGGCCGAGTATTTCACCATGGGGAGCACCGATCCTTTTTGTGAAGAAGAAGGATGGTTCGCATCGGATGTGTATAGACTACCGAGAGCTGAATAAGGTAACGATGAAGAACCGTTACCCCCTCCCGAGGATTGATGATTTGTTTGACCAGCTACAGGGTGCATTTTGGTTCTCCAAGTGATAGACCCACACTTTCATATTTAACAATTGTTACTCCAAAACATGCTACATGCATATTCAGAAATAATATTTTACATTGATAACTTGTTTACGAACAACTGGATTCAAACCGACTATTACAAAGTATTATATATTACACAACTACCCAGGATACTATACTTTTATACATACATGATCCCTAAATACAAAAGTAATATTATAACTATTCTAAACCTTCCAACAGTATACGACTATACTGGTTACTTATCTCCTGCAATTTGTTAAACATTGAGAGGGGTAAGCGGTGACGCTTAGTGAGTTCAATAATAGATACAATATAACGTTATGCCATATATATACATCAATATGACAGAAGCAAAGAGGAACAACAAAGACATATATGAATCATGCGACAAGTTTTCCATATCAAATGATGATTTGATTCAAAGATATTCAACCAATGAGACATAACAATTTCAATACTTGATATACATCAATAAAGCTTCGGCCCAAATGGCACAAAAGACATACAATTTCTTATTAAACATTTTGGTAGATTTCAGGCTTTCAGCCCTGTCTAACCGTCTGCCAATGCCATAGAATAGAAGTCATTATCTTACGAGACATGCTCTACATGGCCAGAGGCTACATACCATACCAATACCATTGTGAATCTAAGTCATTTCACTGATCACATGGCCAAAGGTATAGCTTTGCTATCATAAATAGCGGAAATAATAACAACGGAAAAGCACATAGCACATATAACACATAACATACAATTGTTCCTATATATTGAACTCACCGTGAATTAATCGGGGGTTAAAATAGTAATTTGTGCAGCACTTCGTTATAATAGATAGCTTTCTTCGCTGAAAACGGGGAGCTATATTGAAAACCGGGCCTTGCGATGGTTGAGCTTCAAACCGAAAAGATAAATTTCTCAGGCTCTTCAGGCACTTTGGGACGTGTTTCGGGTGTTGGGAATGATCCCGGGGCTTCGGGGGGAAGTTGAAATAGCTAAAAATTGAATTTAGGGGTAAAAAGTGTGAAATTTCCAAAATTACCCGGGAGATCTCGCACCCTTTATATAGGTGCGAGCCTCGGATCCGAAGCAAGGAGAAGCGAGCACGTGGCTCGCATGCGAGGGAGAAACAGATGGCGAAGCTCGGAAGGCGCCAGCGCTTAGCCACGCGTCGGATCAGGAGGGGACCGCGCCTTCGGTGCGATGTGGCTGCGACAGGCGTCGGACACGGGGCATCTCGCATGCAAGGTGACGTGGCCGAACCCCATCCATGCGAATTTTCTCGGATTTCGGGATTTTCTCTATTTTTGTGTCCCAAACTTCTAAAATCCATAATTTTCGCATACGAGCTCCGTTTTTGACGTTCTTTATATGCACGCGTAGGTGAAATTATGCTCTACAACTTTCATTTTAGACTCCGTTGGCTAATTTTGTATTTATTCTTAATATTATTATTTTTAACAGACCGGGACAGGAAAATCCGTTAAAAATTCATAACTTTTTCATCCGATGTTCGTTTTCGTCTGTCTTTTTACCGTTGTACTACTATTGACGAGACCTTCGATTCTCGTTTAGGTTGCGTCGGCTAAAAATCACTCGATCTTTATTTCGAGTTTTTAGTTTTCTACTGCTATTCCGAAACTTAGAAAAATCATAACTTCTTCATACGAAGTCGGATTTGGACGTTCTTTTTATGAAAATTCTCGGTTTAACAAATACTACGACTTTCGTTTAGATCATTAAGGCTAAAAAGTAGTTTATCGAAAACTCACTTTTTATGCTAAATAGTGTTTGTCGGTTTTGACGCGGATATTCGTTTGGTCATAACTTCTTCGTTATAACTCGGATTTCGATGAGGTTTTCGCCTAAACGTTTCTAACGAGATTCTTTACAACTTTCAATAATAAAATTATACTTATTTAGAATTTTATATTTTCGTTAAATTTCAATATTTGACTTTTGTTCGGAATCTTATAAGACTTCCAAAACATTCTGAATGATTCTAAACATAATTTTACTTCATTTCTAGTAAAAACTATCTGTTAGAACTCAACGCTCAAAATCACATAATATTTCATAATATTATTCATTTTTAAAATTACATAACACGATAGCTAAACGTGTATGTTACAAATATCTCCTCCTTTTGAGGTTTTCGTCCCCGAAATCACAACGATTTAAACAATTGGGGATATTTCGCTTTTTTCTCATTCTTATTTTCCCAATTATAATTTGGGCCTCGATGGTGTTTCCACTTGACGCGTACCAACTTCAAGACATATACACAAATCATCTCTTCTACCGTTTGGATTGTTCTCTCCGTCTGACCATCTCCTTCTTCAATTCTCTGACTGAAATTTCGTCACTACACGAGACATGGTTCTCTGAACCAATCAATTCACTTCGCAGGTCTATATTAGTCGGACTCGATTCTTTACGACCATTAAGGTCTGAACGAAAATCATCTTGTTAGTTATCACTGAAACGAAGGTAATGACATACTCGAACAAAAACGGAATCGATTACTAGCTTCTTGGTAACCTTGTGACTTTCCCTGATCCAAGTGTGAGTCATGTGCTTCCGGTAGTATAGGCCTCTACTACCATTCACACCTACTCATACTTGTTCCAAGAATTGTCTCGCAGTCCCCAAGTCAACATACCAAGAATTTTACAAACGAACATATCACACATGAATATGTTCAAACAAATAATTTCTTCTAGACTCAATTAAGGATTTCGCGTTTCTATCAAACATATCTTGGATTTCTTAAATTCATCTTCTAGAATTCTTTTATGCATAAGCTCGATATAGCATATCCTAATATTTTTTTTCCTAAGTCAAAAGGAATTTCACTTCCAGACCAACGTCGGCAACAGACCTTAAACTTTCTCAAGTAATAGCAATATAAGTAAGCAACCTAAGGCATGCTATATCCATTTATCATTTAGCATATATTAGAATATAATGCATATCTCCTCTAATATTCTAGTGCTTGTGTTTATTTAGGTATTCAACCTAAAATATACTAGGCACACATCGTACCATCATCCCTTAGCAATCCATGTTTAAGTCTAGAAATTCTCAAAATTCCTAGTTCACTTAAACTAATTCTCTAAAAAAATTTGAAGTAACTTAATATTTTAAAATACTAGGGTTTATCACTACCCAATACCTCACTTAAATCTTTCCTATGGTTTGTATCCATATATTTACAAATGACTCCGTTCATATATTGAACGTTAGACAGTTTATGTCTAAATACCAATCCGTGATATTTAGTTCGCTTAAACTAGTGCTCTGATACCATGATTGAAAGACCCACACATTCGTATTTGCAATTGTTACTCCAAAACATGCTACATGCATATTCACAAATAATATTTTACATTTATAACTTGTTTACAAACGACTGGATACAAACCGACTATTACAAAGTATTATATATTACACAACTACCCATGATACTATACTTTTATACATACATGATCCCTAAATACAAAAGTAATATTATAACTATTCTAAACCTTCCAACAGTATACGACTATACTGGTTACTTATCTCCTGCAATTTGTTAAACATTGAGAGGGGTAAGCGGTGACGCTTAGTGAGTTCAATAATAGATACAATATAACGTTATGCCATATATATACATCAATATGACAGAAGCAAAGAGGAACAACAAAGACATATATGAATCATGCGACAAGTTTTCCATATC
The DNA here is from genome assembly GCF_052849685.1 of Lactuca virosa. Classification (NCBI taxonomy): domain Eukaryota; kingdom Viridiplantae; phylum Streptophyta; class Magnoliopsida; order Asterales; family Asteraceae; genus Lactuca; species Lactuca virosa. Next base: position 339,260,347 of record NC_136430.1, read on the forward strand.
AAATGATGATTTGATTCAAAGATATTCAACCAATGAGACATAACAATTTCAATACTTGATATACATCAATAAAGCTTCGGCCCAAATGGCACAAAAGACATACAATTTCTTATTAAACATTTTGGTAGATTTCAGGCTTTCAGCCCTGTCTAACCTTCTGCCAATGCCATAGAATAGAAGTCATTCTCTTACGAGACATGCTCTACATGGCCAGAGGCTACATACCATACCAATACCACTGTGAATCTAATTTATTTCACTGATCACATGGCCAAAGGTATAGCTTTGCTAAGCCATTTTGGTCACCAACCATGATTGCAAGCATGGTTTGGGGTTGATGTTTCGGATCTAGGTCCTTAGAAGGGTTACAAGGCAGAAAGGAGTGGCTTTTGCACTCAAAGAAGGCCCCATGCATTGTAAGAGCTTGTTTTAGGACCTTTTGAGCTCAATGTCCCATGCAAGCACGTAAAGGTTGTAACTTTACGTGCTAGATCGATTATAGAAGCTTGGATATATCTTTTGATCAAAGGTTGTACATCAGAAATCAAGGATTAGAGTGTGGACATGACCGACTCGGCGAGTCCGTTCTTCGACTCGGCGAGTCCGAGGCTTTGAGCACCATATCTGTTAAGGGTCAAGGACCCAGTTGAGTGTGGAAAGGTTTCAGGGAGGTCCCGGGGAGTGACCCAACGTATCGGACTAAGCCATGGTTCTGGAAGTTCATGGGACTCGACGAGTGCACGAACGGACTCGGCGAGTCCAAGGCAATCTTCTTAGAACTCGACGAGTTGTTCATCAACTCGGCGAGTCGAGGACAGATCTTGTTCATCAGATGAAGGTGGACTCGACGAGTTGTTCATCAACTCGGCGAGTCGGATGAGTTTTCATGTGACGTTCATATGAGAGAAGAACTCGTCGAGTTGACGGCCCAACTCGACGAGTAGAGTCGTGGATAAGGACAAATGGAAGGTTAGGGACTCGGCGAGTTGGCTAGCCAACTCGGCGAGTCAGGTCAACTGGAAGTTGACTTTGACTTTGACTTGACTTGATCAGGGGTAAAATGGTCATTTTACCCAAAGAGTAGATATCAGACTCTGATTGTGTGTTTTGTGGGATTTATAGTCGGAGGATTTCCGAAGCAGCAACAGCAGATAGAGAGTTCTTGCACAGATCAGCAGCTACTACGAGGTGAGTTACCTTCCAGTAGCGGTGGGTCTACGGCCACAATGCCGGCCCACCAGTAGGGATCGTATGATAGATGTTTGTCTTTGTGATATTCATTTGTGTTGGTACTACCTGATATGTTATATGCTAGCGTGATATGATATGTGATAGTGATAGAGATTCGGTTGTTAGGACCGAAGGGTAGGTTAGGCACCCCAGATATGCCTAACAGTATGTTATGATATGTTTAGCTGCTAGCATGATATGTTACATGAGCTAGAGGTAGTAGGAGGGGGAATAGTCCCCGAGATTCGGTTGTTAGGACCGAAGGGTAGGTCGGACACCCCAGATATGTCTGACAGTAGATTATGCTATGATATATGCGATAGTAGTAGTAGGGGGTGAAATAGTCCCCGAGGTTCGGTTGTTAGGACCGAAGGGTAGTCAGCACCCCAGAATGGCTCGACATGGGTAGGTCAGCACCCCAGAATGGCTCGACGCGGGTAGGACGGCACCCCAGAATGGCCGCATGGGTAGGTCGGCACCCCAGAATGGCCGTACGGGTAGGTCGGCACCCCAGAATGGCCGTACCGGGTAGGTCGGGCACCCCAGAAATGCCTGGCAGTATGTATGCTATATGATTGTATGGTATGTGGACGATGGGGGGAACTCACTAAGCTTTGTGCTTACAGTTTACAGTTTTGTTTCAGGTACCTCTTCAGCGAAGGGGAAGGAGCTGGCGCGGTAGCGGCACATCATACACACACGCATTGGTTTTTCCGCATTATGAGATGTTCTGGGATTGTACTCTGACATTATTATTATTTTTATGATTTGGTTTTCAGACACGAGATATGTTTTTATGAAATGATATGATTGGATGATGTTTTACTACAAATGTTTCGCAAACCACTTATTTTAAATGAAATTTTTGGGCGTGAAAATTGGGTCGTTACAAGTTGGTATCAGAGTCTTGGTTTGAGGGATTCGGACACACCTTCGGGGGTGTCTGGACTCAAATCGAGGGATTAAAAGATTTTTATAAAGAAATGATTTTCTAAAGGCTAAGTAAAAGAGTTTTGAGAAAGAACAAGATGTGTGATGTGCGCGACCGGCCGAGCTCAAGTAAGTTTTCCCCAGAGTACCCATACAAGTTCATGTTATGATTTACCAGTTTCAGTAGAACTGCATGCTAGAATAGGACTAAGGATCTAGGAATGATGCCTTATGTGCCTGCTTTATGTGCTTCAGCTTTATGAAGAATTGCATGCTAGTATTGAGTAGACAGCAATAGGATAGCCTGTTTAGGTTATGCCTGATAGTATGAGCTTAGCATTGTATGCTAGTACAGTTTCTTGTTATGAAAATAGATTTGCTTGAGTAGTTTCCTTTGTCTGAATGCTGCTTGCTTTGTGCTTTTAGGAGTTCTAGATGTCTTTCACTAAATAGTAAACGAATACGTTAAGTTACATATTGCAAGGACTAAATAATTCCAGAAGGTTGGGTCTAGCCTTATTTCGCAGCTCTTGTTTGAGTCCAACCATTGTAGGGTAGGGTCTCTCATTCGAAGAATTATCTAGTCTGAGTAATATGTAATAGTATTCGCGAGCTAGTTAGGGGAAGAAAGCAGGGACTTCTTATGCAGCTGATGATGGAGAGTGGGTTGGTGGTTACCTAGGGCAAGCCTAGGATAAGAGTAGCATGAGATCAGCAGTAGTAGTAGAAGGGACTTGGTGGAGTCAAGGCAGTTCTTGAGGAAAGTACGGATAGATGTGGAAGGTAGTATGGGCCCGTACTACTGGAAGCAGAGGATCCGTACTTGAATTGAGGAAGGCTGAGGCGAGACCAGGAACCTTGCAGTAGATATGATCCCTCTAAGATGTATCAGTACCACTGACAGTTGTCGTTATGTATTGCAGAATGGTGGTACTACGTTCGAGGCCAGCAGTTGGCAGTTCGGGAGAGGGATCGGGTTCGGGTTTAGGTTCCGAACCAGTGGATGAGAGGCTACGCGAGTTCATCGCGTCAGAGATCACCAGAGGCATCCTTGAGTCGACCCCCATCATTTTCAGGTCGATCAAGGAAGGGATAGTTGAGCTGATGGAGGACCGCCTCAGGGCGTTCAGGAGTGACATGGCATCTGGCCAGTCAGGATCTCGCACACTGTCCTTTAAGGACTTCAGGAACAGTGGTGCGACGGACTTCCACGGGGCGAAGGACCCCATTGTGGCCAGACGATGGATTGCAGACATTGAGTCTGCGCAGCTGACCAGCTTCTGCCCCGAGGGGTCGAAGGTGAGATATGCAGCAGGGTGTTTGAGAGACAGAGCTAGATATTGGTGGGAGTCTGTTGGTGACTCATTGGGAGCCTCGGCTGTTGAGGCTATGACATGGCCGAACTTTGTGACCCGGTTCAGAGCAGAGTTTGCGCCAGCTGTAGAGCTTCAACAGCTGGCCATGGAGTTTTTGGATATGAGGCAGACGACGGAGACTGTGGCGGAGATCACCGCCAAGTTCCGGGAGAGGGCGTTACTGGTGCCCCAGTATACGGGTGATGAGGATATGAGGAGGACCCGCTACCATGACATGTTGCGAGCCGACATTCGGGAGCATGTCAGTTTTTCAGCTTGCCCTACCCTGGATTCTATGATTGCCAGGGCAAGGGAGAAGGAGATAGATCTGGAGCACATCCGAAAGAGGAAGGCAGAGGAGGGACAGACGATAGGGACTTCGGGAAAGAAGCCCAAGGGATCAGATGGTAGGCCGAAAGGCCAGTCAGGACCAGGCCGCTGCAGGAAATGCGGCAGACCACATGAGGGGGCATGTAGATTGGGGTCGTCGGGCTGCTATAAGTGCGGCAAGACGGGGCACTTCAGCAAGGATTGTACCGCCCCTGCACCTGCTATTCAGACGTCTGAGTTGCTGTGTTTCCACTGCAACCAGAGGGGCCACAAGAAGGCCAACTGCCCCCATTTGACAGCAGCAGCAGCGCCAGCTCCAGCGACCCTGCGGATTACAGATGGCCGGCAGGGCAAGACAGAGGCTCCGATGGTGAGGAGTCGGGCATTTCAGCTGACTACCGAGGAGGCACGCACCGCACCCGATGTGGTGACGGGTATGATTCTTTCCCTCTGATTTATTTATATGATGTTTATGATATTGATATGTGCTCTGTTTAGGATCGTTCCACGTGAACGGTATCCCAGTTCAGGTATTGTTTGATTCGGGTGCTACCCGATCGTTTGTTTCTCTTGCGCTTAGCAAGAAGTTTTCTGAGTCTTCGGGCATGTTGGATTGCCCTCTAGAGGTCGAGATTGCGGACGACCGATCAGTGCAAGCATCTGAGGTCTTCCGAGATTGTGTACTGAGATTATTTGAGGAGCGCTACTTGGTGGATCTGGTTACCATACCTTTACGGGAGAACAAGGTGATTATCGGTATGGATTGGCTAAGCCCCAACGGGGCGGTGATAGTTTGCGCACAACAGCTAGTGCGAGTCAGGACCCCAGGTGGGGGAGAGTTAGTGATTCAGGGCGAAAGGCCACAACGAGGACCAGCCTTGTGTTCAGCAGCGAGAGCTAGGCATTACCTTCAGCAGGGTTGCGCAGGTTATGTCGCGTATGTTATGGATACCCGGGAGGCGGGTAGGGCGACGGTGGGCGATGTGCCCGTAGTACGAGAGTTCGCGGATGTATTCCCCGAGGAGTTGCCAGGGATACCTCCGGAGCGACATGTAGAGTTCAGGATCGACCTAGTTCCTGGTGCGGCTCTGATAGCCAAGGCACCATATCGGTTGGCTCCTCCCGAGATGCAGGAGTTGTCTACGCAGCTGCAGGAGCTGCTAGACAAAGGATTCATCAGGCCGAGTAGTTCGCCTTGGGGAGCCCCGATTTTGTTTGTGAAGAAGAAGGACGGGTCGCATCGTATGTGTATAGACTATAGGGAGCTGAATAAGGTAACGGTGAAGAACCGTTACCCACTCCCGAGGATTGACGACCTCTTTGACCAGCTACAGGGGGCATCTTGGTTCTCCAAGATTGATTTGCGTTCAGGGTATCATCAGATGAGGGTCAGAGAGGAGGATGTATAGAAGACAGCGTTTCGGACGCGTTATGGCCACTATGAGTTCGTGGTGATGCCTTTCGGGCTCACCAATGCTCCTGCCGCGTTCATGGACCTCATGAACCGCATGTGTAGACCGATGTTAGACCGGTCTGTGATAGTGTTTATTGATGATATCTTGGTTTACTCCAAGACGCAGGAGGAGCAGGAGGAGCATCTGCCAGAGGTTCTAGAGACTTTGAGGAGGGAGAACTTGTATGCCAAGTTCTCCAAGTGTGAGTTCTGGTTGCGCGGGGTGCAGTTTCTTGGGCACCTTGTCAACCAGAACGGGATTTCGGTAGATCCGACCAAGGTGGAGGCCGTGATGAGATGGGAGGTTCCGAAGTCTCCATCTGAGATTCGGAGTTTTCTGGGATTAGTTGGCTACTATCGGAGATTCATCCAGGATTTCTCCAAGAAAGCCTTACCCCTGACCAGGCTAACGAGGAAGGTCGTGGTCTTTCGTTGGGGGCCTGAGCAGTAGGCTGCATTCGAGACACTGAGACAGAGATTGTGCGAGGCGCCAATCTTAGCCCTGCCAGAGGGCATGGAGGATCTCGTCGTGTACTGTGATGCATCCATCGCAGGCTTGGGCGCAGTATTGATGCAGAGAGGGCATGTTATAGCTTACGCTTCGAGGCAGCTGAAGCCTCACGAGGCGAACTACCCGACGCATGATTTGGAGTTGGGGGCCGTTGTTTTCGCCCTCAAGATTTGGCGTCATTACCTATATGGGGTTCGTTGTACCATTTACACGGACCACAAGAGTTTGAGGTACCTCATGGATCAGCCGAATCTGAACATGAGGCAGCGTAGGTGGATTGATGTGGTAAAGGATTACGACTGCGAGATCCTTTACCATCCGGGGAAGGCCAACGTGGTGGCCGATGCGCTTAGCCACAAGGCGGCGCCGATCAGGGATATATGTATGCAAATGACAGTGGTGACTCCGCTATTGGAGCGGATTCGGGAGGCCCAGCAGGAGGCCATAAAGGAGGAACATCGGAAGAGTGAGCGTATAGTGGGTCAGGTTTCCTCCTTCGACTATGACAGCAGTGGATTATTGACATTACACCGCAGGGTGTGGGTTCCATACCTCGGAGGCGTGCGCCAGGTCCTGATGAAGGAGGCGCACAAATCCCGATTCTCCATTCATCCCGGGGCGACGAAGATGTATAGGGATCTTCGTCTGGACTATTGGTGGCCCTGCATGAAGCGGGATGTGGCATGGTACGTGGAGCGGTGCTTGACCTGCAGGAAGGTCAAGGCCGAGCATCAGAGTCCACACGGCAAGATGCAGCCGTTGGATATTCCGCTGTGGAAATGGGAAGACATCACGATGGATTTTATCACCAAGCTTCCCAGGACCGCGCGGGGAGTGGATTCGATCTGGGTCATCGTCGATCGATTGACCAAGAGCTCCCACTTTATCCCGATTCAGGAAAGCATCTCGGTCGAGAAATTGGCCGATATCTATATCAGGGAGGTGGTGGCGCGGCACGGAGTGCCAGTTTCGGTGATTTCGGATAGGGATGTGCGGTTCACTTCCAGGTTTTGGAAGAAATTCCACGACGAGTTGGGTACTCGTCTGCATTTCAACACCGCCTTTCACCCGCAGACGGATGGCCGGAGCGAGCGGACCATCCAGACTCTAGAGGATATGCTGCGGGCATGTGTTTTAGACTTCGGAGGTAGTTGGGATACCTACCTTCCATTGGCAGAGTTCTCCTACAACAATAGTTACCACGCGAGCATCGACCGTCCTCCCTTCGAGATGTTGTATGGGAGGAGGTGCAAGACCCCGATATGTTGGGGCGAGGTTGGCCAGAGAGTCATGGGGAGCACCGAAGTGGTGCTCAAGACGACGGAGAGGATTCAGCAGGTCCGGAGCAGGCTTCAGACTGCTCAGATTCGGCAGAAAAGTTATGCCGACAAGCGTCGTTCGGACCTGGAGTTCCAGGTCGGGGATATGGTTCTCCTGAAGGTGTCGCCTTGGAAAGGCGTCATCCGATTCAGGAAGCGGGGCAAGTTGGGCCCAAGGTACATTGGGCCCTTCAGGGTTGTAGCCCAGGTGGGCAAGGTGGCGTACCGGTTGGATCTGCCAGCCGAGCTCAGACAGATCCACAGCACTTTCCACGTCTCTCAGCTGCGGAAGTGCCTGGTGGACGACTCAGCAGTGGTACCCTTGGAGGACATTCAAGTTGATGACAGCCTGAATTACATCGAGCGGCCTGTAGCGATCCTTGACCGGAAGTCGAAGGATTTGAGGAACAAGAGAGTGGAACTCGTGAAGGTGCAGTGGCAGCACCGGAAGGGGTCGGAGTGGACTTGGGAGCCGGTGGACGAGATGATGGAGCATTCCCCCGAGCTGTTTCAGGAGCGAGCGGCAGACTTCGAGGACGAAGTCTAAAATAAGTGGGGGAGATTTGTAGCACCTGGTTCTTGGTACGTATTCTTTTATTTAATTCTTTAAATGTTTTGCAATTTTGGCCTTGGACTCGGCGAGTTGAAGGACCAACTCGCCGAGTAGAAGCGAGTTGAGACGCGGAGTTTAAGCTGTGGACTCGGCGAGTCGGGTCCCAGACTAGGCGAGTAGACCCTGTCTGGACAAAAAACCCTAACCCAAGGGTTTGCACCCTATTTAAACACCTTAACTCGGTCTCCTTCGTCCCATTTACTCCCAGAAGACCCCCATAGCAAACCCTAGCCGTTATTGAAGCAATCTAAGGCATTTGGAGTGATTTTGGTGCTTTGTGACCCAAGGAAGGAAGGAAAAGCTTGAAGGATCAAGAGGAGGCTAGAAGGATCCGATTTTGAGCATCATTTCCAGTCTTCAGAAGGTATAAAGTCTATACCTTGCTTGTTCTTTTGTTAGATCCCATTTCATGGAGTTTTAGGGCTTTTCTAAGCCATTTTGGTCACCAACCATGATTGCAAGCATGGTTTGGGGTTGATGTTTCGGATCTAGGTCCTTAGAAGGGTTACAAGGCAGAAAGGAGTGGCTTTTGCACTCAAAGAAGGCCCCATGCATTGTAAGAGCTTGTTTTAGGACCTTTTGAGCTCAATGTCCCATGCAAGCACGTAAAGGTTGTAACTTTACGTGCTAGATCGATTATAGAAGCTTGGATATATCTTTTGATCAAAGGTTGTACATCAGAAATCAAGGATTAGAGTGTGGACATGACCGACTCGGCGAGTCCGTTCTTCGACTCGGCGAGTCCGAGGCTTTGAGCACCATATCTGTTAAGGGTCAAGGACCCAGTTGAGTGTGGAAAGGTTTCAGGGAGGTCCCGGGGAGTGACCCAACGTATCGGACTAAGCCATGGTTCTGGAAGTTCATGGGACTCGACGAGTGCACGAACGGACTCGGCGAGTCCAAGGCAATCTTCTTAGAACTCGACGAGTTGTTCATCAACTCGGCGAGTCGAGGACAGATCTTGTTCATCAGATGAAGGTGGACTCGACGAGTTGTTCATCAACTCGGCGAGTCGGATGAGTTTTCATGTGACGTTCATATGAGAGAAGAACTCGTCGAGTTGACGGCCCAACTCGACGAGTAGAGTCGTGGATAAGGACAAATGGAAGGTTAGGGACTCGGCGAGTTGGCTAGCCAACTCGGCGAGTCAGGTCAACTGGAAGTTGACTTTGACTTTGACTTGACTTGATCAGGGGTAAAATGGTCATTTTACCCAAAGAGTAGATATCAGACTCTGATTGTGTGTTTTGTGGGATTTATAGTCGGAGGATTTCCGAAGCAGCAACAGCAGATAGAGAGTTCTTGCACAGATCAGCAGCTACTACGAGGTGAGTTACCTTCCAGTAGCGGTGGGTCTACGGCCACAATGCCGGCCCACCAGTAGGGATCGTATGATAGATGTTTGTCTTTGTGATATTCATTTGTGTTGGTACTACCTGATATGTTATATGCTAGCGTGATATGATATGTGATAGTGATAGAGATTCGGTTGTTAGGACCGAAGGGTAGGTTAGGCACCCCAGATATGCCTAACAGTATGTTATGATATGTTTAGCTGCTAGCATGATATGTTACATGAGCTAGAGGTAGTAGGAGGGGGAATAGTCCCCGAGATTCGGTTGTTAGGACCGAAGGGTAGGTCGGACACCCCAGATATGTCTGACAGTAGATTATGCTATGATATATGCGATAGTAGTAGTAGGGGGTGAAATAGTCCCCGAGGTTCGGTTGTTAGGACCGAAGGGTAGTCAGCACCCCAGAATGGCTCGACATGGGTAGGTCAGCACCCCAGAATGGCTTGACGCGGATAGGACGGCACCCCAGAATGGCCGCATGGGTAGGTCGGCACCCCAGAATGGCCGTACGGGTAGGTCGGCACCCCAGAATGGTCGTACCGGGTAGGTCGGGCACCCCAGAAATGCCTGGCAGTATGTATGCTATATGATTGTATGGTATGTGGACGATGGGGGGGAAACTCACTAAGCTTTGTGCTTACAGTTTACAGTTTTGTTTCAGGTACCTCTTCAGCGAAGGGGAAGGAGCTGGCGCGGTAGCGGCACATCATACACACACGCATTGGTTTTTCCGCATTATGAGATGTTCTGGGATTGTACTCTGACATTATTATTATTTTTCTGATTTAGTTTTCAGACACGAGATATGTTTTTATGAAATGATATGATCGGATGATGTTTTACTACAAATGTTTCGCAAACCACTTATTTTAAATGAAATTTTTGGGCGTGAAAATTGGGTCGTTACAAGATGGGGTTCAGATAGGCAGTTCGGGCAAGAAGCCCAAGTTATCAGATCACGGATCGAGGAGCCATCAGGGCTGCAACTGGTATGGAAAGTGCGGCAAGATGCACCATGGGGCGTGCAGGGTGGGGAGTTCGGGCTGCTTCAAGTGCGGCCGAACTGGGCACATGAGCAAGGATTGTACAACTACCACCACCACCACATCAGTTTCAGATCTGATTTGCTTCCAGTGCAATCAGAGGGGCCACAAGAAGGCCAGTGTCCGAGTCTGGCAGCAGCATGACAGGTGGCGGCACCCGCTCCTGCCACGTTGAGGATTACAGATGGCCGTCAGGGCTGGGAAGAGGCGCCTATGGCGAGGAGCAGGTCTTTCCATCTTACTGCAGAGGAGGCACGTGCGGCTCCCGATGTTGTGACGGGATCGTTCTTAGCGAACGGTATCTCAGCCTTGGTACTGTTTGATTCGGGTGCAACCTGATCTTTTGTGTCACTCGCGCTCAACAAGTGTTCGTAGGAGCTCCGGGGGAGCTGGATTGCCTACTTGATGTGGAGATAACAGATGACATGACCGTTAAGGTTGCGAGGGTTCACAGAGGTTGTACACTACAGTTATTCGATGATCAGTTTTCAGTGGATCTGGTTCCTATTCCCCTGCGAGGGAATAAGGTTATAGTGGGTATGGATTGGTTGAGTCCCAATGGGGCATTGATCGATTGCGAGCAGTAGCTAGTGAGGGTTCGGACTCCTAGTGGGGGAGGGTTAGTGATTCAGGGCGAGAGGCCACATCACGGACCGGTTTATGTTCTGCAGCGAGGGCGACGGATTACCTTCATCAGGGTTGCGCATGTTATGTCGCTTATGTGATGGATACCCGGGATAAGGGTAAGACGACAGTGGATGATGTACCGGTCGTGCGAGAGTACTCGGATGTATTCCCGGAGGATTTTCTTGGGATACCTCCAGAGAGTCAGGTTGAGTTCAGGATCGACTTAGTCCCTAGTGCGGCTCCGATAGCCAAGGCACCATATCGTTTGGCTCCTCCCGAGATGCAGGAGTTGTCTACGCAGCTGCAAGAGCTGCTGGACAAGGGATTTATCAGGCCGAGTATTTCACCATGGGGAGCACCGATCCTTTTTGTGAAGAAGAAGGATGGTTCGCATCGGATGTGTATAGACTACCGAGAGCTGAATAAGGTAACGATGAAGAACCGTTACCCCCTCCCGAGGATTGATGATTTGTTTGACCAGCTACAGGGTGCATTTTGGTTCTCCAAGTGATAGACCCACACTTTCATATTTAACAATTGTTACTCCAAAACATGCTACATGCATATTCAGAAATAATATTTTACATTGATAACTTGTTTACGAACAACTGGATTCAAACCGACTATTACAAAGTATTATATATTACACAACTACCCAGGATACTATACTTTTATACATACATGATCCCTAAATACAAAAGTAATATTATAACTATTCTAAACCTTCCAACAGTATACGACTATACTGGTTACTTATCTCCTGCAATTTGTTAAACATTGAGAGGGGTAAGCGGTGACGCTTAGTGAGTTCAATAATAGATACAATATAACGTTATGCCATATATATACATCAATATGACAGAAGCAAAGAGGAACAACAAAGACATATATGAATCATGCGACAAGTTTTCCATATCAAATGATGATTTGATTCAAAGATATTCAACCAATGAGACATAACAATTTCAATACTTGATATACATCAATAAAGCTTCGGCCCAAATGGCACAAAAGACATACAATTTCTTATTAAACATTTTGGTAGATTTCAGGCTTTCAGCCCTGTCTAACCGTCTGCCAATGCCATAGAATAGAAGTCATTATCTTACGAGACATGCTCTACATGGCCAGAGGCTACATACCATACCAATACCATTGTGAATCTAAGTCATTTCACTGATCACATGGCCAAAGGTATAGCTTTGCTATCATAAATAGCGGAAATAATAACAACGGAAAAGCACATAGCACATATAACACATAACATACAATTGTTCCTATATATTGAACTCACCGTGAATTAATCGGGGGTTAAAATAGTAATTTGTGCAGCACTTCGTTATAATAGATAGCTTTCTTCGCTGAAAACGGGGAGCTATATTGAAAACCGGGCCTTGCGATGGTTGAGCTTCAAACCGAAAAGATAAATTTCTCAGGCTCTTCAGGCACTTTGGGACGTGTTTCGGGTGTTGGGAATGATCCCGGGGCTTCGGGGGGAAGTTGAAATAGCTAAAAATTGAATTTAGGGGTAAAAAGTGTGAAATTTCCAAAATTACCCGGGAGATCTCGCACCCTTTATATAGGTGCGAGCCTCGGATCCGAAGCAAGGAGAAGCGAGCACGTGGCTCGCATGCGAGGGAGAAACAGATGGCGAAGCTCGGAAGGCGCCAGCGCTTAGCCACGCGTCGGATCAGGAGGGGACCGCGCCTTCGGTGCGATGTGGCTGCGACAGGCGTCGGACACGGGGCATCTCGCATGCAAGGTGACGTGGCCGAACCCCATCCATGCGAATTTTCTCGGATTTCGGGATTTTCTCTATTTTTGTGTCCCAAACTTCTAAAATCCATAATTTTCGCATACGAGCTCCGTTTTTGACGTTCTTTATATGCACGCGTAGGTGAAATTATGCTCTACAACTTTCATTTTAGACTCCGTTGGCTAATTTTGTATTTATTCTTAATATTATTATTTTTAACAGACCAGGACAGGAAAATCCGTTAAAAATTCATAACTTTTTCATCCGATGTTCGTTTTCGTCTGTCTTTTTACCGTTGTACTACTATTGACGAGACCTTCGATTCTCGTTTAGGTTGCGTCGGCTAAAAATCACTCGATCTTTATTTCGAGTTTTTAGTTTTCTACTACTATTCCGAAACTTAGAAAAATCATAACTTCTTCATACGAAGTCGGATTTGGACGTTCTTTTTATGAAAATTCTCGGTTTAACAAATACTACGACTTTCGTTTAGATCATTAAGGCTAAAAAGTAGTTTATCGAAAACTCACTTTTTATGCTAAATAGTGTTTGTCGGTTTTGACGCGGATATTCGTTTGGTCATAACTTCTTCGTTATAACTCGGATTTCGATGAGGTTTTCGCCTAAACGTTTCTAACGAGATTCTTTACAACTTTCAATAATAAAATTATACTTATTTAGAATTTTATATTTTCGATAAAGTTTAATATTTGACTTTTGTTCGGAATCTCATAATACTTCCAAAACATTCTGAATGATTCTAAACATAGTTTTATTTCATTTCTAGTAAAAACTATCTGTTAGAACTCAATGCTCAAAATCACATAATATTTCATAATATTATTCATTTTTAAAATTACATAACACGATAACTGAACGTGTATGTTACACCAAGATTGATCTGCGATCGGGTTATCACCAGATGCGAGTCAGAGAGGAGGATGTACAGAAGACGGCTTTTAGGACTCGCTATGGTCATTATGAGTTTGTGGTGATGCCATTTGGGCTCACCAATGCTCTAGCTGCATTCATGGATCTCATGAACCGAGTGTGCAGACCGATGCTGGATCGGTCTGTGATAGTTTTCATCGATGATATATTGGTCTATTCCAAGACTCAGGAGCAGCATGAGGAGCGCCTAAGGGAGGTGCTGGAGACACTGAGGAGGGAGAGACTTTTTGCAAAGCTCTGCAAGTGTGAGTTCTGGTTGCACGAGGTGCGGTTTCTGGGCATCTTGTCAACCAGAAAGGTATTATGGTCGATCCGGCCAAGATAGGGGCCGTGATGCGGTGGGAGGTTCTGAGGTATCCAAATAAGATTCAGAGTTTTCTTGGTCTAGCGGGTTATTACAAGAGATTCATCTAGGATTTCTCCAAGATCGCCGTTCCTTTTACCCGACTGACCTAGAAGTCGGTGACATTCTGTTGGGGGACTGAGCAGCAGGCAGCCTTCGAGACTCTGAGACAGCGGTTATGCGAGGCACCGATTTTGACTCTTCCCGAGGGAGTTGATGATTTCGTGGTTTATTGTGACGTGTCGATTACGGCCATGGGTGCAGTTTTGATGCAGCGGGGTCATATGATAGCTTACGCGTCGAGGCAGTTGAAGCCTCACGAGGCTAACTATCTGACGCATGATTTAGAGCTGGGGGTTATGGTTTTCGCCCTCAATATTTGGCAGCATTACCTCTATGGAGTCCGTTGTACCATTTACACGGACCACAAGAGTTTGAGGTACCTCATAGATCAGCCAAATCTGAACATGAGGCAGCATCGGTGGTTAGATGTGGTGAAAGATTATGACTGTGAGATCCTTTACCACCCGGGCAAGGCCAATGTGGTGGCCGATGCCTTGAGCTGCTAGGCGGTGACGGCTCCGATTAGAGATATATGTTTGAGGATGATAGTGATTACTCCATTGTTGAAGCAGATTACAGAGGCGCAGGTTGAGGTCCTGAAGGAAGAGCGCCAGAAGTGTGAGCGGATCGTAGGCCGGGTGGCCTCGTTTGATTATGATAGCCGAGGGTTGTTAACCCTGCATGGGAGGGTCTGGGTTCCGTATTGGGGCGGAGTACGACATATTCTGATGGATGAGGCCCACAAGTCGAGGTTCTCCATCCATCCCGAAGTGACGAAGATGTACCAGGATCTTCGCCCTGATCACTGGTGGTCCTGCATGAAGCGGGACATTGCTGGGTACGTGGAGCGGTGCTTGACCTGCAGGAAGGTCAAGGCTGAACATCAGCGTCCCCATGGCAAGATGCAGCCGTTGGACATTCCCGTGTGGAAATGGGAAGATATCACTATGGATTTCATTACCAAGCTTCCCAGTACCGCACGTGAAGTAGATTCGATATGGGTCATCGTGGATCGTTTGACCAAGAGTGCTCATTTTATCCCAATCCAGGAGAGTATCTCGGCCGAGAAGCTAGCCGAGATATATGTGCGTGAGATAGTGGCACGACATGCAGTGCCTGTCTCGGTAGTGGAGTTTTCGTATAACAACAGTTACCACGCCAGCATAGAACGACCTTCCTTCGAGATGCTCTACAGGAGGAAGTGTAGGACCCCAATCTGTTGGGGTGAGGTCGTTCAGAGAGTCATGGGGAGTACGGAGGTAGTACTCAAGACTATAGAGCGGATCCAGCAGGTCCGGAGCAGGCTCCAGACTGCTCAGAGTCGGCAGAAGAGCTACGCCGACAAGCGGCGTTCAGATTTAGAGTTTCAAGTGGGCGATATGGTCCTCCTGAAGGTGTCACCTTGGAAAGGTGTCATTCGGTTCCGGAAACGGGGCAAGCTGGGCCCCAAGTACATTGGTCCTTTCAGGGTTACAGCCCAGGTGGGCAAGGTGGCTTATCGGTTGGATCTACTGGCAGAGCTCAGTCAGATCCACAACACTTTCCATGTTTCCCAGTTGCGGAAGTGCTTAGTAGATGATTCAGCGATTGTGCCCTTGGAGGATATTCAGGTTGACGACAGCCTGAACTACATCGAGAGACCGGTGGCAATTCTGGATTGTAAGACGAAAACCTTGAGAAACAAGGTTGTTTAGTTAGTGAAGGTGCAGTGGCAGCACCGCAAGGGTTCGAAGTGGACATGGGAGCCCGAGGAGGAGATGAGGGAGCACTACCCAGAGTTGTTTTCAGATGCAGCAGACTTCGAGGACGAAGTCTAAGACAAGTGGGGGAGAATTGTAACGCCTGGTTCCTGGTATGCATTTAACTTATTATTTATTCATTTTAAGAGAGGGACTCGACGAGTTGGTGGCCATAACTCTTCGAGTAGAAGGCATATTATGCGCGGGGTTTAAGCTATCTACTCGACGAGTCAAGAGCCATCGACTAGGCGAGTAGATCGGCCAAAATGAAACCCTAATTTCGGGGTTTTACACCTTATTTAAGCATCTTAATCCCCACACCTTGGCCTCATTTACAACCTCCTTGTCCCAAATCCTAATCCACGAAACCCTAGAGCATCTTGTGAGTGTGTGAGCCATTTGTAAGCAATCTTTCTGGTTTTGAAGCTTGAAGAAGAAGGAGTTAGAAGGCTCAAGAGGAAGAGAGTAGATCTAGAAACTACACTTCTTTGGCTACATTTTATGTAATCAAGTTTCTATCTTGACCTCTTGTAACACCCATAAAAATCAAGCCAATTTAAAACTTTTTCAAACATCCAAAACCATTAGTTATTACAAAATGTTTTCAAAATAGTTTAATATCAGAGTATCCCAGAAACCATAAGTCCAAAACACGAGGATGTGTACGATCACGCGTTCGCCTTTCCGAGACATCTGACACACCTGAAACAATAAACTGAAACCGTAAGCACAAAGCTTAGTGAGTTCCCCCAAAATACCTATACACACAATAATACACATATAATCACAAACAGCATACTATGAGTCCAATCAACCATTGGGTTGGAATACCCCAGGCCTTCAACCATCCGGTTGGAATGCCGACATACTACGGGTCCAATCATCCTCGGGATGGAATACCCCAGACCCACAACCAACAGGTTGGAATGCCCACATACTATGAGTCCAATCATCCTCGGGGTGGAATACTCATGGCCCACAACCAACAGGTTGGAATGCCCAGGTTTATTGGTTTTCGCACAAAGCAGATAAGCCTCAACCGCCAAACAAACATGTGCACATATAACAGATAATTACATAACAGTCTATAGACAGACAAACTGATCTAATAGATCATAACAGCATAACAACATAACAACATCCTATCTACCAGGATACTGATCTAACGGATCATAGCAACATATAACATCCTATCTACCAGGAAACTGATCTAACGGATCATAACAGTATATAACATCCCATCTACCAGGATACTGATCTAACGGATCATAACACCATATAACATCCCATCTACCAGGATACAGATCTAACGGATCATAACAGCATATAACATCCCATCTACCAGGATACCGATCTAACAGATCATACTATCATAACATATCAGGATAACAATCCAAAAAGGGCCGGCCTTGGTGCCTTAGAACCTTGAGTATAGTGAGGAAAACTCACCTGGCACTGCTGAAGTCCCGCAGATACAACTTCAGCTGCTGGTTGACAGATTCCCAAACTGTCAACATCAAACAATACCCAATCAATAATTGGGTTCCAAGCCCAAGGTCCAACTCACACACCAAAAGCCCAAAAGTCAAATAATGGCCAAAGCCCAACATATGGCCCAATTTTCCAAATTGGGCCCGACCCTTCACATGGGTCTTACCTTAAGGCCCAACTACCTATCCTGGTCCAAACACTTGGCATTCTAACGGCCCAGTCTCTTATAATCATAAGGCCCAGTTATGGCCCACCTATGACCCAATTTTTCAAATTCGACCCAAGTCCTTTACATGGGCCTTATCCTAAGGCCCTTCCAATTATTTTAGTCCATTTACTTATTCTTGGAAAGCCCATAATAGTCCAATCACCAAAGCCCAATAGAAAGGTCAAAATCAAGGTCCAAGTGAAATTAGAGTTTTCACATGAAATAACGATTAGGGTTAAGTGTTTCTTACTTAACCCATTAAGTCCAATATTGCCTTAGGTTAAATTGCCAATGATTATTAATTATTATTTTAGGTTTATTAAATATTTCCCGCGTGTGTCCCGATCAATTCCCAAAATTTAAGGTTTCATGACATTAGCGTTTTTCAAACTCTAACTAGGATTTCCAACCCAATACTAGCCCATTAGCCAATTGGTTGGGCTTTTATGTCAATTTGGGCTTCATTGGGCCCACTAGGGTTTCATTAGGCTCATTCTTGTCCAAGCATCCCAAACGAGTCCAAAACACAAACAAGGCACACTGCCACCCAACACGGTGGCTGGTGGCGGCAGGAGGTGGCAGCCAACACCTTACGATGGTCGTTACGGATTTTTCTTTTTATTATTCCCACATTATTACAACTTTACGATGCAATCTCAAATAACACACACACCCACGCTTAGTCACACACACACACTAAATCACACACAACCGCCTCACACGGTGGATGGTGGTGCAGAAGAGCAGAATCCGGCCGACAGCCACCATGGTTGGCTGCCATGGTGGTTCTAACCGTTTTCCGGCCAGCCGAAAAACGTATACACACATGCAAAACACCCACCGCAGCTCTTCATCGATCTTGAAGGAGGTTGACGGCGGCAGCACTAGCGGCGGCGACGGCGTGCACCCGAAATGGCGGACAGCAGCGGCAGCTATCGACGACCGTGGCTTGTGCTCATCATAAAAGACGCACCTGCTTCGTTCGACCCTGTTACAGCAACCCTCACGCATCGTCTTTATGATTCCACGAACCCAACCACCAACCTACGGTGGCATGCAGTGGACGGAGGGGGTCAGCCTCCAGACGATAGTGGTGATGCAGCCATCGGGAAGGAAATGGAGATGGAAGAAGGTGGTTCGAACCCACCGAGCACAGCAGCAGCAGCAGCAGCGAAGAGGCGACGACTCTTATCCTCGTCGGCAGCTCCGTCTTCAGCGGCATCGGCGCAGCGGCGGCTGTGGGTAAGAACCCGACAGCGTTGGAGGTTGCCCGCTAGCCCCTGATGGTCTTCCGTTTCTCCGATCATGGAGGAGGTCATCGTTGGTCTTGGTTGATCGGAACAGGCGAAGGGGTGAAAGGTGGTGGCGGCCGGACGATGGAGGAAGGAGGGGTGACGGCTGCAATATAAAGTGGGAGTTAGGGTTAGGGTTGCAAGGTGATGAGCATAGCACGGGTTATATACCCGGTTCTCAAACATAATCCCATAATAGCATAAATAGTCCCTCCTTGTATTATTCCTTTCAAAACAAACCCTTAATTTACAATCTAAACCCTCCATTCTGAAAATCCTTACATATTAAGTCCAAGTAATAACCATATGGCCCCTCCATGACCAATTATTTTCAACTTAGGTATGTAATTTACCCTTTTAGCCCCAGCCATTCAAGATTCTTTCAAATTAAGTCCAATATTATTCTTTAACCCCCGAACTAACATTCCGATAATTATTAATTGATTTTGGACTATAATAATATAAAATAATAATAAAATTACATTTTGGGGTTCCGAATTTATTATTTAATTATTCTAATTTAAACGGGATGTTACACCTCTAGTTCATTAGATCTCTTCCTTTCCCTTTTATGAAGGTTTTGACCCAAGAATGATAACCTTTGGAGAATGGACGACCCAAGTGGATCCCCATGCAATCCATGGAGTATCATATTGGCCTTTTTAGCCCAAAAGGCCATGCATGTGGGGAAAAGGTGGGAACTTTACGTGCCTAAGTAGTGTTAGGGATTTAGATATGAAGTTGTAAGCTTTAGTTTGGTGTATGGAGGGCTTAAGGACCAAGTTCTAGGTCCTAAGGAATTAGGGTTTGAGCTAAACCCTTTAAGAAGTGGTATTAAGGGGTAAAGTCAGAAACTTTACCCTTAAAAGGACATTTTTCAGGGTTATTGTGAGGTATGAAGCTTGGATCTGAAGTGTAGGGGCTTAATCCATTAAGATATCCCAAACATACAGGAGAACTCGACGAGTCCAGTAAGGGACTCGGCGAATTGAAGCCGAGTTGTCCCGGTAGTATGCCAGGTAGAACTCGACGAGTCTGTGAAGGGACTCGACGAGTTGACTCGGTTGACCACGAGTCTGAGTACTACAGAAATCGCCGAGTTGGGAGATAACTCGACGAGTTGGGTTGACTGGGAGTTGACCTTGACTTTGGCTTTGACCAGGACGTTGACTTTGACCAGGGGTAAAATGGTCATTTTACCCCAAGAAGAGTTAGCAGATTTTTGATTAAGTGTTATTGTGAAATTGATAGCCGGGGAGTCGTTGGAGCAGCCGTCAGAGATTCCTCACACGAGATTTCACAGCTAGAATTCGAGGTGAGTTTCCTCCAGTAGGAATGGGTCTAAGGCACCAAGGTCGGCCCATTTAGCTAGTAGTAGTTTCGTACTATGGTTCGATGCCGGGCGGGGCCCGATCTAGGATTATATACTTTTTCGGATTTCGACCCGATGTCAGGGCAGTCCCGAAGAATGTTTGTATGATTGATGTCTTTGTGATTCTTGCATGTGTTTGTATTGTATGTTTCAGAACTTCGGTTCGATGCCGAGGCGGTCTCGAGGAATGTTAGTATGTTACCGGATTACGGTCTGATGTCGGGCGGGGCCTGAGGTATGTTTAAGTGTTAATGATATGTGCTTAGGTTTATGTGTATTGCTGATTATGCTCTTATGTATTCTGATATTTGCTCGATGTCGGGTGAGGCTCGATGCCTGGCGGGGCCCAATGTCGAATAGCGTTCGATGTTGGGCGGGGCCCGTTACCAAGCTTGACTCGATGTAGCAGGGGCGGGGCCCAAGATATGTTATGTGTCATGTGTATGGTATGTGGTAGTTGGGGAGACTCACTAAGCTTCATGCTTACAGTTTTCAGTTTTGGTTTTAGGTACTTCCGGTAGCAAGGGGAAGAGCTCGGGATGACTGTAGTGCACACACCATTATGTTTATAGCCTGGGATATTTACTCTGATATTTGATACATGATTTTGACACATTGACAGATATTATGTTATTTTTGAGACACATGGTTTATGGTTGTATATGATGATTGAGATTCATGGTTTTATTAATTATTTTAAAACGAAATTTTTGGGATGTTTCAACCAGGTGTATCAGCACACCCAAAATCTTAGCAAACCATCACAAACTGCCTAGATTCCCAACTTAGGCTCCCTCATTCACAAGTGCTCGCATCAACACACTCTAGCACTCCACCGAGATCACTAGGAATGCTCACCCCACCCTGATATCAGCTGCGAAAGAAACTTCTACCAATGTCAACTAACTACCTTACGAATACAATTACATGCAATAAGGATTAAACAGTCCTTCGACCGAACAATCATGCACTACAACGGTTGGACTCAAAAAAGAGTCGCGCAATCGTCCAAATCAAACATTCTAAAAATATTTAATTCTTGTGGCTTGTAACTTAATGTATTCGATTAACAGTTAACTAACATCAATATAAGTTTCACATAGCACAAAGCAAGCAACATTTGAGCAGAAAAACCAATAGGCAAAAGGAATCATAAAGATCAGGCAATTCTAACACACAATTCCTAAGGATCCTTAACCTACACATGCATCACCATCAACTCACATAGCACACACCAAAAGGCATCTCTCCTAGCAGGCACTCTAGCATGTAACCATGGGTAGATCCTTAGCTTATCTTATAGCATACACACCATATTATAACACATATATCAACAAGTCAAACACAACATATAAATCAAGTATGGATATTTTAGGAAATCACTTTACGAGCTTCGGCTAACTGTACACATCGCATCCTCTCTTTTCTTCTGTTGAAATGAATCTTTTCCAAAAATGCTTAGTAAAACTCTCAGTTCCATAGTTTGAGTTTGGAATCCCACGAATGTTCATCCAAATCCCTCAAACCAGGGCTCTGATACCAACTTGTAACGTCCCAAAAACCCAGGCTAAAATTTTCATTTTTAACATTGTATAACATCCATTTTTAATAAAGTTACATTCAGGATAAATCATTTGTCTATAAACCATTATTCAGAAATGAGAGTAGTAACGAAGACAATGCAAAATCTCGAATCATAAAGTTGTTGATGTGTGTGTACAGTCACGCCTTCGCAGTGCAATAAGTACCTGCAAAATATTTAATCCACAACTGTAAGCACAAATCTTAGTGAGTTCCACAAAATATCTCATACAACACAACATAACAATCAGCTATGGGTTATCAGCAACCCTAAGGACTATAAGCAGTCCCATTGGGCTAACAGCACGCCCTGTGGATTAACATCACACCACCCGGGTTATCAGCAATCATGGGGACTATCAGCAGTCCAGGAGTTATCAGCAACTCAGTTCACATATAACAATAATCAACAGATAAGAACCAACAGGTCAACATACAGATACTACCACACATGCAATTAGGGATGAGCATATGGACCGAGGAACCGGCCGGAACTGGTACCGGAACCTGATGGAACCGTTCGGGCCGGGACCGGGACGTTATTTTTGTGGATTTTTGGAACCGGGAACCGGTAGGAACCGGAACCGATATAACCGGAACTGGTAGAACCGGCAAAAACCCGAACCGTATGATGCTATTTTTCGAGGACCGGTTCCAACATTTGAAAACACGACAAAAACCGGTAGGAACCGGGAACCGGTAGAACCGCCGGGCCAGTTCGGTTCTTGATTTTGGCTGAAGCCGGTTCCCGGGTCGGGTCCGGTTCGGGTCGGGTCCGGCCTGTTTGGTCCTTTTGCTCATCCCTACATGCAATTATAGTGAGAGGACTCACCTCGCAAGTAGCAATTAAACACCACAACTCTCTCCCAGCAAGGACTAATCCTACATGGAACCTAATAGCAATAAAGAGTACTCCTCTCAGTCTACACTCCAAAACCCTTAGGTTGACCAAAATTCAACCCGTGCCAAAATTCAATGGTCAAAGTCAAAGTCAACAACCAACAATGTCAACCATCGAGCCTCGCGTCGTGACCAGCCCTTGGTCACGTCGTGAGGGCACACTCGACCCGATTCCAACTCGACTCGCTCCGAATCAACTAAACCGATCACGGACAATCCCATTGGACAAACCTCACAACGTGAACATTCCTCTATCACGTCGTGAGTATAAAAGGCACAACATGTGCGGGTTCTTTCATGGTCATGTTGTGACACCCTTGGTGTCACGTCGTGACTACAGTCTGAATCAACATTTCAATCAATTGAGTCCTTAATTCATTAATTCATCAAATCCAACTTTCCAAAAGGCTTTATCCATTCCAAAGCACTATAAAAATCATTGTTTTTGAGACATGCATGTCTAATGCATGTATTTAACACAAGCTAGGTCAAAATGACCAAAATAAGATCCTAACTTCAAGCATGGTGCCCAAAAGATCATGAAAGATCAGATCCATAGACAAAAATACTCTTGTGACAAAGTAGAATGATAAGCTTGCAAGCTTTATCACATCCCACAACACAATCTTCATTTAATGGACCAAAACAAGCTTAGAATCTAGATATAGCAACTTATAAGTATAAAGGTGGAAACTTGAATCATAACCAAGGTTCATAAGATAGTTCGAAGCTGGGATCTTCTTAAGCTAGGCTCCAAAACTCCATCTTGAAAGAGCTTCTTTCCAACATCCACCAAGAACTCTAAAAATGGATGAAAGAGGAGAGGGGAGGCTCAAAGTGGTGAAAGGGAGACTAAATTTTCTCCCAGGGGGTTCTAGATATGATGGAGGCTAAGAAAATACCCTTAAACATGAATCCTTACCTTTAAATACCTTCAAAACCCTAAACATTTTGTGGGATTGGGCTGCATAGTTTTCACCTCGTGATAGCCTACTTGTCACCTCGTGAGGGCTCTAACGTCGTGACAACATTCCTGTTACCTCATGAGAACAATTTTCCCCAAATTCTACTCCAACTTCAAACAATTATTAATTCTTTATTTCAACTCTGTCAACCTAAAGGTATTGACGAGCCCCACAAGCCTATACAATTACTTTTGGCTTAATACATGTCAACCTAAACCATAATATATGCAAGAATCCCAATATATAACTTTTCCCATTTTCTTTGAAGCGCAATTCGATGGATTTAATCACTTAAACCAACATTATCAACATTTGATAGGGTCTAAAATCTATTCCCTTGAAGCCCAAGACCTTTACTCTATCCATTTACGACCCACTTTCCCGATAATAGAAACATCCGAAAACTAGGTATTACATCACGTTGGTGATGATACCATATCAAATGGACCATAAAAGTATCAAAATAAAGTTCTGATCAAAACAATTATGTATGAAGGAGGCAGACATAAATAAAGCTTGAAAGTGTATGTTAAGAAAATTAATAAAAACTAAAACTATAAAAAAATATGCAAGCGACCAAAAACATAACTTTAAAATATAGTAAGAGACTAAAATGACAACTTATAAAATATCAATACTTTAACTTTAAACTTATAAGTGATGAAAACTGGTAAATCAAAATTTATTGAGGGGAAAGTATGTAAATTTGAGAATCTGCTATGACTAGAAAGAAGGAAATAAACAGTAAGGTCATCCATATCAGTACAATGTCAATAATATTTCAATTGTGCCACATCAGCTTTGTAATTATCATTCACACCAGTGTAATACCAACTCTCTTTCATAGTGGACCCCATTAACACATCAACAAATAATTTATAAATTTTAAAATATATCTAAAATTATATATATATATATATATATATATATATATATATATATATATATATATATATATATATATATAGAGAGAGAGAGAGAGAGCTAGGTTCAAGTATTCTAACTAATTATTGTGTGGATGTAGGGATCAATGTGATCTAATCATTTCAAAACCTAAATAAGGTAAATTTTTAATGTTATCTATTAATAAATTTTAGTAATTAAATAAATAGTTAATTAATCCCTTTAATTTAGGCAATACAGTTTAAGAATTAAAAACCCTACCCGACCATACAAAACACATATCTCGTTCTTCTGTAAGAATATGTATAAATCTATACAAAACACATATCTCGTTCTTCTAATTGTGATAATTTTTTTACATGATAGTTAAAGAGTGTTGTTATTCTTCAAGAATGACATGTGAATGGTGAAAAATATTGTTATTGTTCACTAATACATTTGAATCATAATGTCTCTTTTTTGTTCATGTATTTTATACTTTAAGAATGTTTTTTTTTGTATCTTATTCTTAAAAAAATGCGAAGTAGAAATTGGTAATCTTTCTACGATTTTTCAGTCTTGTGATGTAGACTAGTTCGTAGAATGTAATTATTTGATATGTATTAGTTTAAATAATGATTTTGTATATTGTATTATTCCAATAATGTAATTTTAAGAAGAAAACATTATTCGTATTCATAAGCATATTATTAAAGAACACACACCATACTCATAAATATATTCTGTTAGAATATTCGAATTAAAGAATCAATTATCCCTTAAAATCATATTTTTATTTTAAAGATCCCCTGAAATCTGGATTTTCCTTTTTTAAATATAGCTTAATTGACTAAAATGCCCTTACAAGGATATTAGTGTTATTATATTATACATACTCCCCCCTCCCCCCCCCCCCCCACCCTAAATCACATCCATTTATTCTTTTTCATCAATCGGTCCAAAATCGTTCCTACGACAACAAAATATTTGTTGTCCACAATATAACCTAGCCATATATATATATATATATATATATATATATATATATATATATATATATATATATATATATATATATAGTTGATTAAAAAAATTATTTACCTAATTAAAAAATAAAAAATAAATTGTTTCGATGAACTGTGTGGTGAGTATATCAACTACAAAGTGGTGTTTTAGTGGTGATGACTTGGCGCTTAGGAAAGATTATTTTTTTTTGTAACATTCCAAAATCACGATAAAATTTTTCATTTTTAAATTAAAAGAAATCATTGTTTTCAAACAAAACCCATACCCAGGCCAAGTACCATAACATGAGTCTGACTTACCTCTCGGCCTACATCTCATGTATGGCGTACTCCCGAGCCCAAAACATAAGTCTGGCTTTCCTTTCGGGCCCACAACTTATGTTTGGCTTGCTCCCAGGTTTATTGGCTTCTGCACAAAGCAACATCGCCTCAATCCAACCATATTATGTCAACATATACATAACAGATAACATATACCGCATAATAACATCCTATATACCATGATACATAACCTAGTGGGCCGACATTGGTGCCTTCGACCCACAAATACAATGAGAAAAACTCACCTCTCTGTCTGAAAAGGTAGTTGAACACAACACAACTTTGGATACCAACTCTACAGGTCACCTGTACAAAATTGGTCAAAAATCTTGGTCAAAAGTCAACTTAGTCAATCGCCACGTCGTGACTAGCCTCTAGCCACGCCGTGGGGACTATATGACAAAACATTCGCAAGGCCACCATCCACCACATCGTGATGACCCTTCGTCACGCCATGGGGACTGCTCAGAGCAGCTTAATCCAATAAGCTCCTAATCCATAAAACTAGCCATCCAACCTTCCCAGAAGGCATTCTCTCATCCAATGGACCATAAAAATGGTTGCTTTATAGACATGCATGTCTTGAGCTCAAGCTAGGTCAAATAGAGTAAAAAAGGGCCAAGTTCTCATGCAAGAGTTCAAAACTCTATAAAACTCCAGATCCAACACTCCTAACCACAAAAGGACTCTGGGGATCCATAAAGTTGGCAACTTTATGGAATCCCAACACTCCAATGTGTCCCAACATGAAGAATAAGGTGAGAAACCTAGATCTATGCACAATAAACCAAAAGCTTGGAACTTAGGGACTTACAAGAGTCCAGAAGATGCACAAAAAGATGATGAGGAGAGTTGGTTGCTGAATCCAAGTCCAAATGACACCTTCTTCTTCTAATCCCCAAAAATCAACACAAAAAGTTTAAAGAGAAAAAAATGGAGGTTAAGGTTTGCTTGGAGGCTGAGAGAGTGTGATTAAGGCTGAGGGTGAGCAACCCTAGCCATCACATCCCCTTAAATAGGGGCGAAAACCCCGAGTATTAGGGTTTCTCATTAAACAGCTGTCATGCTGTGGCGGTCATTTTAAGTCCGCGATACCTCGCCCATCACCACGTTGTGGAATGCCTTCACCACAACGTGGTCCCGCCCAAAATCCAAAATACAATAAATTTGAATGCCTCCAAGAATCCGGATGTTACATTGTCAGTGACTAATGATGAGTATACACCACAACCTTATGTTATTTTGTCACTTTTCAAAAAATATATTTTGGAAAAGTAGTATATAAAAGTCGTTTGAAGAAGAAAACCCACAAAATCACTCACCAAAATCTCTCACTCGAGCTCTTCATCGTCGTCGTCTTCTCATTTTACATATCTTCAACCAAAATCTAAATTAAAAACTTTAAACTAAAACTAAATAAATATATCAATCTAATAGATTTTTTAACTTAATTTTTTTGAACGATCGGATTTTATTAAAAAACTAGCAAAACAATAAATAATTACAAAAAATTAAAAACCATAGAGGAATCATCTAACCAATCAATCCACCGTATTTTCTTTCTATGCTTTCTACGAAATACTTATATTATCAAATAAAGAGTTAATTTGCATCTTTTTATCTTAAAAATCAATGCATTCTCAGTAGACCAAATCGATCCAACATATCATATAGACAACAACATCAAATCCAATCTTGGTCGAACCACCTACCCTTGAAGTACCGGCCCATGAAATCCAATCCTTGGCAAATAAGAAAGTAGAAATCGAGATATTCCACCAACGACCAAGCGGATGCCAAATAGAGATCGCCAAAGGACAAGTTGCAATTAGATGAACCAAAGTCTCCACATGTTGATCATATAAGGTGCATAAAATCGATCCAACACCAATTCCTTTATCATTCAAATTGGAAGCCGATCATGAAAAGGTTGGAAGCAATGATGTTGACTACTTGGTGGATATTATGGAGATTTAGAAATAATATTGTGTTTGATTCTTACAAAATACGAAAATACATAATTTTTGATAGTATTGTTTTATTTTCTTTTACTTGGTTTAAGTATAGGCATTCCGATCTTCCAATTTGGAATGACTGGATTAAAAATCCATTGTAATTCTCCTTACAGTTTGTTTTCTAGACTGCTGTCCAAAAAAATAATGGCCTTAGCTCGAAGCCGATCAATATAATACGTCATCCCAATATATTAAGTTTTACTAAAAACAATTTGTTTTACCATGTAGAAGAACAACCTCTTCCAAAGTAGAAACACCAATGACATATCTAACTAAAGGAACTGAATATCAAGCTCCCAAATCCACTCGTCATATATCCTTGTCCAAATAAGAAAACCGAAGAAGGCGAAGCAACCGAATACACTCCCGAACTTAATCGAAACCAAGATATAAACAACTAGAGCAAGATTAGAGACCATGATAAAGAACTAAACAAAATGGTTATCACTTTAAATAAGTATGGTAAAAGATATAATAGCTTTGCCATGTGATCAAATTCAGTTTCCACGTCATCAAAATATGTCCAAATCAGCAAAGGTTGCACGTTGTCATCTTTCTGCCGACAAATGACTCGAATGAACAGATAAAAAACTCTTAAGTGGTTTCTATGATATAATAGCTTTGTTGGAAGTACAGGCAAAAATATAAGAAACAAACTAATTAATAGATAAAAAAAAAATAAGAACAAAAAACTATTATGTTGTTGCAAAGCGAAATTGTCATTATTAAAT
The DNA here is from genome assembly GCF_052849685.1 of Lactuca virosa. Lineage (NCBI taxonomy): Eukaryota > Viridiplantae > Streptophyta > Magnoliopsida > Asterales > Asteraceae > Lactuca > Lactuca virosa. The sequence continues at coordinate 339,288,748 of NC_136430.1, forward strand.
GAATGAAAGGTGTGACTGTTAAGAAAAAGTTACATGATTAAAAGTCAAAAAGACCAAATGGAATAGGGTGCTCCTATTAGCACGAATAAATTCGTGTATAATCAATGATTACAATCAATCCCATCACATTTGTTATTTTGGCAATTTCAATTCTTTTTATATTTTTTGATTTTAGTTCCTTTAGCTTAGATGCAAGTTACAATACACACCATTATAAATTTTATTCAGTCAAATTTCAATAACTTTACTTGATATATATATATATATATATATATATATATATATATATATATATATATATATATATATATATATATATATATATATATATATATATATATATATATATATATATGTGTGTGTGAATATACACAACAAAGTATATAAACTTAGGTATCTAAATTCACCGTACTACATCTTTTTGTATCATATATGGGTTGTAGTCGTCCAAAGTTTTTAAAATTCAACTTTTAACTTGATTTATTTTTAAGTTTTTAGAAATTCTATCATTATCTTAATCTTACATAATTTTCATTTGCAAATGTAATATATATATATATATATATATATATATATATATATATATATATATATATATATATATATATATATATATATATATATATATATATATATAGTAGCCTTTTACCCACGTCAAGCGACGGGTGTGAATAGTTTGTTTCGGTGATTTGTTTTTTTCGGCGAGTAAACTACTATAAAGTATCCTTTTATTGGCACAAATGTATCGTGTAAAAGTGATCATGATTTTGACTGATTGCAATAAACTACTATAAATTTCTATCAAGCTCATATATATTTACAGTTAAAATAGTAAACTAATCATAATCATAACGTTCTAAATGATTATTGAGTTAAATACATTTAAATTTCTCAATAGACAAGTCTAAATGAAGGAATATAAATAAACCTTTGTTTGTATTCGTTCAATTCGTTTTCGTTTACTTTTTTATTTGTTCGGTTAAATTAAATGAACGCAAATAAACAGACATTTGTTCTTGTTTGTTCAGTTCGTTTATATGTAGAGAAAATGATTATTTTTATTATTCATAATAACCGAATTCTAAATTATTTTGTTATTTTTTTAGTAACAGAGAAAATGATTATGTTATTATGATTTTATAGTATATTTACTAATTTTATAGTATATCTTCTGATTCTTTATGATTTTAGTTAAAGAAAATTAGACATAACCACCATCATTAGTAATTAGCATATATATATATATATATATATATATATATATATATATATATATATATATATATATATATATATATATAGAGAGAGAGAGAGAGAGCTAGGTTCAAATGTTTCTAACAGCTATTGTGTTTCTAAATGCATCAATGAGAAGTTAAGAAATAATAAATAATTAAATAAATCATTTAATGGTATTTTGGACATTTTGTACTTTTAATTAAAGGATCATTTAATTGAAATCATGCAATTAAGGAAATAAAATAAATATATTTGACCTAGTCTCTCTCTTATATCCTGTTTTATATCAACGTGACTTATTTTTTTTCATAGATCGACAGAAGGTCTAATGTTCCTAGTTTTTCATAGAGACCAAGTAATCTTCTAGTCTTGCAATTCCATTCCATAGAAAACAAGTTTTTTTCTTCGTTCTTCCAACTAGCCAATTTCTACAATTTCAACTTTTAGTTTTAGATTTTTATAACGATTAGAGTTGGGGTTTGCATTCTTGAAGGTATAGTTTCTAGAGAACATTTTGGCACTGCTCTAGCCTTTTCTTTTCCTTCTTGCTAGTATAATTTGTATTTTAAAATGAGCTTATTTTTGTGAAATTTGAATTCATTCTACAGTATATTCCCTTTAAGCTAATTAAGCTAGTTATGTGAGAATGACTTTCTTTCCTCATCATTGGGTGTTTATTCTTATCTCCAATTGTTTCATTCTTTAAGAATAATTATTTCATTCTTTAAGAATATTTTGTATCTAATGTATTCTTCTATTTGAATAATGTGTAGAGAGTATTATAATCTTGGAGAATCACATAAGAATGATTCTGCCAGAATTGTATTTCCGGTATAATCACATAAGAATGATTATGGTAGAATCACATAAGAATGATTTTGCAAGGGTTGTAAAACAATTGGCTGATGTGTTAACATGATTTTTGTTTCTTATGTTTTTCAGATGTTTCAACTTTTACCTGGGGATCACTTACCATCTTCGAGTTTATCTCCTTTTGCAGCTCCTTGTATAAAATCATTCTCATACAATACAATTCTGATAGAATGTCAATCTCACAAAATGTTAATCTCATAGAATGCTAGCATATTTTCAAGTGGCTTAGAGGTTAAACATACACAAGACAATTAGGAATGAAACAAGAAAGTGAATGAGGATTCTTTCAAGAATGTCGATATTTTTTTTGCAAGAGATTTCAATAATGAATGTAATTTATGTTCATAGTTGTATTCTTTAAGAATGAATGTAATTTATGTTCATGTTGGGATGTTCTTTATACGTCATGGACGAGGTTGGTTAACTCTGAAACAAAGGAAGCATACAACAAGAATTTGGCACAAGTTGAAAAAACTACGAACAATTATCCAGGTATTTTTAAATATACACTATAATATGTTATAAATCATTACATCAACTGAAATTTTTTATGTATTTCAGATGCATTTTCTTATCTAAACAAAACATGGTTGACACCACACAAAGAAAAGTTTGTGTCTGCATGGACCGATAAGTTTCTTAACTTTGGCAATCACACAACTAATAGAGCTGAAAGTCAACATGCCAAGTTAAAAAGATATGTCGAAACATCAAGATCAGATATCGCCAAATCATTGAAGCGTATTGCTGATGTTGTTGAGTCACAATACACAGGTATAAAAGCGAGTCTTGCGCATAACAAAATTTTCATTGTACATCGGTACTACGAAATACCACATCTAAAACCATTGTGTCGTTTCGTTTCAATTTATGCACTTGATATCATTTTCAAAGAATATGAGCGGTCCAAAGAATTTGGATTTGTTTATGAAAATTGTGGATGTCAAGTACGTACAAGTTATGGGCTGCCATGTGCGCATGAACAAGCTATATTTGTTAAAAAAGGTCATTGTGTACCGCTTCATTCAGTAGATAAGTTTTGGAAGAAACTTGATTTATTAGAATGCAAATCGTTAGAAGATGATAAATTGGGTTGTGCAGTTGAGGTAAATATGTTTAATGCTCATTACGAAAAACAATCAAGACCTGTTAAGTTAAGTTTAGCAAGGAAGTTACTAAACTTAATCACGCCGTCAACAACTTCAGTTTCTGAACCTGCTACTCACAAAAATACTCGTGGGCGCCCCTCCTTAAAGAAGAAACTTTTCAAGAAAACCCATATCGATTTAAACCACGACCCACCAACTCAACATCCACCACCTCAAGATCAACCGACTCAAGCGCCACCAACTCAATATCCGTCTCGACGTAGCATTTCTACTTATACGCCTGATTATATGCGGTCTAATTTGTTTGATCTAAACCAGGAGCCGGATAGGCACAGTACGTACTCGTTCCGAGAACCTCCAATGTTCAACTCAACTTTTAATCAGGAACAATCGATGCATAGCTCGTACTTCAACCAAGAACAAGTAATGTATAATTCAGATCCACTTATGAATGAAATTCCGTATGAATTTCATCCATATGTCACAAACATACAAAACGTGAGGGGAGATGGAAATTGTGGATTTCGTGCAATAGCTGCGTGTCTCGGTTATAGTGAAGATAATTGGCGTCAAATCCGCTTAGATTTACAGAATGAGTTGTTAGCACACCCAGCTGAGTACGCACAGATTTTTGATTACGATTTAAACACCATACACCACTCATTGAATTTCAATGGATCACATTTCGCACCAACAGATCATTGGTTGATTATGCCGGTCACTAGCTTTCTCATTGCTAACAAGTATAATGTAATAGTTATTTTTCTAAGCAAAGATAGTCCGTCAACATGTTTTCCACTATGGCTTGGTCCCCAAGACATCTCAACTCATAGAGTTGTTGTTATTGCTCTTGTTAGAGGTGATCATTATGTGAAGGTTGATTTACATGGAGGATATCCAATGCCTACTATTTTACCACTTTGGCGTCACAACAGATCATCACGGTCTGCTGGATGGGAAACTGTTTATGCTGCTCGCCTGAATTCCTACATTTCTCCATTTGCAACACACAATAATTGTAACAATTCTACAGTTATAATATCTGATAATTAGTAAAATCAAATTTATGTTTTGTTGTTTATAATTATTAAGATCTGTATAAATTAAAACAAAATTGTTATATATGTGCGATTCTGATGTTTCTAATATATATATATATATATATATATATATATATATATATATATATATATATATATATAGAGAGAGAGAGAGAGAGAGAGAGAGAGAGAGAGATGTTCAAGACTAAAACCATTAAATAATAAAATAAATAAAAAATAAACATAAATTAGTAACTTTCATTAATTATTAAATGCCTTTAATTTCATTAATTATAAGGCTTAAGGAATATGTGGCTGTTATGTACCTAATATTAGGTATAGATCCATTAAAAACAATATAGTTTTAATAAAATACAATCAAATCTCTCTACTATCTTTCTTGTATTCATTTTCCATATAACTCTTACCTATATATATATATATATATATATATATATATATATATATATATATATATATATATATATATATATATAAAAGCTAAAGTTTCAAAAAGTATAAGGTATGATATGAAAATCAACTATAAATATAAGGGCATTTAATGAAAATTGTAAAGTAAACATTGATTTAGTTTAATATATTAAAAACTGTCAAAACTTCCGGTGATGTACATCAAGTCAATCAAAAATTCGTGCATTTGGAATTTAATTCGTGCGGTTAGAATTACCCAATGGAATATTATTAGAAAGTCACATCTGAGCGCATATTACGATTGCCGACACTTTTGCCCAATGCAAACAACACATCATCTCATAAACATTGAACGTTAGGTTATGTTGCAGGGTTAATGTGGTAAAACAATCACTCAACTATTATCAAAATGGTATAAGATATTTAACGGATACCATTTTTTTTTACCTTTTTAACAAAATTATTTATTAATTTTATAATGTGTTAGCTGTGAATTGCAAAATTGTTTTTTGAGTGGCCTCCTCCACGATAATTTATTTATTTATTTTGAAAAACTAAATAGGGCTCAATATATGAATTAATTGTGAAATAATAATTATGTATTTCACGGTATATGAACTAATTTTGCAAAAAACTATATAGGGCATTAGGGCTCAATATATGAATTAATTTCGAAATAATAATTATGTATTTCGCGGTATATGAACTAATTTTGCAATAATTTTTTTTGAAAAAATATAATTTTTTAATTGTGATGGGGAGCATTCAAAAATAATTTCACAATTAAACTTGCTACGGAATTGACGGTCATTTTATTAAAAACTAAAAAGGTATAAGAGATTGTTATTTTCTTATGAGAACCATGGCATTTTGGTTATTTTTGTAACTCTCCTATAATTATAAATCTTTTAAATACAATTTGTAAAGAACTGCCGTAAAAAAGATCCCAAACTTTTCAATTGTAATGATGCGAAATTTGAAGATTAGAGGAAAAGACGGCTAGAAATCTGAAGATCGAGAGTAATAGACGACCAAGATTTTATCATTATTTGAAGTATGTTTATGATGACAAGAAAAAAACACTAGGAAAATGCTTATAAGGTTTGAGGGAGTGGTGTCACTCAAATCGTATTCCCTTCACCGTCACATGTGCGCCACGTCATTTTTTACCACACAAGTGTGGTTTCTTGCCACACCAAGGAAGTGGTGTCACACTTTTATTTATTATTATTATTTTTAAGTATTTTAATTTAATAAAACTTCTTTTTTAATAAAAAACATAATTTTTCATTACTTGAAAATTAAAAAAAAAATTACATTGGAAATTCAAAAAACATTACATTGCAAAATATAGAGGGAGGAGAAAAAAGTTAAATTGAGAAAAAAAAATTAAATACATATATTTGTTGAAAATAGACATTAAAAGAATTGGTTTTAATATAAAAAAATTGATTTCTAAAGAAAAATAGATATGAAGGAAAAAAAAGAAAAAAAACAGAAAAAGAAAGAGAGGGACAGTTTAAGAGGCAAGAGAGAGAAAAAGGTGCGACATTATTTACTTGTAGTGCAGTCTGAACTGCACCAAAACCGCGATGAGGGGGCGGTGTTTGTTGCCTAGGTGGCAAGGGAGCATTCCCTCTACCGCAACACTCCCCCAAGCCTAACTAAAAGGATTAAGAGAATATCTAAGAAAAAGAACAGGAACAACATCATGTTTCTTATTTTTTCATGAGATAAAAAAATATCTAAGAAAAATACATAAAATGGTAGAAGACTATAACTCATTTGGGACTGTCATTCCAGGGTCAGTCCTGGCTAGATGTCCGGTGTGACACCGACAACATCCAACTTTTGCACACGTAGTGGAGAATTTTTGGATTTTTTTAAATTTTTACATGTTATGCCACTATGGAAAAAAAATTGTGCAACTATTAGGTTGCGTTTAGTTACGAAAAAACAATTTTCATTTTCTGTTTTTCGTTTTCCCTTTTCAGTTTTCGTTTTCCGTTTTCCGGTTTTCATTGGAAAATTTAGAAAATGCGTTTAGTTAAAACTTATTCATTTTTCATTTTCAGTTTTAGAAAATTAGAAAACGTGTTTAGATGTGTATTTTTCTATCGGTTTTCATTTTTAGAAAACGGTAGCGGTGGTAGGGTGGGCATGGGGACGGTGGCGGTAGTGGGGGCAACAGCGGGGAGCAGTGGTGGTGTCGATGATGGCAACGGGATAGCGGTGGCGGTGGTGGTGGCGGCGTCAATTGTGACAGTGGTGGTGATGGCAACGGTGGTGGTGCTGGTGATGGGGTAGTGGTGGTGGTGATGGTGATGGTGATGGTAGGCCGGTGATTGTGGTAGTGGTGTTGGGTGTGTGTGTGTGTGTTGGGGGGTGTGGGTCTGGGTGTGGGTGGCGTGGGCGTGGGTGTGGGTGTGGGTGTGAGTTTGTGTGTGTGTGTGTGTGTTTGTGGGGTTGGTGTGTGTATGTGTGTGTTTGTGTGTGTGTGTGTGTTTGTGGGGTTGGGGGTTGGAGTGGGTGTATGTGTGTGTGTGTTTGTGGGGGTTGGTGTGTGTGTGTGTGTGTTTGTTTGTGGGGGTTGGTGTATGTGTGTGTGTGCATTTGTGGGGGTGGGCTTGGAAGTGAGTGTAGGTAGGTAGGGGTGTGGTGGGTTGGGGGTGTTAAGGTTAGGGTAGGTAGAGGTGGATGGGGTGGGAGTGGGTGTTTATATTTTAGAAAAAATTTGGAATTAGAAAAATATGAAAAACAATGATTATCGGTTTTCCAAAAATTTTCAACTTCTTTGTAATTTTAGAAAACGGAAAATTTTCATTTTCCGTGAAAAATTTAGAAAAATAGACGAACTAAACGCGTTTTCAAAATTCTCATTTTTCTTGGAATTTTTTTCCGGAAAACGGCTCATTTTTCCGCAACTAAACGCACCCTTAAATTTTTTTTTGTGCAACTACGTAAAAAAATATGACACTCTATCAGGAATTACCAAGCCAAACAAAATAATTACAAGTTTACAATTTATAATTAGTCACATAGGAGCCCAATGTTTTAATCCACTATTGTCTATTAATTGTATTTATAGCCTAAAACCCTAAATAAAAAATGAATTGGATAAAATAGCCCAATCCTAATTGCTTGTAAATTTTCGACTAGAAGAAGGGAAAAAAATGCACGAGGCAAGCTTATTTTCCCTTCTGTCCATTGTTCGGTTGTTCCTTCGTGTTTCTCCCCTGCATCGAGCCATCGAAAAAGTTGAAGGAGTAAAATGCAAGGCTGCGTTTCTACTTTCTTGATTACCAAATTCGACTTCATCAATCATCCTTCACTCCAGGGTCAAACCCCTAAAATGAAGCAAGTAAGTATTATTGATAATTTGAAATTTTACCGATTCTTTTAGGTATTCGAAATTGGTATGTTTTTACTGAAGTTATTGCTTGACTGTGGTGAAATTGATATGTTTTATTGAAGTTATTGTTTAATTAAGTTAAATTGCTATGTTTTTATTGAATTTATTGTTTGATAAGGTGAAATTTCTATGTTTTTATTGAATCTATTGTTTGATTAGATGAAATTTCTATGTTTTATTGAAGTTATTGTTTGATTAGGTGTAATTGTTATGTTTTTATAGGTTAAACTAAGTGGGTTTTTTACCAAAATACCACGACCTAATCCTAATGAAAGGGGTGAAGGATGTTCCCAAACACCAATCAATCAATCCCTTCTATTTCTAATTCTAATGCAACTCCACAAACACCAATCACCAATCAATCAACCCCTTCGGTTTCTAATGCAACTCCACAAACACCATGCTCTAATGAACCTAATGATAATGTTGATTTGAAAGATCTTCCAAATGACCCAATGGATAGGCCAAAGACTACAAGTTACAAATCAAATGTAGGAGATGATGTAAGAAGAACGTATTTGCTTCAATGACCCAAATAAGATTACATAAGTTTCCAAAAAAGAAAATAGGTGACAGATTTAGAAGATTCGTTCCTTCATGGTCTGATGATTTTGATTGCTAAGAGATATGTAAGAAAAACATATTGTTTATATTGTTATGTGTGTGGAGACCTCATGAATCAAAGAGGAGGGAGAGATACATTGTCAAAGCAAATTAAAAAAAAAAGATCTAGACATTTTAGAAGTGGCTTTTGATGGTTAGAGGGACAATGGAGACATTGCAATCTTTAAGAAACACGGGGTTTGCTAGCATTTTGCCAAAAAATCATCTTTTTGTCAAACACAAAATATTGCTACTTTGAAAATGGATGATTTTTATGTTGGTGCGAGAAACCGTACGACCACAGAGACTAATAGATTTCATTTTGAGGTTGAAATCTTCAAATTGATATGTTTTATTGAAGTTATTGTTTGATTAGGTTAAATTGCTATGTTTTTATTGAATTTATTGTTTGATAAGGTGAAATTTCTATGTTTTTATTGAATCTATTGTTTGATTAGGTGAAATTTCTATATTTTATTGAAGTTATTGTTTGATTAGGTGTAATTGTTATATTTTTATAGGTTAAACTAAGTGGGTTTTTTACCAAAATATCACGACCTAATCCTAATGAAAGGGGTGAAGGATGTTCCCAAACACCAATCACCAATCAATCAATCCCTTTTGTTTCTAATTCTAATGCAACTCCACAAACACCAATCACCAATCAATCAACCCCTTCAGTTTCTAATGCAACTCCACAAACACCATGCTCTAATGAACCTAATGATAATGTTGATTTGAAAGATCTTCCAAATGACCCAATGGATAGGCCAAAGATTACAAGTTACAAATCAAATGTAAGAGATGATGTAAGAAGAACGTATTTGCTTCAATGACCCAAATAAGATTACATAAGTTTCCAAAAAAGAAAATAGGTGACAGATTTAGAAGATTCGTTCCTTCATGGTTTGATGATTTTGATTGCTAAGAGATGATGTAAGAAAAAACATATTGTTTATATTGTTATGTGTGTGGAGACCTCATGAATCAAAGAGGAGGGAGAGATACATTGTCAAAGCAAATTAAAAAAAAAAGATCTAGACATTTTAGAAGTGGCTTTTGATGGTTAGAGGGACAATGGAGACATTGCAATCTTTAAGAAACACGGGGTTTGCTAGCATTTTGCCAAAAATATCATCTTTTTGTCATACACAAAATATTGCTACTTTGAAAATGGATGATTTTTATGTTGGTGCGAGAAACCGTACGACCACAGAGACTAATATATTTCATTTTGAGGTTGAAATCTTCAAGACGGTGGTGGATATGCAACTTACAAAATATCGGGATCGATTTAGTGAAACAAGCACCCAGTTACTAGAATACATGGGTGCTTTGAGCCCTTGTGATTCATTTTCACAATTTGACAAATCAAAGTTGTTGAAGTTGACTAAGTTATATGAGTATGACTTTGATGATTCGGATTTGATAGATATTGGAGAACAACTTAAGATATTTTATCACTCTTACATCAAAGATGAGCGCTTTACTACTTTGAAAGGAATTTATGTGCTTTCTCGTTTGATGGTTAGTACGGGGAAACATCGGTCTTATCATTTGGTTTATAAGCTTTTAAAGTTTGCTTTAAATTTTACTCGTACCAACCACAAGTGTATAAAGATGTTTTTCAAAGATGAAACTCTTGAAGACCGACTTGCGCGACAAAATTGACAATGACTTTTTGAACGACACCTTGCTTTGCAATGTTGAGACCGAAACACTTTTGAAAGTTACGAATGAAAAAAGAAATGGAGCGGTTTCAAAAGATGTATGCACAAAGAGGACAAATTTAATTTGTGATAGATCATTGTTATGTTTTTAACTTTTTATGTAATAGATCGCTTTTTGTATTAGACGTAATGAATTATTTTTCGGTTTTATATTATGTTTGACCAGATTTTTTTTTGGCAACACCTACTATCAATTCCTTCGTCCGCCCCTGATTCCAATCATTATAAGCATACATCTCTAGAGTGAACGTTGAAGGAAACAAAAGACGTTAAAACTAAGTGTTTCATAAATATCTTAAAAGACGAAGAACTTCTATCAATCGACAATAAAAGTTGTAACAGATTGGCTAACAACATAAACTACATGTGTTATGTCCAAACAAATAACAACAATATATGTTCGGTTCGAAGACCGATACAAGATGTCAAGGGTGTACCACATCAGAAATGGAGGAAATGAAGAATATAAATATCAAAACGTGATAACAAATACTATTTTCCAACAACTATTGAAATTCCATAAACAACCTTTCCCCGTTTATTTTATAACATTTCAAGTCAAAAATGGTAAAATATGTCAAATCCTAACTTTCACGAATCGACGACTATGGTCCTTTCAACGTAATTTCTTTAATATGATTTTAATGAACTTTTAATTCAAATTAATTATCTATTTTATTCATAAATCTATCAAGTAAAATTAATATTGATATTATTTTATTTTGTTATTTATTATTTATTTATTTACTTTTTTTTGCAGGGATGACATTAATACATATATTATATTTTTTTTTATGAAAAAAAAACAAGTATCTAGGATATTTGTAGATTGATTTTGGGTTTTGAATACTACACACGTAAAATACGTCCGGAAAAAACAATCACTAGAAAAAAGGGTATCGGTGGCGACTTAGAGGGGGTGACGTGAAGGAAGGTGCAGGAGAAGAGTGGGATCGGGTGGGGTGGGGTTTGGTTTAATTTAATTTTTATTTTAAATAAAAATTGTTAAAAATGATAAATAAATAAAAAACCACACAAAAAATTGAAATCATAGAAACCAAATACATAGATTTTTTGATAATTGTGTTTATCATGTCAGTTTTAATAATAATAATAATAATAATAATAATAATAATAATAATAATAGTTACGTATTTAAACTTGTTTAAATATTTAAGAATATATTTTTATGTGACATAATTAGTCCAAAACAAATTTAAGTAAGTCATTTTGGATAAGATGATCATTATATAAAATGCTTCAAAAGTTGGTAACAAAATAATAAGTTGAATAAATTTGTAGGGTAGTGAACTATCATTTGTATATACATTTAGTCATTTTTTCGTATATGATTTACCATTAAACTTATATTTGTTATTCAATAAATACCTTTTTGACTGTCTATTGCAAGTCTAAGTGCTTTACCAATTTAAGAAACACCATTAAAACACATGTGTTGTACAAAAACACCATTAAACTCACACTCTTTGTGAATGATTTATGATTAAACTATTTTTTTGTAAATAATTTCATGTTTTTTGGGCATCATCAATTTTCTAGTCATTTTCTCCGACGAACACAATTGGACGTTGAGAACCCAAATGGCCCACAATAAAGTTTCACCGAACAACTCCGGATAGTGCTCCCTCATCTCCTCCTCAGGTGCCCATGTCCACTCTGAACCCTTTCGATGTTGCCACTGCACCTTCACCAGCTCCACTACCTTGTTCCTCAAGGTTTTCGTCTTCCGATATAAAATTGCCACCGGTCTCTCAATATAATTCAGGCGGTCATCCACCTGAATGTCCTCCAAAGGCACCACCGCGGAATCATCTACCAGGCACTTCCTCAGCTGAGTGACATGAAACATGCTATGAATCTGACTGAGCTCGACTGGAAGTTCTATACGATAAGCAACCCGGCCCAACCGAGCCAAAACCCTGAAGGGACCAATGTACCTGGGGGCCAGCTTGTCTCGCTTCTTGAATCTGATGACACCTTTCCAAGGTGACACCTTCAGGAGAACCATATATTCCACCTGAAACTCCAAATCTAATCGGCGCCTATCAGCATAACTCTTCTGCCGAATTTGAGCTGTCTGGAGCCTGCTCCGAACCTGCTGAATAAGCTCAGTGGTCTTGAGTACCACCTCGGTACTCCCTGTGACTCGCTGACCGACCTCACCCCAAAAGATTGGGGTCATGCATTTCCTCCCGTAGAGCATCTCAAAAGGAGTTCGATCAATGCTATTGTAATAATTATTGTTATAAGAAAATTACGCTAACGGAAGATACGTATCCCAACTCCCACCAAAATCCAACATGCACGCACGCAGCATATCCTCAAGAGTCTGAATAGTCTACTCACTCTGACCATTGATTTGCGGATGAAATGTTTTACTGAAATGGAGACGAGTGCCCAACTCGTCATGAAACCGCTTCCAAAATCTGTAAATAAAGTGTACATCCCTGTCCGAAACCACTGATACCTGCACCTCATGACGTGCTACCACCTCCCTGATGTAAATCTCGGCCAACTTCTCTGCAAAAATACTCTCCTGGATCGGAATGAAATGCACGCTCTTGGTCAAACAATCCACGATGACCCAAATAGAATCCACTCCGCATGCAGTCTTGGGAAGTTTCGTGATAAAATCCATAGTGATGTCTTCCTATTTCCATACGGGAATCTCCAACGGTTGCATCTTGTCGTAAGGACGCTGATGCTCGACCTTGACTTTCATGCAAGTCAGACATCGCTCAAAATACCATGCCACATCCCGCTTCGTGCAGGTCCACCAATAATCAGGACCAAGATCCCTATACATCTTTGTCGCCCCGGGATGAATGAAGAACCTCAACTTGTGGGCCTCCTCCATAAGAACCTGGCGCACATCGCCCCAATAAGGAACCCAGACTCGCCGATGCAGAGTCAATAATCCACGACTATCATAACTGAAGGAAGCCACCTGACCTACAATGCGTTCACTCTTCCTGTGCTCTTCCTTCATAGTCTCTGCCTGAGCCTCATGAATCTGCTACAACAATGGAGTAATCACGGTCATCCTCAAACATATATCTCTGATCGGAGCCACGAACGCCTTACGACTGAGAGCATCGGCCACCACATTGGCCTTCCCAGGGTGATAAAGGATCTCACAATCATAATCCTTCACTATATCTAACCATCGACGCTGCCTCATGTTCAGATTCGGCTGATCCGTCAGATACCTCAATCTCTTGTGATCAGTGTAAATAGTACAACGAACCCCATAGAGGTAATGCCGCCAAATCTTGAGGGTGTAAACCATGGCCCCCAACTCTAAATCATGCGTCAGATAATTCGCTTCATGAGGCTTCAGCTGCCTCGAAGTGTAAGCAATCACACGACCACGCTGCATCAATACTGCCCCAAGACCAGATATCGAAGCATCACAATAAACCACAAAGTCACCAGCACCCTCAGGCAGGGTCAGAATCGGCACCTCACACAACCACTGTCTTCGAGTCTCAAAAGCTGCCGGCTGCTCAGGCCCCCAGCAGAATGTCACCGACTTCTTGGTCAGTCGGGTCAGAGGAACGACGATCTTGGAGAAATCCTGGATGAATCTCTAGTAATAACCCGCTAGACCAAGAAAACTCTGAATCTAAGTTGGAGACCTCGGAACCTCCCACTGCATCGCGGCCTCTATCTTGGCCGGATCGACCAAAATAACCTTCTGGTTAACAAGGTGCCCCAGAAACTGCACCTCACGCAACCATAACTCGCACTTGGATAGCTTTGCGAAAAGTCTCTCCCTTCTCAAAGTCTCAAACACTTCCCTAAAGTGCTCCTCATGCTGCTCCTGAGTCTTAGAATAAACCAATATATCATCAATAAATACTATCACAGACCGATCCGACATCAGTCTGCACACGCGGTTAATGAGATCCATGAACGCGGCTGGAGCATTGGTGAGCCCAAAAGGCATCACCACGAACTCATAATGACCATATCGAGTCTGGAAAGCTGTCTTCTGCACATCCTCATCTCTGACCTGCATCTGATGACAACCCGATCGCAAATCAATCTTGGAAAACCAAGATGCACCCTGAAGCTGGTCGAAAAGATCATCAATCCTCGGGAGTGGATAATGGTTCTTCACCGTTACCTTATTCAACTCTCGGTAGTCAATGCACATGCGATGAGACCCGTCCTTCTTCTTCACAAACAGAATCAGTGCTCCCCAAGGCGAACTGTTCGGCCTAATAAATCCCTTGTCTAACAGCTCTTGCAGATGTGTAGACAACTCCTGCATCTCGGGAGGAGCCAACCGATACAGTGCTTTGGCTATCGGAGTCGCACCTGGAACCAGATCAATCCTGAACTCCACTTGCCTCTCTAGAGGTACCCCAGGAAAATCCTTTGGGAACACGTCCGGATAATCCCGCGCAATCGGCACATCATCCACAGTCTCCTTACCCTTATCTCGGGTATCCATGACATAGGCGACAAAACCCGAGCAACCCTGATGAATATAGCGTCTAGCCCTCACTGTAGAACACATAATCGGCCCTCGCTGCGGTCTCTCACCCTGAATCACTAGCTCTCCCCTACTTGGGGTTCGAACCCGAACCAACTACTGCTCACAGTTAATCAATGGCCCATTAGGGCTCAACCAATCCATGCCCACGATGAACTTGTTCCCGCATAGAGGAATAGGAACCAAATCGACAAGATACTGCTCGCTAAATAATTAGAGAGTACAACCTCGATGGACCCTCGCAACCCAGACCATCCTATCATCGACAATCTCAACATCAATAGGACAACCCAACTCCCATTAGAGCTCCAGTGAATCTCTTGCTAAGCGCAAACGATAAAAAAGATTAGGTAGCCCCCGAATCAAATAATACCAAAGCAGAGATACCGTTCACAAGGAATGAGCCTAAAATAAAACATATAAACATAAGCAAGGAATTCAATACAAATAAATAGATAAGGAGAATATACATACCCGTCACAACATCAGGAGCTGCACGCATCTCCTCTTCCGTCAGGTGGAAAGCCCTGCTTTTCACCGTAGGCGCATCTGCCTGGCCCTGACGGCCGTCAGTAATCCAAAGAGTTGCAGAAGCGGGTGCTGACACCAGTCCTGCTGTAACCAAACTCGGACATTGGGCCTTCTTGTGGCCCCTCTGATTGTAATGAAAGCAAATCAGATATGATCCCTGGGTGGTGTAGCAGTATAATCCCTGCTATAATGACCAGTCCGGCCACACTTAAAGCAGCCAGAACCACCACCACTACCACTCCTGCACGACCTCGTGCGTCCTGTCGCACTTTCCACAGCGGCTACGACCCTGATGGCCCCTCGATCTAGAATCTGATACCTTGGGCCTCTTGCCCGAACCCCCTGATGTCTGAACCTCCTCTGGCTTCCTCTTCCTCTCCATCTCCAGGTCAATCTCCCTCTCCCTGGCTCGAGCTATCATATCCTTCAGTGTCTTGCAGCTGGATCGGCTCACAAACTGCCGAATGTCGCTCCTCAACATCTCATGATATCGGGCCTTCTTCATCTCCTCGTCCACCACATACTGCGGAACCAGAAGCGCCCTCTCCCTGAACATAGAGGTGATATCAGCCACCGTCTCAGTAGTCTGGTGGAGATCCTGGAACTCTCGTGCCAACTGCTACACCTCAATAACCGGTGCAAACTCAGCTCGGAACATGGTCGAAAAATCATCCCATGTCATCCCATCAACAACATCATCACCCACAGCACTACCAACCTCCTCCCACCAGTCTCGCGCCCTGTCCTTCAAAAGGTAGGAGGCTAGTCTGACCTTGTCCCCCTCGGGACAACGACTGGTGCAGAAAGCGTTAACAACAGCTGCTCGCAATGGGGTCCTTCACCACATGATAGTCTGGAGCTTCACAAGCCCGGAACTCCCTGAATGTCAAAGATCGGGCTTCTGATACAGCCATCATCTCATAACGAAATGAGCTTAAATACTCCTCCAAAAGCTCGAAGATACCATCCTTGACTAAGCCGAAGATCACATGAGTCTGATCAAGAATTCTACGAGTAATATATGACGAGAGAAACTCCCTAGTCTGCTCATCGAGCTGCTCGAGTCCAGATCCTGAGCCTAAGCCCTCCCCGGCACTAGAACTACCGATAGGTCTGCCCCGCAATACCACCATATTGAAAAAATAGACCATAAAAACTATTAGAACGCGCATCGAAATATATTAACAAATCATTTATTTCTATTTATTAATCATATAATAGTTTGTCGTGAGTCTCTCTTCTAACAAAAGCTTCACAACCCCAAACCTTGATATGTGCTAACGAGGGAACTTTCCCTGTTCACATCTCATGAGGAGTTTTGGCAACCTTCTTGGTAGGGACAAGATTAAGGATATGGGCGGCTATCTCTAAGGCATACCCCCAAAAAGAAATGGGAAGAGAAGCTCGACTCATCATGGAACGAGCCATGTCCATCAAGGTCCGATTGCGCCTCTCATCCATACCATTAAGTTGTGGTGTCCTAGGAGGAGTCAGTTGTGAAACAATTCCACATTCCTTAAGATAGTCATGGAACTCAATACTAAAATACTCTCCACCTCTATCAGATCAGAGCATCTTTATCTTCCTGCCTAATTGATTTTTTGACTTCATGTTTAAACTCTTTGAACTTTTCAAAGGTTTCTGATTTATGCTTGATTAAGTAAAGATATCCATATCTGCTATAATCATATGTAAATGTCACATAAAATCGATTAGCATCCCTTGTGGTGGATCTAAAGGGTCCACACACATCTGTGTGCATGAGATCCAACAAACCTTCACCTCTTTCACAATATATAGTGAAATGTGATTTTGTCATCTTCCCCAAAAGACAAGATTCACAATCATCATCCGGCCTTAAGTCAAATGATTCCAACACTCCATCCCTTTGGAGTTGGGCGATGCGTTTCTTGTTAATATGACCAAGACGACAATGCCACAAGCATGCCTTGTCTAAACCATTATACGAATCAATATGAAAACACTATTACCTAAGCTATCAACACAAATCACAATTTCATACACATCATCACAAGGTAAAGCATCAAACATAAAATTGCCATTTTTATAAACCAAAGTCGATCCATTCATATCATTAAATTAATATCGAAAACCTTGTCTAAATAGTGCATGAAAAGAAATAATGTTTCGCGTCGAATAGCAATTGTTAACTAAATCTAATCTAACATCACTACTAAGCATAATACTATAAGTTCCAATCTTGGAAACAGTAGAAGATTGCCTATTTTCCATGATCAAATTCATCCTTCCATGCTCCACCTCTTCACTTTCTTTTAGTCCCTACAAATAAGAATAAATGTGAAAACCACATCCTGTATCAAGAACCCAAGAACGATTAGGTTGTGAATTATTAGTTTGAGTAGTGTAAATACCTGCCAACGATGGCTTCACTTTGCCATTATTGATGTCCTGCAAGTACTTGGGGCAGCTTCGTTTCCAATGGTCCTTATCATTGCAATAGAAAAAATGGCCTATTTGTGATCACTAACAGAAGGAATATTAGAACTGGGTTTCGTTTTTGGGCCATTTCTAGGCGACCCAACATGGTCCTTTCCCTTCCAGTTTTGCTTAGGACCACCTTTCCTTTTCTTTCCTTTGTTTTTTCCAATGGCAAGGACTGGAGCATTTGTAGTGGTAGGAGTCTTCTTTATTCCTAACTCAGTTGTTCGCAACAAGTTGTGGAGTTGGGCCAATGTGGTTTTGGTGTTGTTCAAATGATAAGTCAGAATGAACTAATCATAATAAGGAGGCAAGGAGTTAATGATGGGTTTTATGTACTCTAACATTCCTATGGTGCACTTACAACCCTAATGCTTTGGATCTAAGTTTTCTCTAATTATACATGCAACATTGTTTTTCCAAAGCATAAAGCCTAAACTAGCATGCAAGGCAACATTTGAATCATAAAAACAGTTAGAAGATTACCTTGTGTAGTAGCTTGCTTGTCTTTGACCTTTAGGAGCCTAAGTGTGATGCCTCAAATGTCTTATAACAAACCAAGAACATGAGAATGGACTTGATAGAGAGGTTGGGAGATCAAAATCGGCTAGTCACCACTATAATGTGCATGAGTGCCGATTTTGGGTGTTAGGGACTTCTTTTATAGCTTAGGATTACAACCATGCAAACCCTAATGACTCTTCATATTTCTTAGTCTTTTGGGCTAAACCTTCTTGGATTTTCACATAGGTTTAATCCAACTCTAATCAACATGAGTCACGAGTCCAACTAGAAGTATTACTCATTTACTTAATCAGTCACTGTATCTTTAATTAGTTTCTTTTGATCACTAAATTAATACCAAATTAATTCTTGATCAATACTAATTAAATTAATATATTATACTTATAATATATTAATAAACCACAATAACCTCTTCTTCAAGTATCCATCCTATCAAATTGTTCCAGAGTGTTACAACCCAAATGGACCATGCTATTATCGGGTCAAGTACATACCAATTATAGTTATGGGCTTAGACACCTAATCCAACAGTTAAGACCATGTCAATGGCCAACTCCTCATCGAAGTTCATATTGATTATTGAGCCTTTCAAGGTGCTCCACATATCTTTGCATTCTCTGCACATGGTTGTAGACAGACTCTCATTCCTTCAATTTGCAAGCCATAAGAGCTTTGACGACTTCATACTTTTCTTGACGAGCTCTCTTGTGAAACTTTTCCACAAGAATCAAGTTCATCTCGTATGGCCAGTAGTTCTCATAGAACTTTTGCAACTCAGGTATCATGGTGGCAACTATGACGCAAGGAACCTTAGTCGCGTCGTCATAGTGTTTCTTGTACGAGGCTGTATCTTTAGGAGTAACAATAGCTTCATCGATCTCGATAAGTTGCTTTTCAAGGACATACTCTTTGCCCTCGTATCACAGATCCATCTTGATGTTACACATCCAATCATGGTAGTTGGTGACATCCAATGTCACCTTGGACACGATCGAGAGAAGCGAGAAGTTGTGGGAAAAGTTTTGAGGAGCGTAAACATCACCAGAAATAGACATCTATAGAGAAAAGAAAGTAGTTTTTAGTTAGATGACAATAATCCTTAATATTTTAACCCATAATTAATATTTTAGGCTAGGATCCAAAATAACAATTCACAACTAAGAATAGGGATGTCGTAATCTTATCACGAATTTATAAAGGTAGGCAAAAGCAATTTACCAGTTTTGAACTAAGAAACTCCTAGATCTTTTGAGATTCATCGAATTAATCAATGACATATTTAATCTTAGATTATGCTCTTTCATTTGTGACTGGGATGCCGATGATCACAAACAGTATGTGAATAACCATACAAATATGCTTGGCACTCTCGATGTCGTTCATCATCTCTAATTAATGTGTCGGTTAACCACACACGCTCCATTAACAACGATAATTTTCGAGATGCCCATTATTACTCTTTATACTCACTATTAGTATACCGGTTAACCACACATGCTCCACTAACTACATATAAAGCATAATGTGCAATTTTATGGATTAGCATATTTTTCACATTTTTCCTAAAGTAACTAAGAGTGAGACTTTATAAAAAATAGTTTAGTTACTTTATCATTATACTTATTAATGAAATTATGTCCTATCAAACCTGTTCGGCTAACGACCCTCCACCATACAAGAGAGCGGTGGGTAAGAATGGATACCCAATGACGGTCATTTTATAGGTCACTTCCTTAAACTCCTCTTATAGTATGCCTTAGTGAATGAGGCCCACTCTTGATTTGATTGACCTTGTCTTATATATATATATATATATATATATATATATATATATATATATATATATATATATATATATATATATATATATATATATTAAACTTTTAATTATAAATATGGTATAATGTTTATTTTAAAACTTTTCTAAAATACTAGGTTTAGTTTTAAATTTTCAAAATTAATTATAAATTTAATATAATTTAACATAAACCAATTATGATTTTAATCTTTATATTTTAATTAATAAAAATAATTAAA
This sequence comes from Lactuca virosa, assembly GCF_052849685.1. Lineage (NCBI taxonomy): Eukaryota > Viridiplantae > Streptophyta > Magnoliopsida > Asterales > Asteraceae > Lactuca > Lactuca virosa. The sequence continues at coordinate 339,309,258 of NC_136430.1, forward strand.
TGTAATTTAAATATAAGGATAATTCACAAATTCAAGATAAGGATATCTGATTACAAAGATAATTATTCAGTTTTACACAATTAAAAACATTATCTAAAGTAATTATCCTAATCAATTTTTGAATTAAGCAAAAACAATTCTCGTTGATCAGAGGGTTCATCACGTCGTGGCGGACAATCGCTACCTCGTGGCAGAATGAAGAAAAACGTAAATTCGAAGATCTCCACGTCGTGGCAGAAGAAGACCACAACGTGGTGCTTCGACAGAACGACGATTTTGTCTTTCCTCCAACTCGAGTTTTGTTCAAGTTCAAGCAAATCTACATTCAATTGTTAGACAACCATACGCTTTGATACCACTGATTGATTTTACATGCAATAATGTGGATAAATCTTTATACACTTAAGGGTACATGCAACCTATTAGACCTAGTCTTAACACTATTGTAGTAACATTCTATTGAACAACAAGAACCCTATAACCCTAGGTAATTTTGAAATTCATAGAAGATTACATACCTTTTGATTGTCATAGTAAACAATCGAACAATCCTTCTAGAAAATTATTGGAAGCTAGCACTAGAAATCTCGTGCCTCTGATGGTTCACATCCAAACCCTAGCAACTAGGAAACTTGAAGAGATGAGAGGGAAGAGACAAAATTTCGGATGACTTCTTAGCTTGTAGGTTGGCCGAAATTTAGAGGGTGGAGTACCCTAATAATAGCTGACAAAGAAACCCTAGATAACCCTTACTTGATTAAAATAATAATATCTCAAATCAGGTAATTATCTGGTTTCCTAATTATCTCCAAGGCATATTCTAGAAGCCTTATTTGACTCCTTAAAACCGTCCATCACTAGGAAGGTTCTGGAATGCCTTATGCTCAACTTATTAAACAATTACAACTTAGGTCCTTGCAATATAATTAATCCCATTAATCCCAAAATTAATTCTAATTAATTTCTGATTAATTCTTAATTAAATAATACTATTTCTAATTAATATATTATTCTTATAATATATTAAATGTTTTATTTCTATTTATTAATCATATAATAAATCAATAAATCAATCTATCTCTCTCTAAAAGTCATCCAATTCAATTACCAGATTTGAGGGAAAACCAAAAGGACTTTGTTAATAATTCAAATATATACCAATTTAGTTATTGGCTTAGATACCTAATCCAACAATTTGACGATCCCACTTTATGTATGATGACGAACGAATAAGATTGCAAAAACTCGACCCATTTAGCATGAAGAGGGTTAAATTTTTGTTTCCCCTGGATGTATTTGAGTTCTTCATGATCAGAATATAGAATGAACTTATTGGTTAACAATTAATGACGCCAATATTCCAGACTCTGAACAATGGCATAAAACTCATTATCATACGTGGAGTATTTGAGACGTGTTTCGTTGAACTTTTCGCTAAAAAATGCAATGGGTTTATGGTTTTGGCTTAGCACTCCCGCAATTCCGAGACCTGAGGCATCACATTGAACCCGAAATATTTCATTAAAGTTAGAAAAAACCAAAACAGGGGCCCGTGTGACTTTTCGTTTTAACTCCTCAAACGCTTTCTCAACCTCTTTTGTCCAACAAAACCTTCCCCCTTTCATACATTCCATCATGGGGGCAATGATACTACAAAAATTCCGTATGAATCGCCAATAAAACGAGGCCAACCCATGGAAACTATGGATTTCATGAATCGTAGTGGGTGTAGGCCAGCTCGTAATGGCTTCAACTTTCGATTCATCCATCCTTATGTCATCGCCCGAAACTAAATAACCAAGAAAATTGACTTTGATAGTAAGTAAGTGACACTTCTTTCTGTTAGCATACAACTTTTGCTCCAGCAAGACCATGAAAACCCGTCGAAGGTGTGCTACATGTTTCTCCACATCATTGTTGAAAACCAATATATCGTCGAAGTACACAACAACGAAGCGACCGATAAATGGTTTTAAAAACATGGTTCATCAGGCGCATAAATGTCCTTGGTGCGTTTTACGAACCGAATGACATTACCAACCACTCATATAACCCGTCACGTGTCTTGAAAGTAGTCTTCCACTCATCACGGGTCGCATGTGAATCTGGTGGTACCCGTTTCGTAATTCAATATTGGAGAAAACTGTTGAGCCATGAAATTGGTCTATCAATTCATCAAATCGAGGAATTGGGAACCAATATTTAACAGTTATTTTGTTAACAACTCGACTATCAATGTACCTGTGAAAAGTGCCTCATTGTTTCGGAACTAGCAAGGCGAGAACGACACACATACTCATACTTTCCCGTATTAGCCCCTTTTCAAGTAACTCGTTGACTTGTCGATGTAACTCTTCAAATTCTTTAGGGTTCATGCGATAGGAGGGCTTATTTAGAATGGTGGAGCCTGGTAAGAAATCAATATAGTGTTTGATTTCCCTCATTAGTGGTAGACCAGGTGGGATATCATTTGGAAAACCACCCTGAAACTCCTCGATCAAGGGTTGGATTAGTTTGGGGACGGTTGGGGCTGGTTTTTTTCTTCTGTTACCACTAGAGCATACATGAGGTTTTAAAGAGTAAGCTTGGTTAAACCCCTAATTTTAGCCTTATATAGAAATAAACTGTCAACGGGGCTATCTCTTGTGTCGAGGGGTACTAAGACGATATTGTTGGATTAGTGTCTAAGCCCGTAACCATATTTGGTAAGTACTTGACCCGGTTGTGCATGGTCCTTTTGGGTTGCCTTCATCAAAGCAACTTGACTGGAGAAATAATAGAGAAAGAGGTTATTATGGTTTATTAATATATTAAAAGAATAATATATTAAGAGAGAAATCATATTTGTTTAGTTAACAATGGTCAAGAATTAATTAAGAATTAATTTTGTGATGAAAAGAAGTTTACTAAACTAGGGGGACTGAACGGTAATTATGTGATAGTTGCAAAGAAGGGCAAAGGATGCCCTATAGGATAGGATGGACGAATTCAAGGGGATAATGCCTTAGAATTCGTCCATGATGAGGCTTCTAGAATTATCTTATGGGTTGCTTGGTGGGCAAGCAACCAGATAAGGATAAAGACTGAAACCCTAATCCCTACACTTATATAAGGACCCCTTGGCTTAGGAAAATCGGCCACTTGATCCTAGAAGTTCCTAGAGCCGATTTTCTGTCTTTCCCCCCCCCCCCTCTCTCTCTCTCTTGCCTCTCCATTTGCTCTTGGTGTTTGTGAGCCATTAGAGGTACTACACTTGTGGTACTTGCTTTCAAAGACAAGAAGATTGAAGATACAAGTTGTTATTACAACATAACAACAAGAGGTATGCAATCCTTTCTCCTTTATAAATTTCGAAAGTACTAGGAGCATGCTAGGGTTCTTCATGTGTTCATAATGTTGTGTAACTAATAGCAAAACATAGATCCATATCTAGGGTTGCATGCACACATAGGATTGTTTGTATAAAACCCATCAGATATTTACTCCATCTTTCTTGAAACTGTAAGTGTTTAAAAACCCATCATGTTTGGCCCTCCGATCATATTGCCAAGGCCTTCCCAGTAGGACGTGACACACATCCATAGGAATTACCTCACACCAGACCTCATCAATATATTTTTTCCAATCGAAAATTGAACCAAACAACGTTTACTTACTTTGACGACATTCCCCATTCTCCAGCCATGTCAGTTGATACGTTTCTGGGTGATCTACCACCTCGAGCCCAAGCTTCTCTACAACTGTTGTTGCCACCATATTGTCATAACTGCCTCCATCGATTATGATACTGCAAATTTTCCCTTTTATTGTGCATTTGGTGCGAAAAATGTTATTTCGCAACCACGAGTTATCATCAATTGTGGTAATCCAAAAGGCTTTTTGACGGTGATTGACTGGATGGAACTTACTTTGTAGCAACTTCTTCATCTTTGACAAAGTCTCGACTTTGGTCTTACCGTTCCTCTGTCGCCGTTTTTTTCTCGAGTTCCCACCAAAGTGAAGCAGAATTTTGAAGCTTTATGGCCACAAGCTTTAATTTAATTGGGTCAGGGACATCTTTGAGATCAAAAACCCGCTCCATTGTGTTTACCCAATCAATAAAATCGTCTGGATGGGTCTTACCGTCAAACTCAGGAATCACTATCTTCATTTCCAAGTTACGTAAAGGGTCTTCATTGTTTTGTCTCTGGCCGTGTCATTGGTATGTTTCAAAGGCGTTGCACCGAGGGGCACCTAAAGGGTTCTCTTATTCATCTTCAAAGTTGAGTTCTGAACCGGTTACCTCCGAATTTCTATCCTCCTGTCGCAACTCCAACTTTCTTACTCGTTGTTGCAATCTTTCAATTTCGATATCACGTGGGTCAGGTTGCTTACTGTTGTTGCCTCCATTGGCGTTTCTGTGAGGGTTACGTCTACCACGTCTGACCATTTGAAAGACAACTTGTTTGCTCTGATACCAAATGATGCAAACCTTAACAATTAAATGGTCAAAACTACACAAGTGATAAAGAACGAGAACTAAAAGGTCTCGATAACTTTTATTCTCAGGAAAAAAAAATTCAAATGTAAAACACCAGGAAAAAACAAACTTATAGGGCAACTAGAGTTACCCTAGAAAAAAACAGGAAATTAACAAAAATACTCCTAGAGATTTCGATTAGAGATATACTCAATAAATAAAGATAATCTTCTAACGAAATCTTAAATAAGAAACGGTGTTTGATGTTGTAGGTGGATAGTAGTAGGTATTGGTGGGAATGAATGATGTTGGCCTTAGAAGATAACCAATATATAATTTAATGGTAAATTTGTGTACAAAAAAATTACTATTTGTAAATCGTATACAAACAAACATTAATCTATAATACTCCTTCACATGAAATTATATATATAGGTTCATTTGAGACCATGCTAATTTTGTGAGACCGTGAGATCAAATCTAAAAATAATTTTAAAATGCAAAATAAAAGGAAAAATCTGAAAATTCTTTTTTTAATTATAATTTTCGTCACTTTAATTACCTAAAAAAAAATAATAATAAAAAAATTTACCGTTTTTTTTTAAATACGTGAAATATTCTAATAGAATATTACACTGTAAATATTCTAATGTGATTTTTAGAATGTTAGAATATTCTACTAGATTTATCTGATATGTAGAATATTCTAATATTCTACTAGAATATATAAAAAATATATTTTATTTATTTATTTATTTATTTTTGTATTTTTTTTGGAAAATATAAATTCCGAAAATAATATTTGAATTTTTTTTTTCGAAAATTTTCAATTATTTTGCATTTTAAAATTGTTTTTTTACCTACCAAATGAATGTCTAGGATTGCGTCTCACGGTCTCACAAAATTAGACCGTATCACATGAACTTAACTATATATATATATATATATATATATATATATATATATATATATATATATATATATATATATATATATATATAGGTTCAGGTATTTAAAGTAATTATTGTGTTATTGTATACATAAATGTGGGCCAATCAAAATTTAAAATAAAAATAAATAATTAAATAAATAAATAAGGGTAAATAGGTAATTTGATAATTAGTTTCCACAAATAATATCATATAATTATGGTAACCATTGACTTTTTAAAACCACCTTCAATGTATACCCTAACCCTAATGAAACCATCTCCAGCCGTCACCTCCATCCTTATGCCTCCCACCACCGGCCGCCACCCTACCCTCTTGCTCCTCCGACCACCGTATCCAGCGCCATGTCGAGGGTTGTTGTTGCTATCTTTTCGTGAAGGCTGAAGACAGAAACCGACGAGGGGTTGCGCCATTTCAGTTGTGTTTACGGAGGAATGCACCACAGCCGCCTGTCGCTACAGTTGTTGCCGCTCGGAGACGCGTCCATCGTCGGACGCCGCAACCTTCCTGTCTGAGAAGGGAGCTGTGGAGGAGCCTCTGCCATTGGTCGAAGTCCGCTGCCATCATTCTTCTTATTCTCTTCTTCCGCTAGCTGCCACCTGTGTCAATGACCTTCTTCTTATGTGTAAAGTACAAAGTGAAGGTAGTTTGTCACTATTTTCATATCAAATTTACTTCTTCTTATATGATAAAAATCAATTTGTTTATGTAGATGATTCAATGGATGATATTGGTGAGATTCCAATTCTATTGGAATGGAATCACGAATTCCAATTCTGTTGGAATCATAGAAGTTGATGCTTGAAAAACGGACCACAAAATTGAAAGTGATTCTAAGCAACATTATTCTTTTAGAATGTATTAGTGTCGTTGTTAGATTTTGATGTTTTCTTTCCCGTTTTGAAAGTTTTTTTAGTTTTATTCTTTAACAATAAATGTAATTCTTAACAATTGTTATCCGTATTCTATAAGAAATAATGTATTTTTTGTTTTTATTCTTCAATTGATTGTTCAAGAATTTGTTATTCTAGAAGAAGTTTTTAAAGTCATGATCAAGAAATAGGTTAAAGAATATTTTTATTATTTATGGTTCAAGAATATTTTTATTTTTGAATATACTCATAAACATATTCTGTCAGAATGTCCGAATTAAAAGAATTATAATTCGTAAAATCAGATTTTTAAAATTAATAGAATCTATGACCCCTTAAAAATGCAATTTTCCTTTATTAAATTTATATTAATTGACTAAATTACCCTTGTAATTAATTAAGATGATATTTTTCAATTATATTTAATTCAATAATATATATTAATCACTTTCTTAAAATAAGTAAATTTGATTGTCCCACATTTTTATATATATATATATATATATATATATATATATATATATATATATATATATATATATATATATTATAAGTTAATAATAATAATTTATTACCTTACGAAATCGTTTTACCAAGAATATAATCATATCACATTATCCCTGTTTTTATATAAGAACCGGTGTGGTTAATGTATTCACACAAATGAGTATATATAACGTTCACGTATGTTAGTTGAAAAGAAGGATCCAACGACCCATAATTTCTAGACATGACACGCACACAACACTAACATCATACATAGATTCCAACTCACCCCTCCACTATCAACAGTGCATACAGTTGAATTCAAATCATGAAACCTATGACCCAAATCTTCACTTCAAGAGAGAAAAGAAAAATTCTCTGTAGAAATTCAAAACCCAATTGTCCAAATTGTCAGGCCCAGCAACAATAGCGGAGATTGTAATCTCAACTTTAAGAAATTCACTCACATGTCTCGTCTCTATCCCTCCTTCTATTCCACATGTAGGTTCGGTATAAAGCAACAGAGCAACACACAGTGCCCCCCATTCTTTCAACCAATTATATAAACCACGATCATCATGGAAAAGAAGAAGAGAGATAAGGCTGTAGAGTTGTATCAGGAGCCAACTAGCGCCACCTTTGTGTTGACTCCCTTTTTCATGGTTTTCTTGTTTTCCATCCACCAATGTCAATCACACTCACACCCTTCTGTCTTTCTCTCTCTAAATCAATTCTCCTGATTCCTGAATTCGTTGAGGTGGACGGTATGAACTGAGGCACTCGATTCTAGAAAAGTTTACTGGTCCTTAAGGAAGTATATGCATGTATATATGTATATATCGATGTATTTTCTCTCTCTGTCTTATCTCTTTGTGTTTATTGCTTCCCATCCCTTCATTTATGTCACACGGATTCAACCTTTTTCTGATCTAATTTAATTTGTCTTGCACTTTTTGATGATTAACCTTATGGGTTGTGTTTGAACCCTGTTATTGGAGTATAATTGTGTGGCTCGCCAAGTGTTTGTTAAAATGACACACAGAGTCTTTTGTATATTATGATCATCAAAACCTCGTAAAAGCAGCAGCTTAGATTACTAATCACTCTTTTGCATTTCTTTTCCACCCTTTTCCCACTATACTTTTCTTCATAACCCTGTCTCTTTCGATCTTCAACCAGACCACTCTTTGGCTGTGGCACAGTGAATTATTGATGGCTACATCCTTCACTTCTATCATACTACTTTCCTCCTGTTAAAACCAGACCTCAATTCCTTTGCTTCTTTGCTTATACCCTTTCTTCTTCTCTCATTTCCTTAATCAAACATGAGGAATCTTGATTTTAATAAACATTTTTTTCCCCTGTTGATACTCATGTCATCAATCATTGTCCTTGTTGATTCAATAAACGAAGAGGGTGCTGTGCTTTTGGAGTTCAAACTCTCTCTTTCTGACCCAAATAACAATCTCCATACATGGATTCAATCCGATTCATTTCCTTGTAACTGGATTGGTATAAACTGTACCAATGATCACAAGGTAACATCTATAAACCTCAGTAACCTTACTTTATCAGGCTCCCTATCACCAACCATTTGCAAGCTTCCATTTTTAACCAAGTTAAACATCTCCAAGAACTTCGTTTCTGGCCCCATTCCTAATCTATCATCCTGTCAATATTTGGAAGTTGTAGACCTCTGCACAAATCGGTTCCATGATGATTTCCCCACCCAGATTTCCACAATTTCCTCCCTTAAAATCCTCTCATTGTGTGAAAATTACATCAGTGGTGTAATCCCTGAAGACATTGGGAACCTGACTTCATTGGAAGAGCTTGTTGTTTACAGTAACAATCTCACTGGAATAATCCCCAAATCCATTGGTAGATTGAAGCAACTTAAAATTATCAGGGCAGGTGTAAACTCTTTATCAGGTCCTATCCCCATTGAGATCAGCGAATGTGAAAGCTTGCAGGTTTTTGGGTTAGCGCAAAACAATCTAGAAGGTCCGATTCCTAAAGAACTTCAAAACCTCAAGAATCTAACAAGTTTAGTCCTTTGGCAAAATCGTTTATCTGGTGAAATCCCTCACGAAATAGGGAACTTCAGTCGTCTGGAATTGCTTGCACTTCATGCAAACTCTTTCACTGGAAGCATTCCAAAAGAAATCGGTAAGCTAACACAACTTATGAGGTTGTATCTATACACAAACCAATTAAATGGTTCGATTCCTGAAGAACTCGGGAATTGTGTAAAGTTAGTTGAAATCGATCTTTCTGAAAACCGTTTATCTGGGGGAATCCCAAAAGGGCTTGGAAACATCAAAAACCTCCGTTTACTTCATCTTTTTGAAAACCTTTTTGTGGGCGAAATCCCAAATGAGCTTTCACATTTGAAAGCGCTCAAAAAGCTTGACCTTTCGATAAACAATCTGACAGGGGAAATCCCGTTAGGGTTTCAAAACATTTTCTTGGAAAGTCTTCAGCTTTTTGATAACCATCTTGAGGGAAGCATTCCTCCATTGATAGGAGCTAATAGTAACCTCACAGTTCTTGACATATCTACAAACAACCTTGTGGGAATCATCCCTCCACATCTTTGTAAATCTCAGAAACTAATGTTTCTAAGTTTGGGATCAAATAAGTTGTCTGGAAACATTCCACATGGTTTAAAATCATGCAAATCTTTAATCCAGTTGATGTTAGGAGACAATTTGTTAACAGGTAGCCTCCCTCTTGAATTCTCAAATCTTTATAACCTTTCAGCCATTGAACTTCATCAAAACCACTTCACAGGCACTTTACCTCCAGAAATAGGCCAACTACAAAACCTGAAACGCCTTCACTTGTCTGATAATTTCTTTTTTGGCCACATTCCTTCTGAAATTGGGAATTTATCACAGCTTGTTACATTCAATGTCTCATCTAATCGTCTTTTTGGAGACATTCCTCATGAGCTCATGAACTGTGTAAATCTTCAAAGACTTGACCTTAGTAGAAACTGGTTCACAGGACATGTCCCTTTTGAAATTGGCAATTTGGTAAATCTTGAATTGTTAAAGCTTTCTGATAACAAAATGAATGGACCAATACCAAATTCATTAGGGAAGCTTTCACGTCTTACCGAATTACAAATGGGTGGAAATTATTTTTCCGGAAATGTCCCTGTTGAACTTGGTCAACTCATGGCTCTTCAGATTTCTTTGAATATCAGTCATAACTCACTTTCGGGAACAATACCTCAAAATCTTGGAAACTTATTGATGTTGGAATCATTGTACTTAAATGACAATTTACTTGTTGGAGAGATTCCTTCATCAATTGGTCAATTAGTAAGCTTGTTAGTCTGCAATCTTTCTAACAATGGCTTATATGGAACAGTTCCAAACACACCCGTTTTTAAAAAGATGGATTCTAGCAACTTTGTTGGAAACAAAGGGCTATGTATTTTGGATTCAAATCAGTGTCACCCACCTTCAAATTCAAGATCCAATCAAGATTCTGGATATGGGTTTTCAAAAGAGAAAGTAGTGAGTATTGTTTCTGGTGTTGTAGGGTTTTTCTCTTTGATCTTTGCAATGGGTGTTTGTTGGGCTATAAAGAACCGAAAACCAGTGTGTGTGTCACTTGAAGAAGAACATATGAAGCCTTATGTTTTGGACAATTACTACTTCCCAAAAGTAGGGTTTAGATATCAAGATCTTGTTGAAGCTACTCATAACTTTTCAGACGATGTTGTGATCGGAAAAGGAGCTTGTGGGGTGGTGTATAAGGCGGTGATGGGTGATGGTGAGGTGGTGGCGGTGAAAAAGTTGAAGTCTGGTGGAGGAGGAGCCACCATTGTTGATCAGAGCTTTTTAGCTGAGATATCAACTCTTGGAAAAATCCGGCATAAGAATATTGTGAAACTTTATGGTTTTTGTTATCATCAAGAATCCAATCTTTTGTTATATGAGTATATGGAAAATGGGAGTTTAGGGGAACTACTTCATGGAAACAAGAATGGTAGGTTTCTTGATTGGAATGATAGATACAAGATTGCTCATGGAGCAGCTGAAGGTTTATGCTATCTTCACTATGATTGTAGGCCCCACATCATTCATCGCGATATAAAGTCAAACAACATTTTATTAGACAAAATGCTTCAACCTCATGTGGGGGATTTTGGTTTGGCAAAATTGATGGATTTCACATGTTCCAAATCCATGTCAGCTGTTGCGGGTTCATACGGATACATTGCCCCAGGTAAAGTTATGAAAATTGTTTGTTAGAGTGTAAGGGTAAAATGGTCATTTACTCACGTTTAGTTTGTCCATCCAAAAAAAGAAACGGATTTTGCATATACAACACTTTATTGGACAAACATCATTACCTATTAGTCCAAACATGAAACACACAGATTTTGTGTATACAACACTTTATGTAAGGGTAAAATGGTCATTTACTCATGACCATGTTTTATTCGGTCCAAAAAAAGAAACACACAATTAGTCTTTGTGTATACAACACTTTATCCAGACAGACATCATTACACATTATTCAGTCCAAAAAAGAAACAAACAGACTTTGCTTATGCAACATTTTAAACAGACTTTGTGCAAGGGTAAAATGGTCATTGACTCACGTTCACACACTTTATTCGGTCTAAAAAGGAAATAGGCTTCGTGTATACAACACTTTTTCCTGACAAACATCATTACCAACTATTCACTTTTTTATACAACACTTTAACCAGACAAACATCATTACCTACTATTCACTATCTGTATACAACACTTTTTCCAGATAGACATCATTACACACTATTCACTTTCTGTATACAACACTTTATACTTTATCCAGACAGACATCGTTATCCAATCAATCAGTTAATGGAAGGGAAAAAAAAACAGATCTTAAATTTTGTTAGTACAAAAAACATGAAAATACGACAAACAATTCTAACAAATTCTTAAAATTTTTGATTTCAGAATACGCGTATACAATGAAAGTAACAGAAAAGTGCGATATCTATAGCTTTGGAGTGGTGTTGTTGGAGCTTGTGACAGGGAAGCCACCGGTTCAATCGGTTGACCAGGGAGGTGATCTTGTGACATGGGTCAGAAGGTCAATCCATGGAATGGTTCCAATTTCAGATTTATATGACAAAAGATTAGATTTGAGTTGTAAAAAAACAACAAATGAAATGTCACTTTTTTTAAGGATAGCCGTCTTTTGCACTAGTCCATCTCCTCTCAATAGGCCTACAATGAGGGAAGTTGTAGCAATGATGATTGATGCTAGAGTAAATACACCTTCATCTCCTTCATCAGAAACACCTCTAGATAATGACTCTAATTCTTGCAAAGGTAACACAATTTATAATTTATAATTCTTCTCTTCATAAACATATTTGTAACAAATAATCAATTTATTTGCAGATTATGTGGAGCAAGAAGAAATTAGCACTAGTCCATGGAAGTCGGGTTGACTTTGATCATGGAAGGTCAGACTACCTTTGTATCATTCTTATTGTACAAAAAGGAAAAAGAAAAAAAGAACATTGATTATACTTTCTAGCTAGAATCCGTATTATAATGATCAAGTTCCAAGTTCCAACACTTTGTTTTTGGAATTTGTTTATATACCGATTTTCGGTGAACTTGAAGTAAAAGTTGGAGAAATGGAGGTTAGACAGGTTGTATGCTTAATAGTTTGAAATAAACTTCAGTTTTCTCATTAATGTCTTTTTGTGGGAATCAATAATTATTAAATTTGAATATTGATTATAATTCAGAATTTGTTAGGTAGGTATAATTTGTTGTAATCAACAAGGAATTATGTGGAAAAAAGGGGATGGTTGGTACATAGTGAGTTGCAACTTGACGTTTATAACATTGTGTATTTGTGTTAGGTAAGAAATTGGAGAGTTTGGGTTATTTTAATAGTGTTTTTAATTGTACAAAAACTTTGTTCTCTACTCTCTAGTCTTGTTGTTTCCTTATATCCAGGATCGATGCTATCTACCACTGTTTTCAACTATTGTCCTTAAAATGTAGTAAAAAACTAGGAAGTGACTCAAATGTCAAATCCTTTTATCGGGTGTTTTGTTTCAGCCACATGGGTACTCCGATTAAGATACATAGAATGAATTCTAAATAGATATACCATTTTTTTTTGGTTTTAATAATGATACTTCTATGAGAAGATAAGGAGCTGGAATTTTTACATTATTTTAATGGTTATAGTAGTATTTCACTAAAAGTTTAGAAAAACAAGGAAATTTTTTTTACTATTTTTTGATATATTTCTGAATAAAAGTTTAGAAAAACGGTGAGTTATGTTTTTTTTTTTTAAATAAAAAAATATTAAATAGAACCTAATCATACAAATTTTATCTTTTTTTTTTCTTTTGAAAAAATAATATGATATATTGATATTTAAAGATAATAGTTTGTACTTGTACAACGAATTTAATGAGAAAGTGAGAAGATAACGTATTACATAGCGTGGTTCATCGTACTATAAGGGGCCTTATTTAACAAACCCATATAATTGTAGGGGCCAAATTGTAAACTTTAACTATTAAAGTATTTAGACATTTAAATCTTCTTTATTGTGTGTTCTCAACTCAAATGCAGATCTGACATGAATCGTATATTTTTGTAATAAATTTTTAGATAGAAAAAATTTATTTATCCAATTCACTTTTTATCTGCCTATTAAATGATATTCAAAATATTTAACTAATATTAAAATATAACAGTTGAAACCTAAGTAGATATAAAAACTTGTATAGAATTTGATTCCTATAAAACAAAGAAAACATCGAAATAAAAGGCTATATAGTTAATTTTACAACATTGTCCGTTTCATATAAAGAGAAAACCAAGATATTAAAGCCTCCGAGAAAAATAAAAAACTCTCAACAAAATTTATACATTCCCCCCTACCATTTTAATTTTAACTAGTTTAGACTTTAGATCGCATTTTTTCTATAACAATAATAGTTTTGGTTGGAATTTAAATTACGTTTAGACTCCTTGCTTTTCGTTAACAAGTCACTAAGGCCCTTCCAAATCGAACGCCGTTTCTTGGAGTTGGAGGGTGTGCTCACGTGATTAGCACCTATCTTGCTACTTCTCTTCACCACCACCCCACGGTGCTCCGGCGGGCTGTAAGTACGGATCAAGGGCCACTTGATCCCATCGAAAAATGGGTGGCGTTTAATGTCCGTGGCACCGCTAGCGCAACCTAGTCGCCTCCTTGGATCCTTCACCAACAACTTCTCTATCAAGTCCTTGGCCTCCGCCATTCCCGGTGGAGCTTGAGCTAGTGCAGTTTCCTTTTCTTCCCCAAACGTCACTCCCCTGCTCGATGCTATATTGCGCAGGGTGGACTCTTTGCTTCCTCCTCGGAACGGCGTCCTTCCGTACAATAACTCGTACACCAGCACACCAAATGCCCACCAATCAACGCCGTTGCCGTGGCCGCTGCCGTTGACCAATTCCGGCGCCAAGTACTCGTGAGTCCCAACGCATGATTTTGAGAAAGCCGTCGTCGGCTCTGCTACAAACTCTGTCACCATTTCTTCTTCATCACGTCTACGAATGTTGCCGCCGTAACATGAGCCGCCACGACTCCGGCTTGTCGTCGTCCCTTGGATCCTGTTATCCAGTTTTGGTATGACGTCGGAATTGAAACACAAATCAAAATCTGACAACATAATGTGACCATCTTCCCGGATCAAAATGTTCTCCGGCTTCAAATCCCGGTAGACTATCCCAAGAGAGTGGAGGTATTCAAGAGCCACTAAAACCTCCGCAGCGAAGAACCTAACAGAATCGATTGGTAGCCGGTAATTAGGTTGCTTCCGAAGCAAGGAATGAAGATCACCGTTGGGACAGAAATCGATGAGGAAGCACGTGTAGTGAGACACTTCCAGATGAGCGTACAGCGTCGGGAGAAAAGGGTGGTCAAGGGATGAAAGAATCCGAGCCTCGGTCTGGACATGAGAGAGCTTCTTGGAGGTGAGTAAGTTGTTATCAACAACTTTAATGGCGAAGTTAGCGTGTTCATAGTCTCGGAGGCGACAGAGGAAGACCCGGCCAAGATTCCCCGATCCCACAAGGCGTACAAGCTTAAGGTGACTGAGATGGAGAATCCCATCAGAGGAAAGGTTGGTGGCAGCTTTAATGGCGGACCAGTTAGCATCTGATTTCCGGTGAGGACGAGAATGGAGGTTAGGTACAGCAGTGGAAGAAGTGGAGGCGGAGGCGGAGGAGAGACGAGTGGATTCGTTAAAGCTTAGACATAAGCTGGAACGAGCAAGACTGGAGCGTGCACTGGAGGAGGCAAGGGTGGTTGTAGTGGTGGTGGTGTTGCAGCTGGTGAAGCTGAAGTCGAGATCGGAGTCTTGACGGGAGATGGTGTGATGATCGTCTTCCATTGCTGTTTGTTGTGATTGTGGTGTATAGGGATGGTGAGGATGGTCTTATAAGTTATAACAGAGGGGAAGTGGGACATGTGTAATTTAATCGCCTTAACGTGTCGGTTGACCAAGTGGAGAGAGAGAGAGAGAGATTTGATTCACCATATTTAAGAAAGTGGTTTACTAGTAAAAAAATGAAAGTTGGGGGGCATAATTTTAAAAGAAGAGTAACTACCATTCACATTGGAATCGACATTGAGGGACTTCAGTTGGATTTTAACTACAAGTCAAATGTTTAAACTATTAAAGAAATTTTAATATTTTAAGGTACTTTCCAATTTATGATTCATAATGCCGAAAATAAAATTGTGACGTACACATTTTCAATAACAATTTGAGTATTTAACTATTTATTTTCTACTAGGTTAAAATAAATCTGTAGAAACCATAAACAAAAATGAAAAACATTATTTATAATTTAAGCTGATAATAAAAAATCAAATATTTATAAACCAGTCCAACTACAATGATTTAAAACATGAAATTTAATATATTTATAATTGGAGCCTAATTTTAAATTATTTCTATGAATATGTCAAAACCATAAATTATATGGGAAAAACGTTTATAAAAATTAACTCATCCAAGTACAACCGGTAGAAAATAATATATATATATATATATATATATATATATATATATATATATATATAAACTTAGATTATTGTATACTAATTAATTATTGTGTGAATGTAGGAATGAATGTAGACCAGTGGTTTTAGTTATTTTAAGTAATGATTTACATATCTTTAAATTAGGAGACACATGTTTAAATTCGGAAATACATGTTTAATTAATGAAAATTTTGAATTTTAAGGGATATTGATTCTTTTAATTTTGAATTCTGATTTTTTTTAATTAATTCATTTTTAATTCTAACATTATTTTTAATTTTACTTGATTTTATTCTTTTAGAATGCAATTCTGTTAGAACGATATTCAATGAAAATGCTAAAATATATTCTGATAGAGTAAACATTTTGATTGAAGTAACTTCTTGTAGAAAAACAACATTCTTGAACATTCAGTTTAAATATAACATGATCTTTATATATTCAAACATTGTACTGCAAATATAGATTTATACATATTCTTACAAAATAATAGCCTAAATAACATCCTTAAATATACAATTATTGAACAAATATATTTGATTACTATAATTAATTAATAGATAACATTAAAATTTACCTTATTTAATTAATTCTAAAACTATCTTGCCTAAATTAAAGGGATTAATTAAATATTTATTAATTACTAAAATTAATTAATAGATAACATTAAAAATTACCTTATTTAGGTTTTGAAATGATTGGCTCACATTCATTCCTACATCCACATAATAATTAGTTAGAATATTTGAACCTACATATATATATATATATATATATATATATATATATATATATATATATATATATGTGTGTGTGTGTGTGTGTGTGTGTGTGTCATATGTAACAATTAAGTATCATCCGTTAAAAAAGCTTTTAATTATAGTGGTTAGTTAGTTGAAAGTTGAAGAGTTGTATAAGTTGTGGTTTAAGATATAAGCTAAAGAAACTTTTAAGTGGTGTTTAATTAGTTCATAATTAAAAGTCATTTGAAAATTCATTGAAGTTTTAAATGAATGTGGTTGAAAGAAAAATGCCTCTATTATAATCGATATAAATAGATATAGATACATATAGATATGCTTGTTGATAAACTTTAAGAACATTAAGAAATCTATTCATTTAGACTTTTATACTTTCATTCCAATTCATGACTATATAACCATGTAATCTTTGTCCAATACATGTTATTTCTTATAAGTAACATGTTTAACCAACTTGTATCACAATTATATAACATCAATTTAACCATATAGTTAAACCTTCCTAATTAGGGTTCATGAATGCTTCTATAATTCTCAAATTAAAACCATACAAATAGGGATAGCTGCTTCTTACATTGATTTATTGGATTGGATGATAAGAACCGTTTGTTTGCTTTTTATTCTTCTTGAAAATCTGTGTTATATAGTAGGTTCACCAAGAACACACACACAAGAGCTCTAGAGAGTTTTGGAGGGGGAAATTGAGTAAACTGAAAGGATATGGGCTTAAAACCCTAGGGACAACTAGTCAAAGAGATGCATACAATATATCCCCGTGTAGCTAATTAAAATACGCACCATATACATAAATTTCAAGCCTTGGGACCCACTCACATCGCCATACGTACCAGTGCAAGGTGAGGGCATCCTTACCTACTGGTTGAATCAACTACGTAACTCATTGTGTTAGATTTTTCATCTTTTTTAATCAATTTTGGACTCCATAATTTTCTTATATGAACTCCGATTGATCCAACTATTTTTACCTCGCGTTCTTTGTAGCAAGTGTAACGTCCCAAAAACTCATGGAATTTTTTTTAAATAACTAAACCATCCATTCCAAGTCATAGAAAGTTCATCATAGTATCAAAAGTAGTTTCTAAACAAACATCAAAGTATCATAAAACAAAAGAAAAAATGTCATTTTAGCGCAATAAACTATCGTGTTTTGTCTGATTTGGTCATTTTTTTTGCAAAATAGGTCAGTAAAGTTATATTTTACCTGTTTAATAGGGGGTCAGCCCCAATACTTACCGGTTTGTAGGTTACCATGCTTATTTGGCCTAGTGACATGGAGACAATAGGGCCACATCATTACCACTTAAGCGTTTGGATTTAAAAATTAAAAATTAAAAATGCTATATCCATTTACTCTTGTTGACATCTGATTCCTCCACTGTATGGAGACAACCCCTCTTCTTCCCTCTATGTAACAACTAATAAGATCTGATGATAACTCGTCACTTTTATCTCCGGTAACCTCCAACAACCACCATCACTTACCACCAACCCAAAGAAAATGATACCAAAATCAAAAATGAAACTTCAAATACGTCATCAAAATAAAAACTAATCAAAATCAAATCCACCTCATCCCTTTCATGTCCAACAACCACCGCCTGTAACCTCCTCCGACAACCACCATCAGTTACCACCAAACCAAGGCAAATGAAAATTAAAACTAGATATGATAACAATCAAAATCAAACCTAATGAAATCAAAATCAAATGTGATGAAATCAAAACCAAACCTATTGGAAATAGAAAAACAATACAGTATAGGAATCGACTATGTCCTACTGATGTATGAACCAAAACTAAATCAAACGATCGATGAAAATCAAAATCCAATACTGAAACTATAACATATTTTTGTAAATCAAACGATTTTTACTTATATGCCGATGGTGGTGGTGGATCTGACTCATGAGGTTCTTGAAATGACTTTCGAATAGAGTGTCAAAAAATCAAAGGGAGGATCTGATACACAAAATCAGAGGGATGATCTGATTCATAGGAATTCTAATATGATTGCCACGGTTGGGGTGGCTATGATTCACGTCAATCATCTAGGATAGAGGTCGTGATTGTTGATATGCCAATTGTGGATGATTGTCGGCTTTAATGGTGTGTATCACCAAAACCGGTCATCGGCGGTAATGTAATAGTAAGAGGGTGGGTGGGACAAGAACGAAGAAGCAGACGGTCACCAGAAATAGCCAAGGCGGCGACATCATGTCCATGGAAGGTGACATCTTCTCAACGGAAAAAGCTAAGGAAACGCCAACAATTTCTCTTCTTCAGGAAAGCGAATATCAGCGACGGTCCGTTGATGGTGGTTGGCGGTCCGACTATGATGGTCAGCACTCGTCGGGTGATGTTGGGTGGCAACTGTAGCTCTGCGATTTAAGGTTAACAGGTTCATATGGGTTGAGGATAATGGGAGTAATGGGGGAATTGATTTCGATGAGTTCTAACTTTTATCAGTATTTATTTTAATTTTTTAATTAAAAAAATAATAAAAAAATAAGTAGCATGTGGATTTTGCAAAATATATATTATAATTATTAAATGCCAAGTCACCAGGTGTATACCGACTGACCGCTTCAAATGTGATGTAATTGATATTGAAAATGTAATTTTAATGACTTATTGCGCAAAAAAAAAAAAAAACAACGATGACCAAATCAGACAAAATACGATAGTTTATTGTGTTATGGTGACATTTTCCCTAAAACAAAAGTGCGGAATCTCAAGTGGATGCGATGCAATCATGTCGGACCCTTCCATTTGCTACAAAAAGTACCAACGCTTGAACTTAAAACCGTAAGCACAAAGCTTAGTGAGTTTCCCAAAATACCACATACAACCATACATAAAGTAACGGGTCTATTTCAACCCCAAGTGAAAGCTATGGGCCGAATCACAGTCTTACAACCATTTCCTACCACGGGTCAGATCCTGGTCTTTCATATAATTGTCAAGGGCCAAATCCTGATATTCCATAAAACTTCTAGGGGTCAAATCCAAGTCTTTCATATAGTTTCCAGGGGCCAAAAATCATGGTCTTTCATACAATCCATGCAAGAGTCACAGAGACAACTAGCATCCCAAGTCCTATATTGTATATTGAGAAGACTCACCTCTCAGTTAAAGTAGACTACACCACGACTCGTAAGATTGCAAGGTCGATGCTACACACCACCTAGGGAAATACAAAAGGCCAAACCTTAGTATGTTATCTAAAACTAACAAATTGACCAAAAATCAACTTGATCAAAAAGTCAACGGTCAAAGTTAAAGGTCAGCCACCACGCCGTGGCCAACCACTAACCGCGCCATAGCAGCCACACGACAAACAGACATGGATTGTAACAGCCCAAAAATCAGGATAAAATTTTTCATTTTTAAATAAGAAATACAATCATTATATTGTTCCAAAACCCATTACATAATAACAATGTCAAATCATCAGAGTAATAATAATAGTAAGTGCGGAAATGGTGAGGGAAGAATGTTGTGTCATGACGTCGGGCCCTTCCCCTTAGTACCGGAAGTACCTGAAAACATAAATACAAACTGTAAGCAAAATCTTAGTGAGTTTTCCCAAAGTACAACATACCAAACATAAATAAGCTAGTGCTATGGGCCAAACCATAGTCTTACAAACGATTTCCTGCCGAGGGCCAAATCCCGGTCTTTCATACAGTTGTCAGGGGCCAGATCCTGGTCTTTCATACATTTGCTAGGGGCCAGATCCTGGTCTTTCATACAAATGCCAGGGGCCAGATCCTGGTCTTTCATACAAATGCCAGGGGCCATATCCTGGTCTTTCATACAGTTGTCAGGGTCCGAATCCCGGTCTTTCATATACATATCTCAAATATAGCTAACACCCTATATCACAAATAATAGGCCAGCCTTGGTGCCTTCGACCCATTGATACAGTGAGAAAACTCACCTCACAGGCAGACGGAAAACTGAACTGACACGCTGCTCTGAAACTCACACTGCTGATCACCTTTACAATTAAAAACCACCAAAACTCAGACTACCATTCAAAATACCTAAAATGCCCCTAGGTCAAACCCTATTCAAAACCAGGTCAAAGTCAACCGGGTTGGCTCAGTCAATATGCATGGCTCACCTCGCAGTTGACCGAAGGACGGGGCGCTGACCTCGTACGCTCAACGTACCCTTCGGTACGCCCTCTGTACGAGGCTACTTGCCAACTTCTTAACCAATTGCTTAATCCCTTAAGCACTCACGTCCAAACTTCAGATCTAGGTCACATAAGATGTACTAAGCCATAAAGTTTCCAACTTTATGGCCTAACATGGCTATTAAGTCCTTAAAACTAAAAATCCTAGCCTATTAACCCATTATGACCATCTAGCACTTGCATGAGGGAAAACTAGTGACCAAGAACCCAACTTTATGACTTAACACCCCTAAAAACTTCTGAAAGGACAACACAAATACCTTGGAGTACCTCCTACTCACAAAGGCTAAGTTTGGGACCAAAAAGGAAACAACTTGAGCAAAACTAGATCCAATAGATTCAATCATCAAGTTTGTAACTTTTTACCTCCACAGGGTAGACAAGGGGAACTAAATGATGGATCCAAAGCCTTGAGTGCAACACCACCACTTCAATGTTCTTCCTTCTACTCCAAGAGCTCCAAAAATGCACCAAAATGGCCCCAACAAGCTTCATAAGCACAAACACACTTAGGATTTTTGAGATAAGGAGAGAGTCTGAAGTTAAAAACGTGCTTGAGGCCATAAGTGAGCTTAAATAGGGTACAAACCCTAAAACTTAGGGTTTGCACTCCGACTGCGTACGTCATGCGTACCTGCATACGCTCAATGTTCTAATGCGCTCCGGAGTATGCCTTGCGTACGAGGGTTTATGCCCCGCGTACTCCAAAGGTCTTTAAAATTGCAGAATTTCCATCAGGGACTAAACTTGTAAAATAAATATAACTCAAGGGTGAAAATCGGATACCTGAAATCTAGGTGTTACAACTCTCCCCCACTTGAACTAGACTTCGCCCTCGAAGTCTGTTGCCGCGAATAAATCCGGGTAGTGCTCTCACATTTCCGCCTCCGGCTCTTACGTCCATTCGGAACCCTTCCGATGCTGCCACTGGACCTTGACCAATGACACTTCCTTGTTGCGTAGAGCCTTCTCCTTTCGATCTAAAATTGCCACCGGTTTCTACACATAGTTCAAGCGCTCCTCGACCTGAATATCAAGCGACATCACTATTGAATCATCGGCTACACACTTCCACAATTGAGACACGTGGAAAGTGTTATTGATCTGACTGAGCTCATCGGGAAGATCCAGCGGTATGCAACCCTGCCCACACAGTTAGTATTCCTGAAAGGACCAATAAATCGAGGCCTCAGCTTGCCCCGCTTCCGAAACCGGATAACACATTTCCAAGGTGACACCTTCAGCATCATTAAGCCTCCCACCTGAAACTAAAGGTCTGAACGGTGTCGGTCAACATAACTCTTCTGTCGACTCTGCGAGACCCGCAACCTGTCGAGCACCTACTTAATCGAATATATGATCTTAAGCACCAGCTCAGTGCTTCCCATGACCTGATGACCAATCTCGCCCCGACAAACCGGGGTTCTGCACCTCCTCCCATACAACGTCTCAAATGGTGGTCAGTCAATACTAGCATGATAACTATTGTTGTAAGATAACTCGTCGAGTGGAAGGTAAGTATCCCAACTCCCTCCAAAATACAACACACAACCCCGAAGCATGTCCTCGAGCGTCTGGATCGTCCGCTTGCTCTGACCATCGGTATGAGGGTGGTATGATGTACTAAAATGCAACTGAGTACCCAACTCCTCATGAAACTTCCTCCAAAACCTGGAGGTGAAACGGACATCCTGGTCTAAGACTACTAAAACTGGCACCCCGTGCCGATCCACCACCTCCCGGACATAAACATCAGCTAGCTTCTCTGCGGATATGCACTCTGCAATCGGAATGAAATGTGAACTCTTGGTCAATATGTCCACGATGACCCAGATAGAATCAACACCACACGCCATCCTAGGAAATTTTGTGATGAAGTCCATAGTGATCTCCTCCCACTTCCACTTGGGAATAGGTAACGACTGCACCTTGCCGTCGGGTCTCTGCTGTTCGGCCTTAACTTTCCTGCAAGTCAGGCACCACTCAAAAAACCAAGCTACCTCCCTCTTCATGCAGGGCCACCAGTAACTCAACCTCAAATCTCGGTACATCTTCATGGCCCCCCGATGTATAGAAAACTTTGATTTATGCGCCTCCTCCAAAATCGTCTGTCTCACCCCACCTGATGTCGGAACCCAAACCCTACCACACTACGTCAACAACCCCCGAATGTCTCTAACAAATAAATGAATTTTTCCTCTAATCTGCTCGATCTTCCAATTTTCCTTTTTCAATCCTTCCACCTGAGCCTTCTTGGTCAAATCCATCATAGGCGAAGTGACAGTCATCCTCAAACAAATATATCGGATAAATGAGCTTGCCGCCTAGCGGATCAAAGCATCAACCACCATATTGGCTTTCCCAGGGTGGTACAAGATCTCACAATTATAATCTTTCAGTACATCCAACCACCTCCGCTGCCGCATATTCACATTCGGCTGATCCATCAAATACTTCAAACTCTTGTGGTCGGTGTAGATAGTACACCGAACCCCATACAGATAATGCCTCCATATCTTGAGGGCAAACACCAAAGCCCCCAATTCCAAATCATGCATGGGGTAATTCACCTCATGAGGCTTCAGCTGCCTCGAAGCGTAAGCAATCACGTGAACCCTCTACAAAAGAACAACTCCCAAACCCGAAATAGAGGCGTTGCAGAAAACCACAAAATCCTCCAAACCCTCGGGTAGTGCGAGAATTGGGACCTCACACAACTTCTGCCTCAGAGTCTCAAAAGCCAACTATTGATCAGGCCCCCAACGAAAGATCACACTTTTCTTTGTCAAACGGGTCAAAGGCACAACAATCTTAGAGAAAGCCTGGATAAATCTCCGATAATACCCCGTAAGACCTAAGAAAATTTGAATATTTGATGCGGTCCTCGGGACCTCCCAACATATCACAACATCGATCTTGGCTGAGTCAACCAAGATTTCCTTCTGGTTGACGGTGTGCCCCAGAAACTGCACCTCGCGCAACCAAAAGTCACATTTATAGAATTTGGCATAAAGCCTCTCCCTCCTCAGGGTCTCCAACACCTCTCGCAAATGCTGCTCATGATGCACCTTGGTTTTGGAGTAGACGAGAATATCATCAATGAAAACAATTACAGACCGATCCAGCATCGGCCTGCAGACCCGGTTCATGAGATCCATGAATACTGCGGGTGTATTGGTGAGCCCGAAGGGCATCACCACGAACTCATAATGTCCATAACGAGTCCTGAAGGTTGTCTTCTGCACATCCTCATCCCCGACCCTCATTTGGTGGTACCCTGATGGCAAATAAATCTTGGAAAACCAAGATGCACCCTGGAGCTGATCGAACAAATCATCAATCCTCGGGAGTAGGTAACGGTTCTTCACCGTTAGCTTATTCAAATCCCGATAATCAATGCACATCCAGTACGAACCGTCCTTCTTCTTCATAAATAAGATCGATGCTCCCCACGGATAACTGCTCAGACGAATAAAACCCTTGTCTAGCAGCTCCTACAGCTGCGTAGACAACTCTTGCATCTCTAGTGGTGCCAGGCGATACGGCGCCTTGGCTATCGAAGCCGTACCGGGCACCAAATCAATCCGAAACACAACCTGAATCTCGGGAGGCACTCCCGGAAAATCCTCGGGGAAAACATCTGGAAAATCCCGCACAATGGGTACCCTGCTCAACTCCATTGTTTCCTCGACCCACGTATTAGAAACATAAGCTAAGAACCCAAAACAACCCTGATGCAGATATCTCCTGGCCCTCGCAGCTGAACAGAGAGTTGGCCCATGCGAAGCTCTCTCACCAGAAATCACCAGTTCTCCCCCAGTTGGGGTCCGAACTCTCACCATCTGCCACTCACAGTCAATCACGACCCTATTGGGGACCAACTAATCTATCCCAATGATAACCTTTGATCCTCTTAAGTGGATTGACACCAAATCAATAGAGAACCTCTCGCTAAACATGTCCAGGACAACCCATAGAAAACCCTCAAAGAACTCACAGTACGGTCATTTGCAATCTCTACCTCTAGAGGGGAGTCCAAAGTCCCCGGAGTGTCTCGAGACTTCTTGCTGAGTGCAAGAGACACGAAGTACAGGGTATCCCCATAATCAAACAGAACATGATCACACAAACCATTGACCAAAAAGGTCCATATACAAGATCATAATAAACATAAGCATAAACAAAGGAAATAATAAAAGATAGGGTTAGAACACATACCAGTCACTACATCTGGCGTTGCACGGACCTCATTGATGGTCAACTGAAAAGCTCTGCTTTTCACCACAGGAGCCTCCGCCTTGCCTTGGCGGCCATCGGTAATCCTCAAAGTGGCTGGCGCAGGCGCCGCCACTGCCCCCAGACAATCTCAGACAATCGGCCTTTTTATGGCTAGTCTGTTACAATGAAAGCAAATCAGAGCCCTCTTGGGGCAATCCCTACTCACGTGACTCGACTGGCCATAACTAAAACATCATGGATGTACTGATCGGCAAGCTCCACTATGCGACTTGCCGCACTTGGCACAACGGCCTCGACCCTGCTGGCCTCTGGTGTAGGTATCAGAGGTCTTGGGGCTCTTCGCCTGACCTGCATCTCCCTGAACCTGCTTCGGCTTCCGCTTCGCCCGGAGCTCCAACTCAATCTCCCGCTCCCGGGCCTTCTCGATCATGTCATTCAGGGTCTCACACCCCAAAAAGCTCACGAACTCCCTAATGTCATCCCTCAGCATAGCATGATATCTTGTATTCTTCATCTCCTCATCCGCAACATACTGTCGGATCAACAATGCCCTCTCCCTGAATTTGGCGGTGATCTCTGCCACAGTCTCCGTAGTCTGGAGAAGGTCCTGGAACTCCCTCACCAGCTATTGCACCTCTATAGCTGGTGTAAATTCCCTCTGTAACCTTTGAACAAAGTCCTCCCATGTCATCTCTACCACCCCTAGCGTGCCAATGGCTTGGGTAACCTCCTCCCACCAGTCCTGCGCTCTATCCCTCAGTAAGCAGGACGTGAATCCCACCTTCGCCCCCTCATAACAAAAGCTCATGCGCTAAGCATTCTCCAAGTCAGCGAACTAGCGACGGCTAGTGATAGGTTCCTGAATCCCAAAGAACTCAAGCGATCCACACACCTTGAACTCCTGGAATGAGGGAGTTTGCGCCCCAACCTGCCCTGCAGCAATCTCGGCTCGAAAAGACCTGAGCTGCTCCTGCATGAGCTCCATCATCCCTTCCTTGGCGGTACCGAAAATCACGGGGGAAGCGTCAAGAATACCGCGAGTAACCTCGGCTGCATTAAGCTCATATAGCCTCTCATCAATCGGTTTTGAGCCAGAGCCAGAACCTAAACCCAATCCAGAACCAGAACCAGTACATCCTGATCCACTACGAGTGACCACCATCCTCAAACTGAAAAACAAGATATAAACAATCAGCAAACAGTCGAGGTAAACTCACAACACACAAATACCCTTAGGATCCCCAGATCGACACTTGTCTTAGGTACAGGTCCTGTGCTTCCAGTAGTATGGGCCCAATACTACCTTCCACACCTACATGTACCTTCCTCAAGGTAAATTCTGATTCCTCTAAGTTACCAAACTATAATCAAGAACCACATATGCTACACAGCATATATATATATATATATATATATATATATATATATATATATATATCCTAGACTCTTCTATAAACTCTCTCAACCCTCACCACTAGCAGTACCAAGAACCTCAATCAACACTGTTGGTTGCTTTATGCATGCAAGTGTGCACAAAGTAGGATCACATAGAATGTCGAATGAAGATTCTACCCTAAGTTCACAAACAAACAAGGAATAGGAAATGAGGCTAAATCGTTCATTCTAGGGCTATACAATCCTAAACATATACAACTTCGAAAGCATACACTTAGAAAATAACTGAGCCGATATCAATTCTAAGTAATACATGGCATCAAGTTCTACTGAGCTATAACACATCACACAAATCAGGAAATTCTATCATATGGTCCCTGAAGGTATCCTTAGCTCTAATCTAGCATGCAGTGCACATATCAATCATACAAATCACAATACATAAGTATGGGTAACTTGGGAAACACTTACTTGAGCTCGGCTGATTGCACGCATTGCACTCCCCTTTGTACTTAAAAGAATCTTTTTTCAAAAATCCAATTTTCCTTTTCTTTTGAAAAGATTATCATTTCCTCAGTTTGAGTTCTGACACACCCGAAAGTGTGCCCGAATCCCTCAAACCAAGGCTCTGATACCAACTTGTAACAGCCCAAAAACCAAGATAAATTTTTTCATTTTTAAATAAGAAATACAGTCATTATATTTTTCCCAAACCCATTGCATAATAACAATGTCAAATCATCAGAGTAATAATATCAATAAGCGCGGAAAATGGTAAAGGGAGAATGTTTTGCCATCACGCCGAGCCCTTCCCCTTACTACCGGAAGTACCTGAAAACATAAATACAAACAGTAAGCAAAAGCTTAGTGAGTTTACCCAAAGTACCACATACCAAACATAAATAAGCTAGTGCTATGATCCAAACCATAGTCTTACAAACAATTCCCACCCGAGGGCCAAATCCCGGTCTTTCATACGGTTGTCAGGGCTAGATCCTGGTCTTTCATATAGTTGCCAGGGGCCAGATCGTGGTCTTTCATACAAATACAGGGGGCCATATCCTGGTCCTTCATATAGTTGCCAGGGGCCGAATCCTGGTCTTTCATATACATATCTCAAATATAGCTAACACCCTATATCACAAATAATAGGCCAACCTTGGTGCCTTCGACCCATTGATACAGTGAAAAAACTCACCTCACAGGCAGACGAAAAGATGAACTGACACGCTGCTCCGAAACTCACACTACCGATCACCTTTACAATTAAAAACCACCAAAACTCAGACTACCATTCAAAATACCTAAAATGCCCCTAGGTCAAACCCTATTCAAAACCAGGTCAAAGTCAATCGGGTTGGCTTAGTCAATATGCAGGGCCCACTTCGCAGTTGACCGAAGGACGGGGCGCTGACCTCGTATGCTCAGCGTACCCTTCGGTACACCCTCCGTACGAGGCTACTTGCCAACTTCTTAACCAAGTGCTTAATCGCTTAAGCAATCATGTCCAAACTTCAGATCTAGGTCACATAAGATGGACTAAGCCATAAAGTTTCCAACTTTATGGCCTAACATGGCTATTAAGTCCTTAAAATCAAAAACCCTAGCCTATTAACCCATTAAGACCATCTAGCACTTGCATGAGGGAAAACTAGTGACCAAGAACCCAACTTTATGACTTATCACCCCTAAAAACTTCTGAAAGGACAACAAAAATGCCTTGGAGTACCTCCTACTCATAAAGGCTAAGTTTGGGACCAAAAAGGAAACAACTTGAGCAAAACTAGTTCCAAGCGATTTAATCATCAAGTTTGAAACTTTTTTTCCTCCACAAGGTAGACAAGGGGGACTAAATGTTGGATCCAAAGCCTTGAGTGCAACATCACCACTTCAATGTTCTTCCTTCTACTCCAAGAGCTCCAAAAATGCACCAAAATGGCCCCAACAAGCTTCACAAGCACAAACAAACTTAGGGTTTTCGAGATAAGGAGAGAGGCTGAAGGTAAAAAGGTGCTTGAAGCCATAAGTGAGCTTAAATAGGGTCCAAACCTTAAAACTTAGGGTTTTCACTCTGACTGCGTATGCTCAGCATTCTAATGCTCTCCGAAGTACGCCTTGCAAACGAGGGTGTACGCCTAGTGTACTCCAAAGGTCTTCAACATTACAGAATTCCCATCAGGGACTAAACTTGCAAAATAAACATAACTCAAAGGTTAAAACGAAAAGCCTAAATCTAGGTGCTACTTTGATGAAACCCACCACCGTGCCGTGGCGAGCTACCCGTCGTGTTGTGGAGACTAGCCAAAACAGCTTAATGGATTAAGCTCCTATTATGTGAAGCCCAACACTCATACTTTCCAGGAAGCTTCTTAGCACTAAGATGGTCCATAAAAACATTGCTTTATAGACATGCATGTCCAATGCATGTCACAACCCAAGTTAGGTCAAAATGCTGAGAAATGGGGCCAAAACCCCATGTATGGCATCTAATCAACATAAAAGTATAGATCTAATATATATATATATATATATATATATATATATATATATATATATATATATATAAGACTCAAGGGACCTTAAATATCCGTAAAGTTGCTAACTTTACATTGTTAATCTTTACAATATTAACATTTCACACTTGCTAATATTATTCATAATATTTACAATATTTTTAATGCTAATATCTTTTGTAATGTTAATATTCCTTATAATATTAACATTCTTTACAATGTTAATATCTTTTATAATATTAACATTCTTTATAATGTTATCATTATTTATAATGTTAATATTATTTTTAATATAAACATTCTTCACCTTTTTCATAAAACACTTTCAGTCATTATAATCTATTTCTGAGTTTACTTCAACCATATATTTGTTTATCCAATGTTTGC
Organism: Lactuca virosa; assembly: GCF_052849685.1. Taxonomy (NCBI): domain Eukaryota; kingdom Viridiplantae; phylum Streptophyta; class Magnoliopsida; order Asterales; family Asteraceae; genus Lactuca; species Lactuca virosa. The sequence continues at coordinate 339,338,623 of NC_136430.1, forward strand.
ACACTATAAGAATCTACTTTATCCTTTTTCATCTATAGCGACCTACTTTGTTATTTCTTTGAATTTATGTCCAGATACTCAAAGTTTTTCACAATTTCACTCCTACCCCAAAAATTATAACATGTCCAAATGAAATTTATACCATAAAAGAACTTATTTTTTGTTCTTAAGTACGAATTTCGTATCTTCAAACAAGGGTCGTTGGATACAAAATCTTCAAAGATATATAACATACCGTCTTAAAATAGTGTAACCTTTCAAAAAAAAATTCTCTCAGAGCATCATGATTTTGTATAATAGTTGCTAAGGTCGCTCAAGTGGTTCATCATCCCATAGTGGTATAACCAAGACGAGAAATGTTGTCCAAAATAACATCCCCTAAAGGAAACGTTCCTTGCCTTTCTTACACCACTCTAGGATGATGCACCACTTGAGCGAACCTAGAAAGCCATTGCACAAAACCTTGATGCTCTCAGAGAAGAAAATAAGAATAAATAAGGGAAAAAGAGTACATATCTACATAAGAGTTCAATTTAACCCAAATTTTAGCCAACAAGGATCATATATGGAAACCACATCATCTTTTTGCATAGTCAACAAGTGAGAAACATGAAAACACCTTAAGCAGGCATATTGAATTGGTTAAATTTGCAAAAGAAGCTGTAAACCTAGTGACTTAATTGAGAAAAAATACAGGGTCAAAATCAAAAATTTGTATAAAAATCATATATTTTATGCAATTTATGGTAATTTATATTCATGTCAAGAATCTAAATTTCTTCCTTACCATTAACTAGAACTTAATAATAGGAGAACCACTAGATATGGTTAATCGGCCTCGATACGATGAAAATAGTTACTATTTTCAACAAGATTACACATGATATGATGAAACAACGTTAAAATAAAGTTACTAGAAATGAATAGGATATCATTCATAACAATATAAAGAATGGTCATGCATATCTGAAGACAAAAGTTCACAAAATACTTAAACCTTGTAAGACTAGACATTATCACATTTTCAATAACAATTGTTTGTGTATTTATTTGCTTAATTGTTGTAAAACTAAAATAAGAATATAGAAACTCTAAAATAATCATATATATATATATATATATATATATATATATATATATATATATATATATATATCATGGTTGCAAAAATCGCTAATCGGTGGACTAGCGATTAGAGATTAATCGGCTATCATTAATTATTAAGAAAATTATACAAAATTTTATGAATCTAATTTTAATCCTGCAAAATAAGCGATTGATTGGCGATTAGGTCCGATTAGGTCCGACTTTGACCTGCGTTGACCAAACCCGATTAGGTCCGACTTTGACCTGCGTTGACCAAACCCGATTAGGTCCGATTAAGTCCGATTAGGTCCGATTAATTTCGATTTTGACCTGTATTGACCAAACCCGGTTATAGTGACCGATTAGCAATAAATCTCATCGGTGGAGGTCTGATTTGCGATTAATCGTCCGATTAGGCCGATTTCTACAACATTAATATATATATATATATATATATATATATATATATATATATATATATATATATATATATATATATATATCCTTTGTAATGTTAATATTCCTTATAATATTAACATTCTTTACGATGTTAATATATTTTATTATATTAACATTTTTTATGATGTTATCATTATATATAATGTTAATATTATTTTCAATATAAACAATCATTACCTTTTTCATAAAACACTCATACAATTTCAGACATTATAATCCATTTCTGAGTTTACTTCAACTATATATTTTATTTGTTTATCCAATGTTTGCATACTATAATAATCTATTTTATCCTTTTTTTCATTTATAGCAACCTACTTTGCTATTTCTTTGAACTTATGTCCAAATACTCAAAGTTTTTCACAATTTAACTCCTAGCCCTAACATCATAACATGTCCAAATGAAATTTATACCATAAAATAACTCATTTTTTTGTTCTTAAGTACGAATTCCATATCTTCAAACAAGGGTTGTTGGATACAAAATCTTTAAAGATATATAATATACCGTTTTAAAATAGTGTAACCTTTCAAAAAATCCCCTTAAAGCATCATGATTTTGTATAATGGTTTTGAAGGTCGTTCAAGTGGATCTACATCCCATAGTGGTATAACCAAGACACGGAAGGTTGTCCAAAAAAACATCTCCTAAAGTAAACGTTCATTGACCAAAATTGTGATGCTCTGAGAGAAGAAAATAAGAATAAATAAGGGAAAATGAGTACAGATCTACGTAACGGTTCCATTTAACCCAAATTTTAGCCAACAAGGATCATATATGGAAACCACATCATCTTTTTGCATAGTGAACAAGTAAGAAACATGAAAACACCTTAAGAAGACAAATTGAATTGGTTAAATTTGCAAAAAAGCTGTAAACCTAGTGACTTAATTGAGAAAAAAAATACAATGTCAAAATCGAAATTTTGTATAAAAAATAATATCTTTTATGCAATTTGTGGTGATTTATATTCAAAATTTCTTCCTTACTATTAGGTGGAACTTAATAATAGGAGAATCACTAGATATGGTTAATCAGCCTCGATACAATGAAAATAGTTACTATTTTCAATAAGATGACGCATGAGATGATGAAACAACTTTAAAATAAAGTTACTAGAAATGAATAGAATATGATTCATAACAATATAAAGAATGTTTATACTTATTTGAAGAAAAAAGTGCACAAAAATACAACAACATTGTAAGACTAGACATTGTCACATTTTCAATAACAATTGTTTGTGTATTTATTTACTTAATTATTGTAAAACTAAAAGAAGAATATAGAAACTCTAATATAATATATATGTGTGTATGTATGTATGTACGTATTTATGTATGCATGTATGTTAGTGTGTTTTGTAATATTCAATTTATTAGCTTGTTATGAATTGAAAATTCTTTCACGCTATTAACATGTACTTATTAATAGGAGAACCATTAGATATGGTTAATTGGCCTCTACATGATGAAAATCGTTATTATTTTTCAACAAGATGACACATGAGATGATGAAACAACTTTAAAATCAAGCTAGTAGGCACATGCAAAAAATCATTCGTCACATTGTAAGTGACCGATTGTACTGATTTAATGTCAAAAGTAAACAAGAAAATGTTACTTTTTTGTGTATGTATTTACTAATTATTGTATAAATGTAATATAAATCAAAAAACCTCAAAATTATTGTAAATAAATGTGTTCAATGATATTCAATCTATAAGCATGTCATGAAACTAAAATTCTTTATTTCTATTAATTTGCAATTAATAATAGGGTAACCACTAGATACCGTCAATTAGCTTCTACATGATGAGAATAGTTTGTTTTTTTCAAGGTATGTATGTATGTATGTATGTATGTATGTGTGTGTTCATTAATATTCAATTTATTAGCATGTCATCAATCTAAAATTCTTACACACTATTAACTTGTACTTAATAATAGGAAAACCATTAGATATAGTTAATTGACCTCTACGAAAATAGTTATTATTTTTTAACTAGATGATGCATGAGGTGATTAAACATATTTAAAATCAAGCTAGTAGGCACATACGAGATATCATTCGTCAATTGTAAGTGATTGATTGTATTTGATTTACTTCCAAAAGTAAACAAAAAATGTCACTTTTTTGTGTATGTATTCACTAATTATTTTATAAATAAATATAAATCTTAAAACCTAAAAAATATTGTAAATAAATTTCTGTGCTCAATGATATTCAATCTATAAGCATGTAATGAAACAAAATTTCTTTATTTCTATTAATTTGTAATTAATAATAAGATAACCACTAGATACGGTCAATCGGGTTCTACATGACGAGAATAGTTTGTGTTTTTTCAAGGTGTATGTATGTATGTATGTATGTGTGTTATGTAATATTCAATTTATTAGCATGTCATGAATCTAAAATTCTTCGACGCTATTAACTTGTACTTAATAACAAAATAATCATTAGATATGATTAATTGGCCTCTACATAATGAAAATAGTTATTATTTTTCAACAAGATGACGCATGAGGTGATTAAACAACTTTAAAATCAAGCTAGTAGGCACAGACAATATATCATTCATCGTATTGAAAGTGATCGGTTGTATTGATTTAATGCTAAAAGTAAACAAGAAAATGTTACTTTTTTTGTGTATGTATTTACAAATTATTGTATAAATAAAATATAAATCTAAAAACCTCAAAATTATTGTAATAAATTTATGTGTTCAATGTATTCAATCTATAAGCATGTCATGAAACTACAATTATTTATTTCTATTAATTTGTAATTAATAGTAGGATAACCACTAGATTTGGTCACTCAACTTCTACATGATGAGAATAGTTTGTTTTCTTCAAGAAGGTGACGCATGAGATGATGAAACGCCTTTAAAATATAACTAGTATACAAAATGAGACTCATCATCACAATAGAGGCGAGCAGTTGTACTTATTTAATGGAAAAATTATGTAGAAAGTATCTTACTATTCTAAGTCTAGTATTTAAATTTCTCTACATATATGATGTCACGGTCATAACAGATTATATTATTGAGCTAGATTGTTTGCTAATAGGTTTCCATTAAACGTTAAAACATACCATCTGTTAGGAAATTAGACGACACTTTTCAAGAATCAAAACAGATCTGATGTCACTTGTCAAGCTCTGATAACCCTTGTTAGGAAGTAATGCGGATAACACACATAAATACAAGCACACAAAGGCATGATATTTACATGGTTCGGTCAAGGTGACCTACATCTATAGGTAGAAGGGGAGTATTTTTATTCATAGAGTTCTCAAACAGAGATTACAAGTACAACCAATATAAATTAGACCTACTCATTAAAGCTATAAAAGACACAAACAAATTACTAACATGCATCCTAATCTACAGACAAGGTATCATACCTGAAACCCTAATAGGCAAAGCTCATCAATCCATAGACTCATGAAAGGTGTCAACCAATCATAATTAGACTTGGAAATTTCACTCGACCTATTGGGGAACTCGGTTGATCCGCCCCAATCGGGGACAGGGATTCTCCACAAAAACGGGGACCAGGAATGGGGCTAGGGATCCCCATTATGGTAAAACTGAGGATGAGGTTGGGGATGGGTATACCAATCCCCAACTCGCCTCGCCTCAATTTTGATGACATTATATATATATATATATATATATATATATATATATATATATTGATAGTTTATTGAATTTGAATTAAGTCCACTAAGCATGAATTGATCTGTATTAAACCATCGAGGATTGATTATGTATATCAAATTATGTTGCTAATTACAAGAGTTCATCAATCTTCACTTCTTTCAACAGTCCATATACCAAATCGTCACTTTTCGTTTTGATGCTTGTTAAACTTTATAATTAACGTAAACGAAATCTGATTATGGTCTCTATTTTTGATAACTTATTAGAATTGAAATTATTTTTAAAATGAGTTGATTTTATTATGTTGATAGATTGGGAATGGACCAAGGATCGGTCAAGGATGGGTTGGGAAAGCCCAAAAACAAAAGGGGAGGGGATTTGATTCCCCGCATTCGTTGGGGATGGGAATGGGGATGAGGATGAGGTTAGGCAGTTGGGGATGGGGATGGGGATGAGGTTAGGCACTTGGGGATGGGGACAGGGATGATTAAACCCGCCCCATCCCCACCCCATTTCCATCCCTAATCACAATTTGCCTTGCACCCACTTCAAGAACATTCATCCTTGAGATACATTGCATGAGCATTAGCCATACACATGATGGAGCATCCTGAGCCAATTTAGCTCATAAAAAATGACCACGACGCATTCTCCATAATGATGGTTCGCTCTCCATCAAAGTGGCACATCATGCCATTTAGGGAACCCATCTTAAGAATCTTCAATTTTTGAGTATCCTTGGACAATCTTGAGAATCCTAGTGTACCTTATAACATAAGTGACACATCATGGGATAGCATGGTGCATCAAGAAAAAATATGGCACATCAAACCACCTAATGGTGCGTCATGATGCACAAGTGACATACATGATTATTAGTGGTGCATCCATGCTTCAGTAGCACATCAATACTTCATAGTACATTAAGGAAATCAATAGTGGCGTACCAATCACCAAGATAGCGCACCATGTATAAAGATTGCACATATTGTATATAGGTGGCTCACTTTCCTCCAAAATGGTGCATACTTACTTCATGGCTCATCAGATGATGCTCGATTCCCTTATTAGGTGATCCACTCCATTCGTAGGTTCCCTAATCCCATATTGAGAGATATATATTCCTTTCTTGAGTGCTCCATTACCGTCTTAATTAGATGCTTAATTCAATTCTAAGTGATCCATTGAAACCAGATGCTCTATGAGAATGCTCTAAGTGCTTAAGTCATATTTAACAATTTTCCATCTTGAATTGAGTATCATATAAACTCCTCCATAAATCAAGAACTTCCTCTCTCATCCTGCCATCATGCTCCGTAGGTACTTAACACCTTCAACATCAACAAAGTCTGATCAAATCTTGAACTTCTTTCTAGGAAACGACCTTGTCATCATGTCTTCCAGATTTTCTTTGGTATCAAACTTTTGAATGAAAACCCTATCATAGATAACGATAGGTTTCTCCACCTTCAAAAGAAGAATCTAAATGAGACAAAATGCTAATGATCTTCTTCTCACTAGATCACCTCCATGTACCGAGTCTATCAATCCAACCAAGTCTGTATGTCATACATTAGCACCATACACCAGAAAAACATCAAACATTACCTTCAAGTGTTTCAAGATCCACTTGACCATTTTCCAATGAGCATTCCCCTAATTACCTCAAATCTCCCAATAAGTACCAACATGTATGGACTGATCAAAATAGAATGACCTCAAGACTTTCTCAATGTAGTGAGAAATGTATAACCATCATGCTCTTCTATCCCTCTGAATTTCTATCCATGATATTTTCTTTTAAACTCCTAAATCATTCATCACAAACTAATTCTTCAGTATATCCTTGAAGTTATCTTTTTCGGCATCAATGTAACAACCCAAAATTTGGAAAGATTTGACCTTTAGTCAAATATTGACCGAAAGGGCAATTTGGTCAATTATGAGAAAAAGTTGAGAATATGAAGTTGTAACTTCATGAAGATGGAAAAAACAAGTTTAACTCACTATAATAGGTTATATGAGTAAGTTCTAGAGAAAGAATGCATGGGAAATGCATTTTTGGCCAAAAGGGTAAAATTGGTATTTTTATGCCTTTAAGGCCAACTACGTGACTTAATAGATAAATATCCATATTAATTCATTGAGACATGTCTTAAAATATATGTATAGTATGTTCCCACCTTCACATGAATATAAATATCATCAAAATGGGATAAGAAACGAAGAAGATAAGCGCATTTGAAGTTGGGACAAAAACGCCCCAAAGATGGAATGGAATGAGCAATGTACTTTGTTGATTCCCAGAAACCACGACGTGACTATATAAATTTGCCATGACATGGAAATTTCTCTCATGACATGAATGATACTTTGTCACGACGTGACAACAAAATAGATCAAAAAATCATTTGCTCTTTCTTCTCGGCATAACGCACCCGAATACCCCCACACTTAAGCTTCGATGATTTCAATGGTAAGGAATGATCAATAGGTGACTTTGGCTGATTATGACTTGGATTGAGCATCAAAAATGCATGAGGTAATTTATTTCTTCATTTTTTTAGCTAATTAGGGATTAATGATAATTTGATGATTTGAGAAAATTGATTAAGATTATGTTATGTTAATAAGAGTGTTTAGATGCTAATAACAAGCTTTTGTATGTAACACCATGGGTGGGATCAATTAAATGAGAAATATGGGTTTAAATCCTAATTAATGATTTTGAGAAATTGATGCTTTAGAGATGGATAATAATGAATTAGATATTATGGAGAGCTTAATTCATTGAGATTTTGAGATAGAGAATGAAAGATAGAGTTTTAACCCATTAAGTGGTTATTTTGATCTTAAGAGTAATTAAGCTCTTAATAGGCTAATAAAAGTATTAAGATGCTTGTGAATGTGTATGAATAGGCCTAAGAGCAAAAGATGGATCAAGATGTAGTAATTGACAAAAGAAGCTAAAATGGGACGGTTAGTGTTCACTAACTAATAAGGTGAGTTATTACTCTCACTCTTTCTTCATGATTGTTATATGTTTGATTTTATATATTTATATATTTATGTATGAGAAATTTGAGGCACTAAATGAATGCCCTCAAGTTATGAGATGATGATAAAGCATGAAAATACATAGAAATCATGTATCAGAGCATGTATATGTATAATTGGAATATATATATATATATATATATATATATATATATATATATATATATATATATTCCAAATAACCCTTCCCTATATAGGTTTAGGTTCTATGAAAACAAAAAAACCTAAAAATCATAAAAATGCATAAAAAAATACTTAGAGATCACAAAGCTTTTTTTTGAATTTTTTTTATAAAAAATCGTAGCATTTTCTTAAAATTCGCAGGAAAAAAAAAATAAAAAATCAATTTATTTTTTTTTTATAATTTTTTTTTTCAAAATTTTTTTGAGCGAATTTGTATAGAAAGCTGCGATTGTTTCAAAAAAAAAATTCAAAAAAAAGTTTTGTGATCTCTAAGTATTTTTTTATGCATTTTTATGATTTTTAGGGTTTTTTTGTTTTCCAAATAACCCTCCCCTATATATATATATATATATATATATATATATATATATATATATATATATATATATATATATGAGATATTCATAGAGACATGTACCAGAGTATGTAATGAGTATTATTCCTGCATGAACATTAGTATACTTCCTTTAAGAATGAGAATCACATTCCTTAGGGAACATGAATATATTTCCTTCGGTAATGAGATTGATATTCCTTCGGGAACATGAGTATATATCCTTTGCAAAATGAGATTGATATTCCTTCGGGAACCTGAGTATATTTCCTTTGGGAATGAGATGGATATTCCTTCGGTAACATGAGTATACTTCCTTAGGGAATGAGATTGACATTCCTTCGGGAACATGAGTATATATTCTTTGGGAATGAGAATAAGATATGAGTATATATCCTTCGGTAATGAGATTGAAATATGACTATATTTCCTTCGAGAATGAGAATAGGATGTGACTATGATGCCTTCAGGAATGAGATTGGTATATGAGTGTACTTCCTTTGGGAACGAGATTGAGCTATAAGTTATATATATATATATATATATATATGTATGTGTGTGTGTATATATATATATATATATATATATATATATATATATATATACAAGACCTAACTGAGACGAGACATACATAATATATGATATTGAGTATAAGATGGATATATGGAGTATACGAAACTGAGTAGGAGATGAGTTATACGGAGTATACGAGACTGAGCAAGAGATGTATAACATCCCAAAAATACTAAGTAAATTTGTTTCTTTAAGTCAACCAAAAACTTCCATTCATTCACTCCAAAAACCCAATCAAAGTATAAAATTTATAAAACAGTTATCAAAGAACAAAACAAGGCATATAATTCAGAACACTGGTTGTAGCTGTGTGATCATCCCAGGCCCTTCCCTTTTGAACCGGGATTACCTGAAAACATTAAACCACAAAATTGTAAGAACAAAGCTTATTCAGTTCCCCTAAATACCACATACCATACTAATCAGTAGGCCCATCCTTGAGGTATATTCCAACCTAATATAAACCAATGAGCCCAACCTTGGGGATTATTTCAACCCAAACATACAATAATGCGCCCATCCCCAGGATGTGTTTAAACCCTATCATGCAATAATGGGCCCAACCCTCGGATGTGTTTCAACCCAATCATGCAATAATGGGTGCATCCCTGGGGTGTGTTTCAACCCGAACATACATGAAAGAGTCACAAACACAGCTAGCATTCTACATAACACAATCCAATGGCACGACATTGGTGCCTTTGACCTAGAAGTATAGTGAAAAGACTTACCTCTCAGATGATAATCAACAACTACTGCTCTCACTGCCAAAAATACAGATTCTATACACCACCTAAATAGTTATACAAGGTAAACCCTTAGGCCACATTCCAAAACTAGGAGTTTGACCAAAAGTCACTCAAGTCAAAAAGTTAACGGTCAAAGTTGACTTAAGTCAAATGCCACGTCGTGGGTGTCCTTGATCACATTGTGGCCTACATACAAAAAAACAGACGTTGATTCCCTAGTCACCACGCCGTTGTAGCCTAGGGCCATGCCATGGGCACTGGGTTCATAAACAACTTAATAAGTGAAGCCGTTTCCTTCGATTACAAAAAGCTCCAAAGCTCAGACCTGGTCCTTTCTATGGTCTAGATGGATAAAGTTTCCAACTTTATCCCTTAAGACTCTCCAAGAGATTAAGATCTCAAACCCTAGGTCCAATATTGGAAAAACATGATATCGACTTAATGATTAAGCACTTAATCTCAAAAATTCTTAGTCCATCAACTCTAGAAGAGTTTCTAACACCAAAACTAACCTAAAAGTTGGTGCTTTATAAACATGCATGTCCAATGCATGTCTTGATCTCATATTAGGTAAAAATGAGGATTATGACCAAAATCACATGAATGGTTCAATAACCAACCATACTTCAGATCTAAACCATTAATTACTCCAAATGACACAAAGATTCATAAATTTGAAACCGTTATGGGATATCACCATCCCAACTAACAAAAACAAGAATAAAATGGGACAAAACTAAAGATCTAGCAACCTAGCAACATAAAGGTGGAGTCTTGGACACTTACAAAGGTCTAGAAACATTCTAGGAAGAAAAATGGGAACTTTCTTGTTGATTCATGGCTCACTCTGTCTTTCTTCTTCCTTTAAAACCTTCCAAAATCACCAATGTAAGCTTCAACAATGGAGGAAAAAGAATTAGGGTTTCTTAAAAGCTAAGGAGGATGGTGGAGGTTGAGAATGATAAAAACCCTAGCCTCCTCATTACGTTAAATAGGGTGCAAAACCCAGAAGGTTAGGGTTTAAGTCTCCAGTGGTGTCCATGTCGCGACCTCTACCTACCACGCCATGGAGGGTCAAAAGAAGTCTGCAACCAAAAATGCATCACCACGTCGTGGTGATCATTCATCATGTCGTGGCAGCTTCAAAAAGCAAATCTTTAATAAAATAAAATGTACCTCAATATTTGGATGTTACATATCTCCCCCACTTGGATCAGAATTCATCCTCGAAGTTCGTTGCTGTAAGTAACTCTGGGTAATGATCTTTCATCTCTTCCTCAGGTTCCTAACTCTACTCTGAACCCTTATGACGCTGCCATTGCACCTTAACTAACCCCAATAACTTGTTGCGCAAGGTCTTCGTCTTCCTATCAATAATTTCAATCGACCTCTTTACATAATTCAGGAGCTCATCCACCTAAATATTATCCAATGGAACTATTGCAGAATCATCAGCTAGACATTTTCGCAACTAAGAGACATGGAATGTGTTGTGAATCTGGCTGAGCTCATCAGGCAGGTCCAACCGGTATGCAACCTTGCCCACCCGGGCAATAATCCTGAACGGACCAATTTACCTAGGGCCCAACTTGCCCCGCTTCTGGAATCGGAAAACACTTTTCCATGGTGACACCTTTAGAAGCACATAATCTCCCACCTGAAACTCAAGGTCTGATTGATGCCAGTCAGCATAATTCTTCTGGTAACTTTATGCGGTCTGTCGTCAACCTAGTACCTGCTGAATTAACTTGGTGGTCCTGAGCACTACCTCAGTACTCCCCATAAACTTGTGTTCGACCTCCCCCCAACAAACTAGGGTCCGACATTTCCTCCCATAAAGCATATCGAAATGAGGTCGATAGATACTGGTGAGATAAATGTTGTTGTAGGAGAACTTGGCCAATGGAAGATAAGTATCCCAACTTCTGCCAAAATCCAACACACACAATCTGAGCATATCCTCGAGCGTCTGGATAGTCCGCTCACTCTGTCCATCGGTCTGGGGTGGTATGTTGTGCTGGAATGCAGTTGAGTAACCAACTCCTCATGAAATTTCCTACAAAATCTGGAGGTGAAAAAAACATCTCGATCTGAAACCACCAAAACTGGCACCCTATGTCGGACTCTACCTCCCTGATGTATATGTCAACCAATTTCTCGACGGAGATACTCCCAACAATAGGTATGAAATAAGCACTCTTGGTCAATCTATCAACGATGACCCAAATGGAATCAAGCACACGTGCCGTCGTCTGGCAACTTAGTGATAAAATCCATGGAGATATCTTCCCATTTCCACATTGGAATGGGTAACACTTACATCTTGCCATGGGGCATCTGATGTTTGGCCTTGAATTTCCGGAAGGTCAAGCACCGCTCCACAAACCAAGCTATCTCCTCTTCATATATGACGACCAGTAACTCAACCTCAGATCCATATACATCTTCGTGGCCCCTAGGTGGATCGAAAACTTTGATTTATGGGCCTCCTCCAGTAGTGTGTGTCTAACCCCACCAGCAACCGGGACCCAAACCCTGCCACACTAAGTAAATAAACCCCGACTATCCCTGTCAAATAATGGAATCTGACCAATGATTTGCTCCTCATTCTAATTTTCCTTCTTTAAGACTTCCACTTGAACCTTCTTGATCATGTCTAACAGGGGAGAAACAATAACCATCCTCAAAAATATCTCTCTAATGTGTGTACTCATAGCCTTGCGACTCAACGAATCAGCCACGACATTTGCCTTCTCTGGGTGATATAAACTCTCGCAGTCATAATCCTTCACTACATCTAACCACCTCCGTTGTCTCATATTCATATTTGGCTGGTCCATTACTTATCTCAGACTCTTGTTGTCAGTGTAAATAGTTCAACTAACCCCATGAAAGTAATGCCTCAAAATCTTGATGGCAATAACCATAGCCCCCAACTCCATATCGTGCGTCTGGTAATTCGCCTCATGAGGCTTCAGCTGCCTCGAAGCGTAAGAAATCATGTGACATCTCTTCATGAGTACTACACCTAAAACCGAAATCGATGCATTACAATAAACCACGAAATCATCCATTCCCTCAGGAAGAGTGAGAATTGGAGGCTCACACAATTTTTGTCTCGGAGTCTTGAAAGCTGCCTGCTGATTAGGTCCCCACCGGAAAATGACATTATTCTTCGTCAAGCGGGTTAATGGTACAACAATCTTGGAGAAATCCTGAATAAATCTCTGATAATAGCCCGCTAAACCTAGAAAATTCTGAATCTCAAAGGGAGTCCTCAGAACCTCCCGCTGTATCACCGCATCAATCTTGATCGGGTCAACCAATATACCCTTTTGGTTGACGATGTGTCCCAGAAACTGCACCTCGCACAACCAGAACTCACATTTAGAGAACATGGCATAAATCTTCTCGCTCTTGGTCTCCAAAACTTCCCGAAAGTGCTCCATGTGCTACTCCTTGGTCTTGGAGTAAACCAAAATATCATTAATAAAAAAATCACCGAATGATCTAGCATGAGTTTATACACTCGGTTCATGAGTTCCATTAACATTGTTGGTGCAATGGTGAGCCTGAAAGGTATCACCACAAACTCGTAATGACCATAACGAGTCATGAAGTCTGTCTTCTGCACATCCTCGTCCTTGACCCTCATTTGATGGTAACTCGACCGCAAATCAATCTTGGAGAACCAAGATGCACCGTGAAGCTGGTAAAATAAATCGTCGATCCTCGGGAACGGATAATGGATCTTCATCGTTAACTTATTTAACTCTTGGTAGTTAATGCACATCCTGTGTGAATCGTCCTTCTTTTTCACGAACAGGATCGGTTCTCCCCATGACGAACTACTCGGCCTAATAATCCCCTTGTCTAGCAGCTCCTGCAGCTGTGTATATAACTCCTACATCTCTAGAGGTGCTAAACGATACGGTGACTTGTTTATCGGAGTCACACCGGGAATCAAATCAATCCGAAACTAAACCTGCCTATCGGGAGGAACTCCAGGTAAGTCCTCATGAAACGCAACGAGAAACTCCCGTACAATGGGCACATCGCCCACGGTCGTCGCCCCCTCAACTTGAGTATCCATCACATAGGCAAAAAATCCATAACAACCCTACTGAAGATATCTTCTAACCCTTGCAGCCGAATAGAGAGTCGGTCCAAGCTGAGCACCTTCACCATAAATAACAAATTCTCCTTACTTGGGGTTCCAACTCACTAACTGGTGCTCACTAAACGCTTGCTAAGCGCAAGAGATACAAAATCCCGGGAGCATCACTAAACTCTTGCTATGTGCAAGAGATACAAAAGATCGGGTAGCACCAGGATTGAACAGAACATGAGTAGTCATACCATTAACTAAGAAAGTTCCTATACATGATCAAATAAAATATGAGCATAAACAAAGAAAGCAGTAAAGATAAGATAAAGAGACATACCAGTAACCACATCAGGTGCTGCGTGCGCCTCTTCGGCTGTCAAATGGAATGTCCTGCTCTTCACCACAGGTGTCTCATCCTTTCCCTAGTGGTCATCAGTGATCCTCGAAGTGGCTGGTGTGGGGGCCACCACTGCTCCTCCTGTCAGTCTCGGGCAATCGACCTTTTTATGGTCTGTCTAATTGTAATGGAAGCAAATCATTGTACCCCTAGGGAAATCCCTACTAATATGACTAGTCTGTCCATATTTAAAAAACCTGATCCCGCTGCTCGACATGCGCGATTGTACGGCTTGCCGCACTTGCCACAATGGCTCCATATATGTTGGCCTCTAGGATGCGAATCAGTAATCATGGGCTATTTGGCCTGGCTCACTGTTGTATGTACCTACTCCCTCTTGCACTTCGCCCGAAGCTCCAGATCAATCTCCTGTTCCTGGGCTCTACCAATCATGTCATTCAGGGTTCTACACCCCGACAAGTTCACAAACTCGCTAATGGTAGTCATACTCTAAGGTGATCTAATGTATTACCATGAGCCCCCATAATCGACATTGTTTGACTAATAAGTGTTCCTCGCCACGACGCTTCATTGGATGTCGAAGAGTGAATAATAAGAAAGTTATCTTGTCGGGATTGTAGCTAGCAATCGCAGGTGGGGTTGTCAATCCCTGTATAGATCTATACATATCTTTCTAGCTCTTACAAGATTAAAAATTATAGGTAGCTGGGGAATGTTGAGTTTAACAAAGGCCTTTGGATGAATTAACAGCTCACTAACACATTGACCTTAGGTATTTATCTTTTATCCTTTACCTTTTATCTTAATCCTTCCTAGGGATTTCCTATAACTATCATAATATAAATCCTTTATCTTATATTTTATAATTATAACCTCTGATCTCATAATTTTGTATATAATATGTACACACACACACACACACACATATATATATATATATATATATATATATATGTAAATGTTCTGTTTTGCGATACATATCTATATACCCTAATTATGGTTATTTGAGAACAAGGTATTTGGACAGAGTAACAACAAAGTACAATGTATATCCTTATATTTGACCAGCATGACTTCAAGGTACTAGGTTATCCTAGGGATTTGGTTATTATAACATCTAGGTATTGGCTCTTCCTAGACTACCAGATATCATATCTCTTAGGTATAATATCATAGCATATAACTTGGCATAGTATCTATAGCATCATTATCCTAAGGCTTTAAGCTTTACAAAATGATTTGATATTTATAACTATAATAGGGGCCGTGTACTTACACTAGTCGCACGAAAACCTTTTATGTAGGGTTGAATCGGCCTTGGGACTTTGGGAATACCTCCAAAGAGGTGGCTACTTCAAGATTGAGAGTGAGAGAGAAATTGAGAGGTGTGAGGACTAGAAATGGCACAACCCTCTATTTCTAGTTGAGTTTTGGAGGTGAGTGTCGGGCAAATATCTTCGCGCACCGTGCATAAACATCGTGGCTCCATCCGAAAGTTTCCATGTGTCACTCCTCCACTCAGCCACATCTCTCGCAATCTACTCAAATCTGGTGTCATGTGCGCAGTGTGTGGAGACACGCACCTGGCGTGCACGAAAAGATTTTATAAAAATCATAACTTCTTCATGTGAACTCCGAACTAAGCCCTCTCTATATCTATGTGATGATCTCATTGGGTACTACAACTCTCCTTTAGGTTGTTTTGGCTAGTTTTGACTTTCATTTTCATTCCTGACAGGGTTTAAAATAAATGATTTTTCAAAAATCGTATCTCTTTCATACGTACCCCATTTTCATCAAACTTTTTTCTAAAGTTTATATCTCGAGGAGTACTATGAAACCCCTTTTTACACTTTTAGTCAAAACTCAACCAATCTCTAAGTACTGTTTTGGCATAGTTAATTTTAATTACGCGGTTGATGTCTATTTTTGATAAAATCCATAACTTTTTTCTTTGGAGTCGTATTTTTACAAATTTTATATCCTTGAGATCATGTTAACGAGTACTATCCAAGTACGTTAACCAGCTTAGAAAGCAGTACAACTTTTCGGACGCTAATTTTTTAGTCTAATGGAGGTTTTTATCAATTGAATGTAACAACCTATTTGATTCTTATTATCTCAAAAATCAAGTATTACAATGCTAAGCTATTACATTTATTTTCCTACTCTTTTCTAATGGAAATCAGTGATGGAAACCTCTCGGTTGTCACAGTCTCCCCTTGTTTAGGAAAATTCGTCCTGAAATTTTATCTTGTCGTCGGGCTTCCTTTAAGCACGTGAGGGTACCTGTCCTTCCTTTGGTCCTCTCATTCCTATGTGTACTCTGGCCCTCGCTTAGAGTTCCAATGCACCTTGACAATGGGAATCCGAATTTTTTTGAGTCGTTTGACCTGTCTGTCCATTATTTCGACTGGCTCTTCGATGAAGTTCAGTTCAGGGTTAATCAAAATTTTATCAAGTGGAATGATGAGCGTATCGTCATAAAGGAACTTCTTAAGATTTGACACATGGAAGACGTCATGCATGTTATTAATCTTTTGGGGGTAACCTAAGTCGACACGCGACTGGACCTATCCTTTCGAGGATTTCGAATGGTCCTATGTACATTGGATTTAGTTTACTCCGCTTTTTGAATATTATAACTCCTTTGCAAGGAGATACATTGACCATCACCTTGTATCCAACTTGGACCTCTTCCATGACTCAAAGTTGATGATATCCCGATCTCAATTCGATCTTAGAGAAGTAATTGGATCCTTGCTATTGATCGAAGAGATCGTCTATTTGGGGTAATGGATATATATTCCTAATGGTCAACTAATTTAGCTCTCTATAGTCTATACACATTCTAAAAGATCTGTCATTCTTCTTGAAAAATAGAACGGGTGCCCCCTAAGGTGAAAACCTTGGTCTAATGAAACTCTTGTCAAGAAGTTCTTGTAGTTGGTTGGGGAGCTCTTTCATCTCCTTGGGTGCCAATCTATAAGGAGACTTCGCTATTGGGGAAGCTCCTGGAACTATATCAATTCAAAACTCTACTTGTCGATCTGGCGGTAGACCTGGTAGATCTTCAGGGAATACATCAGGGAAATCACACACCTGAGGTACTTCCTCTATATTTTTCTTCTTATTGTCTTTTCTATTGACAATATGAGCTAAGAAGGCGAAATACATTTTTTGCAAGTAATTTCTAGCCTTCATGCAGGAGATGATCCTAAGGTTTCTACCGGGTTTGTCGCCATAGACGATTAAGAGTTCTCCGTTTGGTAGGGGTAGACGTAAGGCTTTCTCGAAGCATAGCACCTCGA
The DNA here is from genome assembly GCF_052849685.1 of Lactuca virosa. Lineage (NCBI taxonomy): Eukaryota > Viridiplantae > Streptophyta > Magnoliopsida > Asterales > Asteraceae > Lactuca > Lactuca virosa. The sequence goes on from NC_136430.1 coordinate 339,356,515, forward strand.
CGTGGTTAGAGGATATCCAGTCCATACTGATGACAATGTCAAAATTCCAATGACCATTCGCATAAGGTCGATGAGAAAAGTATGCTTATCTAACGTTAAGGCATAGGTCCTAAGTATTTATTTAACACTACCGACTTGACCGTTAGCCATTTCTACCCTATAGGCTTCCCTAAGTTTACTAGAGGGGTGATCTAACAATTTCCTAAATTCAGGAGTAATATAGCTTCTATCTCCGTCGGTATCAAAAATTATATTTTCATATAATTTATTGATTAGGAACGTACCCGTCACCGCCGTTGGATATTGGATGGCCTCTCTTTCTCCTTTGACAAATGCTCTACCTCTAGCATTATCTCCCTGACCTCTCAACATTGGATTATTCCTTTTGATATGTCTAATCTCGTTACACTCATTGTACGCTCGGCTATATATGGTTGCAGTTCCTTGATTGGGTGAGGTTTCACATCTGTTGGCAAGATGACCTTTCTTTCCGCAGTTGGTAAAGACCCAACATGCTCCATTGTAACGAAACCCACACTCATTACATCTAGGGCTACTTCCAGAGGTAGTCTCTGTCGAGGGTGTTTGATGTGTGATTTATATATATATATATATATATATATATATATATATATATATATACATATATATATATATATATATATATATATATATATATATATATATATATATATATATATATATATATATATATATATATATATATGAAACATCCCAAAAGTACGGCCCAAAATTTTCATTTTTCAATCATAATAAAAATCATAAACCATCCAGTATCACAAGTCAAATCGTAATTCATGTATCATAACACATCATAAAATCTGTCTCATATATAAATCTCATAACAAAATATCAGAGTAAAACTCCCAGGCTGAAAACTGTGGTGTGTGTCATGCGATCATCCCGCGCCCTTCCCTTTGCTAGTGGAAGTACCTGAAACCAAAACTGAAAACCGTAAGCACGAAGCTTAGTGAGCTCCCCCAAACTACCACATACCATACAATAACACATAAAACACATACTGGGCCTTGCCCACTGCATCAGACCACAGTCCGGAATAACTTGGGCCTTGCCCACTGCATCGGACCGGAGTCCGGACTAACTTGGGTCGTGCCCACTACACCGGACCGAAGTCCGGAATAACTTGGGCCTTGCCCACTGCATCGGACCGAAGTCCGGACTAACTTGGGCCTTGCCCACTGCATCGGACCGAAGTCCGGACTAACTTGGGCCTTGCCCACTGCATCTGACCGAAGTCCGGACTAACTTGGGCCTTGCCCACTGCATCGGACCAGGGTCCGGAATAACTGAACATATCATATACATAAACATGTAACATAAACATATAACTACTGCATCGGACCGTAGTCCGGAACACAAGGCACATAACATAAACATGCATCAATCACAAAGACATCAAGCATACATACTACTTCTCGGGACCACCCCGGCATCAGACCGAAGTCCGCAAACATATAAACTGCATCGGGCTAACCCCGGCATCGGACCGAAGTCCGGAACTACTAATAACTAAACGGGTCGACATTGTGGCCGTAGACCCGTTCCTAAAGGAGGAAACTCACCTCGCATAACTGGCTGCTGAAACTCTGAGCGGAAAATATCTGGCTACTGCTCCGGCGACTCTCCGACTATAATTTCCACAACGACACTTAGTCAGAAACTGATTTCTATCCTTAGGGTAAAATGACCATTTTACCCCTGGCTAAAGTCCACATCCTGGTCAAAGTCAACTTTCCAGTTGACCGGACTCGCCGAGTTGGCCCGCCAACTCGCCGAGTCCCAATCCTTTCATCTATCCCCAACTCCTCTCCACTCATCGAGTTTAGCAAGAACTCGACGAGTTCTCCTTCAACCATATCCACGGGACAATCTTCATCTGACTCGCCGAGTTCCTCCTGAACTCGTCGAGTTTATCCTCATCATATGAATGTGTCTAGTCTGTGACTCGCCGAGTTGTATGAACAACTCGTCGAGTCCGTCTTCATGAGTTGAGAGATGGCCTTGCACTCGCCGAGTACGTTCCTGCACTCGTCGAGTCCCATGGTTTCCAGATCCATGGCTATGTCCATTTCGTTGAGTCCCTTCCCTGGACTCCTCTAAAACCCTTCAAAACTCAACTGGGTTCCTCTGAATCATAACATTTTTGGGAATCAACCCATGACTCGCCGAGTCCCAAGAATGACTCGTCGAGTCTATGCATATCCAAGTCTATAACTTGACTTCTGATGTGCAAAACTCATCCAGAAGGTAGATCTAGGCTCCTAAGATCGGTATAACACGTAAAGTCATGAACTTTACGTTCATGCATGTGATTTTTATGCTCAAAAGACCACAAATGAGGTTTATTTCATACTTGGGGTTCTCATGGCCATAAAGATGGCACCTTTATGCCATGAGGACCCTCTAAGGTTGCAGATCTGAGTGCAAATCGACTTGGGACGTCCAAGTCTCAAAGGTCAAGCTCCTTGGACCCAAAACCTCATAAAGATGACCACAAAGAGATCTAAGAAACTACAAGTCAAGCATGAGGCTTGATTACCAGAAAGTGAAGAGAAGCTGATGTTGTTCTTGGATCTACAATCTCCTCTTGACGTCCTCCTTCTTCCTCTTCTTCTCACAAGCTTCAAAATACACCAAACAACTATCAAAATCACCAAGGAAGCTCAAGATTGCTTATGGAGGATTAGGGTTTTGGGATCAATACTCTGGAGGTGATGGAGGCTGGACAAGAGGCCCATAATGTTGCTTAAATAGGGTGCAAACCCTAAATATTAGGGTTTTCCCAAGACTGGCCTACTCTTCGAGTCAAGACGCGGACTCGCCGAGTAGATCACTTAAACCCGCGTCTAATCCTGGCATCTACTCGACGAGTTAGGGCTACTACTCGTCGAGTAGCTCTTTATAAAAAGACATTTAATGAATTAATACGTACCAGGAACGGGGCGTTACAATTCTCTCCCCACTTATCTTAGACTTCGTCCTCGAAGTCTGTTGTCTCTGGAAACAACTCCGGGTAGTGCTCCCTCATCTCTTGCTCGGGCTCCCACGTCCACTCCGAACCCTTGCGGTGCTGTCACTGCACCTTAACTAACTCTAACCTTTTGTTCCTCAGCTCCTTCGTCTTGGGATCCAAAATCGCCACTGGTCTCGCGATGTAGTTCAGGCTATCGTCAACCTGAATGTCCTCAAGGGGTACCACTGCTGACTCATCCACTAAGCACTTCCGCAACTGAGAAACATGGAAAGTGTTGTGGATCTGGTTGAGCTCTGCTGGAAGATCTAGTCGATTAGCAACCCGACCCACCCGGGCCAAAACCTTAAACGGACCAATGAACCTGGGGCCCAGCTTGCCCCGCTTCCGAAATCTGATAACACCCTTCCAGGGTGACACCTTCAGGAGGACCATATCGCCCACCTGAAACTCCAAGCCCGAACGCCGCTTGTCGGCGTAACTCTTCTGCCGACTCTGAGCAGTCTGGAGCCTGCTCCGGACTTGCTGAATCCGCCCTTAGTCTTGAGTACCACCTCTGTACTCCCCATGACTCGCTGACCGACCTCATCCCAACAGATTGGGGTCCTACACTTCCTCCCGTAGAGCATCTCGAAGGGAGGTCGGTCTATACCGGAGTGGTAGCTGTTGTTATACGAAAACTCCGCTAACGGAAGATACGTATCCCAACAGCCACCAAAATCTAGCACACATGCCCGAAGCATGTCCTGAAGAGTTTGAATCGTCCTCTCACTCTGCCCGTCCGTCTGAGGATGGAAAGCCGTGCTGAAGTGGAGACGAGTAGCCATCTCGTCGTGAAACCGCTTTTAAAACGTGGAAGTAAACCGGACATCTCGGTCTGACACCACCGAGACAGGAACTCCATGACGTGCCACTACCTCTCGCACGTAAATCTCGGCCAGCTTCTCGGCCGAGATACTCTCCTGGATTGGTATAAAATGGGCGCTCTTGATCACCCGATCCACGATAACCCATATCGAATCCACCCCGCTTGCGGTCCTGGGATGCTTAGTAATAAAATCCATAGTAAAATCCTCCCACTTCCACACGGGAATGTCCAATGGCTGCATCTTGACATGCGGCCTCTGGTGCTCCGCCTTGACCTTCCTGCAGGTCAGGCATCTTTCCACATACCAAGCTACGTCCCGCTTCATGCAGGGCCACCAGTAATCGGGTCGAAGATCCCTGTACATCTTCGTCGCCCCTGGATGGATGGAGAACCGAGACTTGTGGGCCTCAACCATCAACACCTGTCGTACTCTTCGCCAGTATGGTACCCAGACCCTCCCATGCAGGGTCAACAATCCTTGATTTCCGTAATTAAACGAAGCTACTCGACCCACTATCCTCTCGTACTTCTGGCGCTATTCCTTCAGGTTCTCGACCTGTGCCTCCCGGATATGTTCCAGTAATGGAGTAACCACTGTCATCCGCAGACAGATATCTCGGATCGGAGCCGCCACCGCCTTGCGGCTCAGGGCGTCGGCCACGACGTTGGCCTTGCCCGGGTGATAAAGGATCTCACAGTCATAATCCTTTACCACATCTAACCACCGACGCTGTCTCATGTTCAGATTCGGCGGATCCATGAGGTACCTCAAATTCTCGTGGTCCGAGTAGATAGTACACCGGACCCCATAGAGGTAATGTCGCCAAATCTTGAGGGCGAACACTACAGCCCCCAACTCCAAATCATGCGTCGGGTAGTTAGCCTCGTGAGGCTTCAACTGTCTCGAGGCATAAGCTATCACATGCCCCCGCTGCATCAACACTACTCCCATACCTGTGATCGAAGCGTCACGGTAGACTACAAAGTCATCAACTCCCTCTGGCAGGGTAAGAATCGGCGCCTCGCACAGTCGTTGCCTGAGCGTCTCAAAGGCTGTCTGCTGCTCAGGACCCCAACGAAACACCACCGACTTCTTCGTCAGTCGGGTCAGCGGAACTGCTATCTTGGAGAAATCCTGGATGAATCTCCTGTAGTACCCTGCCAAAACCAGGAAGCTCCGAATCTCGGATGGAGACCTCGGGACCTCCCACTGCATCACGGCCTCAATCTTGGCCGGATCTACTAATATACCCTTCTGGTTGACAAGGTGCCCCAGAAACTGCACCTCGTGCAACCAGAACTCTCACTTGGAGAACTTTGCGAAAAGTCTCTCCCTCCTCAAGGTCTCAAGCACCTCCCTCGGGTATTCCTCATGCTGCTCCTCAGTCTTGGAATAAACCAAGATATCATCAATGAATACTATCACAGACCGATCCATCATCGGTCTGCACACGCGGTTCATGAGGTCCATGAACGCGGCTGGAGCATTGGTGACCCCAAACTGCATCACCACAAACTCATAATGACCATAGCGGGTCCTAAAAGCGGTCTTCTGCACATCATCATCTCTGACCCGCATCTGGTGATACTCGGACCGTAGATCAATCTTGGAAAACCAAGATGCTCCCTGAAGCTGATCGAACAAATCATCTATCCTCGGGAGTGGGTAACGGTTCTTCACCGTTACCTTATTCAGCTCCCGGTAATCAATGCACATACGGTGTGACCCATCCTTCTTCTTTACAAACAGGATCGGGGCTCCCCATGGTGAACTGCTCGGCCTGATAAAACCCTTGTCTAGTAGCTCTTGCAGCTGCGTAGATAACTCCTGCATCTCGGGAGGAGCCAACCGATACGGTGCATTGGCTATCGGAGCCGCACCAGGAACCACACAATCCGAAACTCAACCTGTCTCTCAGGAGGTATCCCAGGCAAATCCTCCGGGAATACATCCGGGTACTCTCGTACCACCGGTACATCATCAACCGTCGCCTTACCCTTATCCCGGGTATCCATAACATAGGCGACGTACCCCGCGCAACCCTGCTGGAAATAGCATCTCGCTCTCGCTGCTGAACAAAGAATCGGTCCGCGCTGTGGCCTCTCGCCCTGAATCACTAACTCTCCCCCACTAGGAGTGCGGACCCTCACCAACTGTAGCTCACAATCAATCACTGCTCCATTGGAACTCAGCCAATCCATGCCCACTATAATCGTGTTCCCTCGCAGGGGAATAGGAACCAAATATACTGGGAACTGCTCATCAAATAACCGCAATGTACATCCTCTATGAACTCTCGCAACCCTGACGATCCTGTCATCTGCTATCTCCACGTCGAGTGGGCAATCTAGCTCCCCCGGATGTCACACCCCCAAACCAGACGGCAGAAACGTCCGGGGGTGGAGGACTTCATTTGTAGTATCACAACACATGCATTATAGTAATCAGAGTACAAACAACCGTTGTATTTAAAAGTATAAATATTTACATGTGTTTCAACCTTGTATTATGAAACTAAATAGTTGTACAAAAGAAGAAAAAAATACGTAAATAGCTCCATCTTCTCAAAAGCTCGGGGTGTACCTGCCTACTGGTTCCCTGAGAATAAAAGTAATTTGAAAAGAGAGTATCAACATAAAGTTGAGTGAGTGCATAAGTATTTCTGTTTTGAAAGAATGTCTTCTGTTTCTTGAATATATAACTGTTTCCAGAAAACTCTATATTTTCTGATGTATATGAAAAGTAGTTTTAGTTGTATAACAACTGTTCTATTTGTAAACCAATGTTTTGTATTTGTAATCCTTTTGTAAACTTGTATCTATGAGTATGTCTGAATTCATTAACTGTTATTGTAAACTGTAATGTATTACTGTAAATTGTATCTGGTAAACTAGTACTTTGAAGTAGTACATAAGTTTAGTTAACAATACACTAACGTATTGTCAATATCTTTTAATGAGTTATTATAACCATACTGACTAGATGGCCTGACCCAACGCTATGAGTGCGCTGAAAGTTGATGATAACAATTGTCACTCACAGTGGCTGGTGTGGGGGCCACCACTGCTCCTCCTGTCAGTCTCGGGCAATCGGCCTTTTTATGGCCTGTCTAATTGTAATGGAAGCAAATCATTGTACCCCTAGGGCAATCCCTACTAATATGACTAGTCTGTCCACATTTAAAAAACCTGATCCCGCTGCTCGACATGCGCGATTGTACGGCTTGCCGCACTTGCCACAACGGCTCCATATATGTTGGCCTCTAGGATGAGAATCAGTAATCATGGGCTATTTGGCCTGGCTCACTGTTGTATGTACCTGCTCCCTCTTGCACTTCGCCCGAAGCTCCAGATCAATCTCCTGTTCCTGGGCTCTACCAATCATGTCATTCAGGGTTCTACACCCCGACAAGTTCACAAACTCTCTAATGTCATCTTTCAGCATATCATTATATCTCATCTTCTTTGTCTCCTCATCTGCAGCATACTGTGGAACCATTAAATCCCTATCTCAGAACATGGCGGTGATCTCCGCCACAATCTCAGTAGTCTGGCTAAGGTCCCGGAACTCCCTCACCAACCGTTGTACCTCAATCGTAGGTGTAAACTCCTCCTGGAACCTCTTCACAAACTCCTACCAAGTCACGGACACCACAGTGGAAGATCCCAATGCATGACCGACCTCCTCTCACCAATCATGGGCTCGATCCCTCAGAAGGCAAGATGCAAACCCCACCTTCTCCCCCTCAGGGAAGAAGCTCGTTTGCTGAGCATTCTCCATGTCAGTGATCCATCAGTGGATAGGAATGGGGTCCTCTTCCCTAAAGAACTCCGGAGCTCCGCAAGCTTTGAACTCCCAAAAAGAGGGAGTCCACGCTCCTAACTGTCCTGCCGCGATCTCGGCCTGAAAGGCCCAAAAAATGCTCCTTAATCCACTCTATGATGGTACCAAAAATCACAAGGGTTCCCTCCATAATACTGCGAGTAATATCCGATGTGATAAACTCGTGCAACCGCTCATCAATCGGTTCTGCACCAGAGCCAGAACCAGAACTAGAAGCTCCTCATCGAGTGGTCACCATACTGAAATACAAAAATACAAATGATCAGAATAAACTCAAGGGAACTACCACTCTGCAGGCTCCTTAGAACTTATAAGACCGTCCTTGACTCGAGTACAGATCCTATGCTTTCAGTAGTATGGGCCCAATACTACCTTGTACACCTATTTGTAGTTTTCTCAAGATCCATCCTGGATCCTCTACGTCACCTTTCTAAAACCATAAACACACAGATCGTATCCTAAGAAGCATACATATCCCACTATGACATTTCCGAGGCCCTCCTAGGAATCCTCGACCCGCCAACCTCTGCAATACTAGGAACCTTTACTAACACTGATGTTTCCCTTATGCATGCAAACTGCACACAAAATGGAACCAGATAAACTGTTGAATATTGATTCTACATAAGCCCACAACCAGACAATGAACAAAAAGTAAGACCAAAATAATCATTTTAGGGCTCTATGATCCCAATCATATACAAATTTTAAAGCATACATGTAGTAATTAACTAAGCCGATATTAATCCCGAGTAATACATATCATCCGGTCTACTAAGGCTATAAGGCATCACACAAATCAGACAGTTCTGGCATATGATTCCTGAAGGTATCCTTAGCCATACTCTAGCATGAAATTCTCATATTAGGCATACTAGTCATAATACATTGGTATAGGTATTTTGGGAATCACTTACTTACGCTCGGTTGATTGCACGCATCACACCACCTTTTCTTTGTAAAAATAAATTTTTTTAGATTTTTTTTCATTTGAAGAGATTACTAATTCCTCAGTTTGAGTTCTGACACACCAGAAAGTGTTCCTGAATCCCTCATACCAAGGCTCTAATACCAATTTGTAACATCCAAATATACTAAGTAAAAAAAAATTTCTTCAAGTCAAACCAAAACATCCATTCATTCACTCCAAAAACCCAATCAAAGTATAAAATGTATCAAATAGTTGTCAGAGTACAAAACAAGTCATAGAATGCGGAACACTGGTGGATGTTGTGTGATCATGCCAGGCCCTTCCCTGTATGGAAGTACCTGAAAACAATAAACCACATAACCGTAATGTCACACCCCCGACCGGCGGCAGAAACGTCGGGCGATGCGAATGAGGGGAGATTGGGTCGACACACACACAAACACACACACACACACATATATATATATATATATATATATATATATATATATATATATATATAACATAACATAAAAGAATACCACAAACATTTCTTTTATTGATTATAATTTATTCTGGGATTACGTTGTTTTTTTAAAGGACAAGTACGCTTCCTAATCAGGACTAAAGACGATAAACAGACGGTACAAAATTCAAGCAGCTTCCTTGCAGGCTTCCTCCTTCTTGACATGACTATCCTCTTCCTCCTTGACATGACTATCCTTCTCCTCGACACAACTATCCTCTACACTCATCTCCCTCAGAATACATGTATTTTTTAAAACGTCAACATAATGTTGGTGAGTGCACAGTTTTTTACAGTTTTCGACTTTTATTGGGTTTTATTTTTTAAGAATCCTTTTTGTTTCCGAAAAACCTTTCCTAAAGTTTTTTAGCAACCCTTGCGTACTATCTTTTAGGATATCTAACGATCCTATCTTATTATCTTCCAGGATATCTAACGATCCTATTTTAGTATCTTATTAGGATATATTTATTAATCCTAATTTACTATCTTTGTAGGATATCTAACGATCCTAACATATTTTATCTACCATTGTAAAGCGTCCCTAATGGTAGTCATACTCTAAGGTGATCTAATGTATTACCATGAGCCCCCATAATCGACGTTGTTTGACTAATAAGTGTTCCTCGCCACGACGCTTCATTGGATGTCGAAGAGTGAATAATAAGAAAGTTATCTTGTCGGGATTGTAGCTAGCAATCGCAGGTGGGGTTGTCAATCCCTGTATAGATCTATACATATCTTTCTAGCTCTTACAAGATTAAAAATTATAGGTAGTTGGGTAATGTTGAGTTTAACAAAGGCCTTTGGATGAATTAACAGCTCACTAACACATTGACCTTAGGTATTTATCTTTTATCCTTTACCTTTTATCTTAATCCTTCCTAGGGATTTCCTATAACTATCATAATATAAATCCTTTATCTTATATTTTATAATTATAACCTCTGATCTCATAATTTTGTATATAATATGTACACACACACACACACACACACACACACATATATATATATATATATATATATATATATATATATATATATATATATATATATATATAATATATATGTAAATGTTCTGTTTTGCGATATATATCTATATACCCTAATTATGGTTATTTGAGAACAAGGTATTTGGACAGAGTAACAAGAAAGTACAATGTATATCCTTATATTTGACCAGCATGACTTTAAGGTACTAGGTTATCCTAGGGATTTGGTTATTATAACATCTAGGTATTGGCTCTTCCTAGACTACCAGATATCATATCTCTTAGGTATAATATCATAGCATATAACTTGGCATAGTATCTATAGCATCATTATCCTAAGGCTTTAAGCTTTACAAAATGATTTGATATTTATAACTATAATAGGGGCCGTGTACTTACACTAGTCGCACGAAAACCTTTTATGTAGGGTTGAATCGGCCTTGGGACTTTGGGAATACCTCCAAAGAGGCGGCTACTTCAAGATTGAGAGTGAGAGAGAAATTGAGAGGTGTGAGGACTAGAAATGGCACAACCCTCTATTTCTAGTTGAGTTTTGGAGGTGAGTGTCGGGCAAATATCTTCGTGCACCGTGCATAAACATCGTGGCTCCATCCGAAAGTTTCCATGTGTCACTCCTCCACTCAGCCACATCTCTCGCAATCTACTCAAATCTGGTGTCATGTGCGCAGTGTGTGGAGACACGCACCTGGCGTGCACGAAAAGATTTTATAAAAATCATAACTTCTTCATGTGAACTCCGAACTAAGCCCTCTCTATATCTATGTGATGATCTCATTGGGTACTACAACTCTCCTTTAGGTTGTTTTGGCTAGTTTTAACTTTCATTTTCATTCCTGACAGGGTTTAAAATAAATGATTTTTCAAAAATCGTATCTCTTTCATACGTACCCCGTTTTCATCAAACTTTTTTCTAAAGTTTATATCTCGAGGAGTACTATGAAACCCCTTTTTACACTTTTAGTCAAAACTCAACCAATCTCTAAGTACCGTTTTGGCATAGTTAATTTTAATTACGCGGTTGATGTCTATTTTGACAAAATCCATAACTCTTTTCTTTGGAGTCGTATTTTTACAAATTTTATATCCTTGAGATCATGTTAACGAGTACTATCCAAGTACGTTAACCAGCTTAGAAAGCAGTACAACTTTTCGGACGCTAATTTTTTAGTCTAATGGAGGTTTTTATCAATTGAATGTAACAACCCATTTGATTCTTATTATCTCAAAAATCAAGTATTACAATGCTAAGCTATTACATTTATTTTCCTACTCTTTCCTAATGGAAATCAGTGATGGAAACCTCTCGGTTGTCACAGTCTCCCCTTGTTTAGGAAAATTCGTCCTGAAATTTTATCTTGTCGTCGGGCTTCCTTTAAGCAGGTGAGGGTACCTGTCCTTCCTTTGGTCCTCTCATTCCTATGTGTACTCTGGCCCTCGCTTAGAGTTCCAATGCACCTTGACAATGGGAATCCGAATTTTTTTGAGTCGTTTGACCTGTCTGTCCATTATTTCGACTGGCTCTTCGATGAAGTTCAGTTCAGGGTTAATCAAAATTTTATCAAGTGGAATGATGAGCGTATCGTCATAAAGGAACTTCTTAAGATTTGACACATGGAAGACGTCATGCATGTTATTAATCTTTTGGGGGTAACCTAAGTCGACACGCGACTGGACCTATCCTTTCGAGGATTTCGAATGGTCCTATGTACCTTGGATTTAGTTTACTCCGCTTTTTGAATATTATAACTCCTTTGAAAGGAGATACATTGACCATCACCTTGTATCCAACTTGGAACTCCAGGGGTTTATGTCTTACGTAGGCGTAGCTCTTTTGATGATCACGTGCTGCCTTCATGTGTTCTCTTATCTACACTGTCTTTTTAGTCGTCTCGTGGATAATCTATGGGCCTATTCGAAGGGTATCCTCTACAAATTTCTTGGCTAGTTAGGTATCGCCAACTTCTGTCCTACAAATGGGAGATCAACATTTTCGGCCGTATAGTTGTAACACCCAAAAATTCAAACCAATTTAAACTTTTTAAAAACATTTCAAACCATTAAAAATCATTACAACTTTGTTTTCAAAATGTATAATATCATAGTTTTCCCAGAAACATAGACAAAACATGAGGAGCTGTACGATCAAGCCTTCGCCTTGCCGCGATCCCCTGATGTACCTAAAACAATAAACTGAAACTGTAAGCCCGAGAGCTTGGTGAGTTACCCCCAGAATACCAACGCCATACAGATATATCCATATCATATAAACATATAAGCAAACAATACAGCATGCGTAATGACCCATCAGTCTGACTGGACCGAATCCCAGTCCTCAGTCTATCTTGACCGCTCTCCGAGCCCTCGGCACGTCTGGACCGCCCTCCTCGGGGCCTTCAGCCTATCCGGACCGCTCGATGGGCCTTCGGCCTGACTAGATTTGCTCGGCCCGGGCCTGCAGTCTACCCGGTCCGCCCTGGGTGTCTTGGCCTACTGCACACAGCAAGACCTGCCTCAACCCTTTCCCCAAACCAATAAACATGTGCACATACATATAAACAAGTAAACATGCAGATCTTAACAGATCACTTACATGGAAATCATCCTATCACCAGGATACCGATCTAACCGATCTCTAACATAGCAACCATCCTAAACCAGGATGAAATCTAATCATAGCAATAACATAGAGACCATCCTAACCCAGGATGTAAATCATAAAGGGCCGGCCTTGGTGCCGTAGACTCTGCTGATATAGTGAGGAGAACTCACCTCACAATGTCGCACTGAAGTGATAGGCTCAAACTCTCGAATCACCAAAACGAACTCCACCACCTATAGTCACCATAAAACCCCTTTTTATAAATTTCCAAATTACCAAAATACCCTCAGAAGTCAACTGGTCAACTCTTGGTCAAAGTCAAAGTCCACAGTCAAAGTCAACAGTCCATGTTGACTCGACTCGTCGAGTGTAGTTCACCGACTCGTCGAGTCCTTCCTGAACTCGAGAAGTCGTGAAATCCTTGATTGGCTCGTCGAGTTCCCTTTTAACTCGACAAGTTCATACGTCTCCAAGAATTGGGAGAAACCCTAGCCGACACGCCGAGTCTTCGAACGACTCGCCGAGTCCAAGGTAATCTTCAACGGGCTCGCCGAGTTTGTTCATCAACTCGACGAGTTCACGACCATCTTCATATGACTCGCTGAGTTGACTATGCAACTCGCCGAGTCCTTGCAGACCCTTTTTAAACCATGCCAAGGTTCCGGATTACAGATCCAAGCTTCTAAGGCATGTTTATCACGTAAAGTTGCAAACTTTACACACATGCAAGGCCCTAAAGGCTCTAAATGACCAATCTAAGCTTCTAATGGAGCTTTACACCTTAGGAGAGTCTCATCCTTGCAAGAGCTAGAAACTTTATGGACTTAGGACTCAAAAGAGGTTCAGATCTGAAGTTTCAACTTCAGATCTAGCTCCCATACCAAAATCCCTTCATGAATAACTAAAGAAAGCCCTAGTTTTCACATATGAATGATTCTAGAAGAAAAAGAGGTTAAGGTAACAGCTGGTTACCTCCAAAACGTGCCCAAACTGAATTAGACTCTGAATCCACACAGAAATCTTGATGCTAGCCTCTTGATCTACAAATTTCCTTCACAAAAGTCACTTCCCAAAGCTCCAAAACATTCTCCAAGCTCTCACTCATGGAAATTAGGGTTTCTAGGTCTCAAGGGGGTGATAGAGGACAGTGGGAGGCGCTAATGGTCCAATATATAGGGTGCAAAACCCTGAAAATTAGGGTTTCCACTGCCAGCTCCTACTCGTCGAGTCCCTTATGCCGACTCGACGAGTCACTCATTAATTGACGTGTCCTGGCCCGCTGCTACTCAATGAGGCATAGCGCCAACTCGTCGAGTAGACCTTAGACATGATGTCTAAATGGAAAAATTAGTAATACCTGACAGTTAGGATGTTACAATAGTGCTTCGAACGATGCTGCTTTGATGCTTGTGTGATAGTTATGATTGTATGAGAACTCAAGAAGAGGAAAGTGAGTATCCCATGCACTTCTGAAATCTATCACACATTCTTTGAGCATGTCTTCCAGCGTTTGGATGGTCCTTTCACTTTGGCCATTGGTCTGCGGATGATAAGTTGTACTCATATCCAGATGTGTACCGAGGGAATTTTGCAAACTTTGTCTGAAGGGAGAGGTAAACCTACTATCTGTTGGGTTATGAGCATTCTAACACTCCTAAGTGTACATGCAACCCTAAATACCTTGGATCTATGTTTTCTCTATTATACATACAATTATGAACATCCAAGGTATTATCCTAATCTAGCATACAAAATAATAAATATAACAAGATAGAATACATACCTCTTTGATGTAGAATGTCTTCATGAAGCTTGAGTGCCTAGTGCCCCAAGTGTGACACCTCAAATGGTTCACACAACACCAAATACACTTGGAATAACTTGAGAGAAACTTGAACACTCCTTGAAATCGTCTAGCTCTCACACTCACACATTAGTGCACGATTTCTTGAGCCATGAGATTCTTTTATATGGTGGCTATTAGGGTTACACCATGTAACTCATAACTTTACCCATTCCTTATGCTCCATGGATTTTAACCTCCATGGAGTATCCATGGGTCACTCCATGGACTTAGTCCAACATAAGGAATCTTGGATCACAAGCCCACATATATAAGAATGAATGATTTACACAATCAACCCATATATTTAATTAGTCTCCTTTTGATCACTTAATTAATTCCAAATTAATTCTTGATCAATACTAATTAAATAACCTTATTAATATATTAGAACTTATAATATATTAACCAACCTTAAGTGTTATTTCTCTCATTATAGTCTATCCAAATGCATGATGCCATGCAACCCAAATGGACCATGCCGGGTCGGGTCAAGTCTTACCAATTATAGTTATGGACTTAGACATTAATCCAACAATCTCCCACTTGGATAAGTCTAAAACTATTATTGCGTATGACTTCAGGAACCGATCAGCAATCGTAGCTCTCAAAAGCTTCTGTCGAACTCTGACCTTGTCGATGAACTCTAACCTTTGTCAATGACTTGTCCATTAGATAAGGGATCATATATTCCTCCATTCTAGATATCATATGGACTGAGACATGGATTATCAATCATTCTCTCTGTCCATTTGTTGTTTCCCGATTTCCGATTCATGATGACTGACTGATTGAACAAATCAAATCAGTCCTGGCTTGGCCAAGCACTCACATGTATCATCTTTAAATCATCGAGGGGCCCATAGATATCGCTTTTATCACGAAGGTAAAAGGAATGGATAAACTTCGACTCATATGGCTTGTTCTACTACTTGTTGAATCATACACAAAGGCACTTTTTATAACATCGAGTTACCGAATGCGTTTTCGTGCAATCAATGTACAACCAACTCATAGTAACAACTCATATCTCTAGGTTTGAAGAATATAAGATATTATCGTCTCATGATCACTCGTGATAAAATCCATGAAGTGATTCAAATGAGCGCGGGTTGAATCCAATACTCAGAACTTATGAGCACTCATGAGTGTTGTAGCACCACTTTGTCAACCAACTTGGACCTCTACAAACCAACCCATGACAGTCTTGATTCATATCTACTTCCAACATATGACTGACTGTGGATGGTTTGAATAACTTAATCATTCAGGAAGAGCGACTTAGTTATTCTGGAAGTCAAAACATGCAAAGTGAAACACAAGAATAAATGAATCAAATATGGTATCAAACGCTATGAATATAAATAAACACTTTTATTTATCACCATACTGATTACTCATTATTCATTGTTTCGGTTTTATCAACTTTATACTTGAATTTAAAACAATAGTTGTCCCATGCTCCAAGCATGTACACTATGTTTTCTAAACACTAGTCATGCCATACACCAGGTATGCATACTATGTTTGTCTATGATCTTTACTTTGTAAAATAGATCAATTGAACATCACTCCAATGATCCTCTTTTCACAGTCCCAAATCCTTACTGCAAATGCAAGAATTCCAAATTCATGTCATTTACTGAAATCTGTTAGATTCTAAACTTATATGCATTGATCCTCTTAATGATTATGCACGAAGTCAGAAAGACTTGACAACAATCATTACAGAGCATTCCAAAGGAGATCAGCTCCTTGGAAACATCCTTCTTTCATTAAGTTTCCTAATCTTACACAGATTGAATAATTTCTAACTTTGAAACATTTCCATATTCCATTTTGACTATCACTTCTGAACAAGAGTTGCTTCCTTACAGATTATGTCAATATGGTCCTTCCAGAATTAACATTATACTTCCAACTGTCCTTGAGCAACCAATCTTTGGTAAACCTTAGATTGTCCTCGACAATTGCTTAATCATTTTAGTCATATCCAATTCTAGACCTTTTCCCTTCATAATGCCCCAGGCATTTGGAAAATTTTAGAAAGGATCAATATAGCACATGTAATCGATCCTATATCCGAAGCATATGGGACACGATTCATGATGTCTCACATAAAGACTAAACCAGTCTTTTGCTATAATATTTCCATTTCAATTTGCCAAGTTCTCAAAATTCAGATTATGAAAAGGGATGCCGTAATCATAATCGAATTTTAGAACGCAAATAATGGACCCATATATAGAATTTCCTTATGTTGAGCCATTCCAACATGAAATTCATATATATATATATCCTTGATTAAATACGATTAAAATCTCAATCTAAGCTTTTAGAATTGAAATGAAGTATAATTTCCTCTCCCTTAATTATAGCAAAACAACTTTTTCAACCCCTGCAACCTCACGAATTGAAACTTTTGTTTTCTATAATTAACATTGCTAACTTGCAACCTTTGTCATAATTATCATGTTAAGCTCCCACTAACATGATGATTATTAGCATAACACTTATGCTCCCACTAGCTTTGACATGTATTCAGAAATCAGCTGACTTTCTTACCAAAGTTCAGATTTCTGATACTAGATTGTTTTGATAAAGCTTTATCAAAATCATACACCTTTCTTAGATAGCTCACATGTGTGTCTAAACAATTTTAGAACTACGAAAAGGGATGTCGTAATCATAGTCTCAATTGTTTAGACCTTTGCCACTTCTCACAAGTCCATGTTAGTGTGCCGGTAAACCACACACGCTCCACTAATGACTTTGAGAATGCAAATATCACAATTGCTATCTAGCTAAAATCTACTTAGTGAAAGTGTTTCCTCACCATCATTTTCATGAATCAGAGAGAAACCTTATGACACTTAGATTTAATAGTGTATGTGTTCTTATCCATGTGAATTTGTCAAAACCATAATCACAAGACAAGGTTAGTGACAAATCCAAACTCATATTGATTAAACTTGTGCAATCTTAAATTCTTGCCATTTGGCAGCTCAGGTGCCTGCCATTGCTTCCAAGTAGTTGTGCAACCAATTGAGAACTCTCAGAACTCCTATGCAAAGCCAACTTGAATAGGCACAAAAATTTCAACACGATAGGTTATAAACCTCAAGTCGTGTGCTAGTGAAGGACTTTAGGTTTTATTCTTGATTAAGTCTTGAAACTTTCAAGAGCTTTAAGACTCCCACTATCCTCTTGACATATAAGACTCCCTTGTCAAATATTCAAGAGATAGTGCGGATTCTTTATCAAGACTAACACTTTACACAATTGGCCTAAGTTGGTCTCTGTTTTATCCAAAACATCACAACTTACCAATTTCAAATGTACAAGAGTAGATAACCTTTTACTCTTACATTTGACTAGTGTTAACAAACCCTCTTTAAGATATGTCACTCAAGTTACAATCTTGGAGTATGACTCTAAGAATTGTTTTGGAACGAAGTGTGACTCATCTTTTTGATTTAACCATTTCAACAACCATAGGACTTTAGAGGACCAATTGTGATATGGTATCTTAATCATTAAGATGATCATAAACATGATACTAAAGTACTCTCCCATCTTTTCAGATTTGAGAAACTTTTATCTTTCTGCCATACTTTGATTCTTCTTATTCGTTGTGTCTCACATTGAAACTTCTCCAATGCTACAGACTTATACTTAAACTTATAAGTATAACCATATTTACTGAACTTAAGTAAATCATGACGAATAGTCTTCTTGATCTTTTGTGGTGGACTTGACCAGTGCACAAGAATGTGTACTCGATCCCTTAGTCCTTTCCTTATTCACATAAGGAATTAGTCTTAATTTTCCAAGCTGAAAGTTCTCATTCATCATACTATACAACTTGCATGATTCCAAGTTTCGGTCCAATTGAACCTTGGGTGATGAGAATCTTTCCTTATTTGGTAATATTAGACACTACCACAACCGAAAGAATCAAATCCATTTTTCCAATATTGCTATCAATGGAATCTTATAAACAACAACTTTTCACAAATGCGATTGTAAGGATACTTAAAATAAATAAAATAAAAACCTTTTTCTTTTATTTTAAAACTTTGCGGAAAAACTTATCCTTACAATCCATATGAAAACCTTGTTGTTATCTATTCCTAAGCAATATAAATATCATAACTCTTAAGTAATAGCCCAAAATTCTGATCAACGAACCATGCGATTGAAATCCATCTTCGCGATCAGAATCAGCATGTACTTAATAGAGTTAGACAATGGACTTTACTTGAAGTAGAGCCAAACTTATTGACTTTAACATCCTTAGGTAAATTTGGCAGCTTTGTAACCAATGCCCCTTGCTTTGGCAATAGTTACCTATGGACCCTTGATAATGGGACTATCTCAGACTTCGCCTCTCTCTTTACCATTGGGTCAACCGAGTTGACTATGGCCGATCCCTTTCCATTGGGAAGAGAGAACTTTACTGGATATCCAATGTCATCATTGTCAATATCCATAGCGTTTTAGGAAGTTGATCTTAGCAAATAGATAAGATCATTAAGGTTCATGTCATAGTCTGTTTCATAGTAGTTCCAAAGGAACTCACTATGTGTCTTAGAAAGTGATTGAACATCCAACTTTCTCAAGACTTTGACACCCAACTCTCCCAGCTTGTCAATATGTGACTTCATCTCTAAGATGTGATCACACATAGACCTTGCTTGCCATTAGGGCTTGAGTGACCTTGAACTTGTGGGTTAGGGAGAATAATTGGAGGAGGTGGAGGAAGTAAAGTTCCAAGAGATTTGGGAAGATCATAGATGTCTGAACTAGACATCTTTTGGGAGATATTCAAGATAGTTGATCTAAAGTCCTTAATATAACACCCAATATGAAATATTAAGGCTAGGATCCAACAACCTATTTATAACTGGAAGAGGGATGCCGTAATCCGAGTTATAAAATAGTTGAAGGTAGGTAAATGACGATTTACCAATTTCCACCATGAAAAACGAAATAATGTAATTAGGTTTTTAATTGGATTTGAAACTCCTAGATCTTTTGAGATTCATTGAACTTTTCAATGGCATGTTTCAATCTCGAGTGTGCCCTTCAGGTTTTGTGACTGGGATGCCGAGGATCAGAAAACAAGGTGTGAAGTAACCATGCAAATTACTTGGTACCCTTAATATTTACCCCTCAATCGATGTGCCCGTTAACCACACAAGCTCCACCGATACTATGATAAATATTAAGTTACCCTTTGCCTACCTTGTTAAATACGAGTTAGTGTGCCGGTTAACCACACACGCTCCACTAACCGACTTAAACAAAGTGCAAAGTGTACTTTCATGGATTAGCACCTTATTCACATTTTCCTAAGTAACTAAGATTGGGAATTTATAAGTGTTTAGTTACTTAGTATTTATCATTAATACTTTTAATGAAGGGAGAATTATAGTCCTTGTCCTACCCGTTCGGCTAACGACCCTCCACCAGTCAAGGAAGCGGTGGGTGAGAGTGGACACCCATTAAACTGCCATTTTATAGGCAGTAACCTTATACCCCCCTTATAGACCGGCTTCGTGAATGAGGCCTACTAACGGTAAGACTGACTTGCTCTTATACATATATTTATTATTAACTTATAATACTATAAAGTATAAGGGTTGAATTTTAACTTTTAAAATTCTAAGGGCTAACTTGGAATTAAAGTATTCATGGGGAAAACTTTACAAATTCCAAAACATTGAGGGCAAGTTTTGAAAATATTCAAAACTAATTAATTCCATAACTTATGTGTTTAAAGTAGTTTTAATTAAAAAAAAAACTCTTCAAGTTCCATAACTTGAGGACAAGTTATGGAAGAATTTAAACTAATTAATAAAAAAAATAACTTTTTTTTATTGTAACTTATGGAACTAATTAAGGTTACACTTTTTTTTTTTAATTTAATGAAGAGACTCTTGAACCTCCATAACTTGAGGACAAGTTATGGAGTCATAAAACCATTTAATGAGGACAAGACTCTTCATTTTTGTAACCATTGCCAACTATTTATGAGTTTTATGAAACTTAAATGTGACTTTTCATATAACTTGAGGACAAGTTACAAAAACACATTTTAGAATCAACTCTTAGATTAAAATGGATTGAAAACACATAATCAATTAACTTTTCTATTAATCTAATAAACTCATATAAACAAAGATAAATCACATCAAATTTTTTTCAAGTAATTAGCATAACTTTTAAACTAATACAATTCGATTTTTCAGCTAATTTTGCAAGTATAACAAGAAAACAAGCCTTGGCTCTGATACCACTGATGGGTTATGAGCATTCTAACACTCCTAAGTGTACATGCAACCCTAAATACCTTGGATCTATGTTTTCTCTATTATACATACAATTATGAACATCCAAGGTATTATCCTAATCTAGCATACAAAATAATAAATATAACAAGATAGAATACATACCTCTTTGATGTAGAATGTCTTCATGAAGCTTGAGTGCCTAGTGCCCCAAGTGTGACACCTCAAATGGTTCACACAACACCAAATACACTTGGAATAACTTGAGAGAAACTTGAACACTCCTTGAAATCGTCTAGCCCTCACACTCACACATTAGTGCACGATTTCTTGAGCCATGGGATTCTTTTATATGGTGGCTATTAGGGTTACACCATGTAACTCATAACTTTACCCATTCCTTATGCTCCATGGATTTTAAACTCCATGGAGTATCCATGGGTCACCCCATGGACTTAGTCCAACATAAGGAATCTTGGATCACAAGCACACATATATAAGAATGAATGATTTACACAATCAACCCATATATTTAATTAGTCTCCTTTTGATCACTTAATTAATTCCAAATTAATTCTTGATCAATACTAATTAAATAACCTTATTAATATATTAGAACTTATAATATATTAACCAACCTTAAGTGTTATTTCTCTCATTATAGTCTATCCAAATGCATGATGCCATGCAACCCAAATGGATCATGCCGGGTCGGGTCAAGTCTTACCAATTATAGTTATGGACTTAGACATTAATCCAACACTATCTCTGTCATAGATAATGGATAAGGGTACCCTATGCAATCTGACGATCTCTCTAAGGTACACTCTGGTCATCTTCTCAATCTTATCTTCCTCTTTTATCAGTATGAAGTGGGCAGACTTGGTTAATCTATCGACAACTACCCATATAGTGTCATAACCAACAATAGTATTTGGTAATTTAGTGACAAAGTCCATTGCGATCTGCTCCCATTTCCACTCGGGAATCTCTGGCTGTTGCAACAATACCAAGGGTCGTTGGTGTTAACATGTTAGGCATTTACCTACGTGGGTTGCAATCTCAGCCTTCATGTTTAGCCACCAATAAAGGGTCTTTAGGTCATGATACATCATGTCTGCTCCAGGATGAATGTAATATCTAGTTCTATGGGCCTCATTTAGAACTAGTTCCTTGAGTTCTCTATATTTCAGAACCCATACTCGGTTCATGAAATATCTCGTTCCATCATCTTTAATTTCGAGTTGTCTTTCCATCCCTCTGAGGCCTTCTTCTTTAACCTTTCCTTCCGTTAAAGCCTCGATTTGAGCACTCCTAATCTGGGAGATAATATTTAACTGGATATTTATCCTAAGTGTTTTTACTCTAGGGGGTTTAACTTGCTCTTTGCGGCTCAAAGCGTCAACCACAACGTTAGCCTTTCCTGGGTGGTAACAAATCTCACAATCATAGTCGTTTATCAACTCTAACCATCTTCTTTGTCTCATGTTGAGCTCTTTCTAATCAAAGATGTGCTGCAGACTCTTTTGATCTGTTTATACTACACACTTCATCCCATAAAGATAATGACGCCAAATCTTCAGGGCAAAAACTACCGTTCCCAACTCTAGGTCGTAGATGGTGTAGTTGTTATCATGAACCTTAAGTCATCTTGTGGCGTAGGCTATGACCTTCTCCCTTTGCATCAATACACACCTCAACCCCTGTTGTGAAGCATCACAATATACTACGAAGTCATCAGTGCCTTCTAGAAGAGATAGTATCGGTGCACTACACAACATTTCCTTCAGCTTTTGGAAAGTTGTTTCCTGCTGGTCTCCCCAAACGAATCTTACTTCTTTTTGAGTTAATATTTTGAGGGGTTTGGATATACGTGAGAAATTTTCTATAAATCTTCGGTAATATCCAGCTAGTCCTAAAAATTGACGCACCTTTGTTGGCATTTTGGGCGCTTCCCAATTCTTTACCGCTTCTATCTTGGAAGGGTCAACATGAATTCCTCTGCTGCTTACTACATGCCCAAGAAAGTTTACTTCTTTTATCCAAAATTCACAGTTAGAAAATTTTTCATACAACTTTTCTTTACTTAAGGGTTCTAGGATCACTCGAAGGTGTTGCCCGTGCTCTTCCTTGGTTCGTGAGTATACCAAAATATCATCGATGAATACAATCACGAATTTATCCAAGTAGGGCTTGCACACTCGACTCATAAGATCTATAAAGATATTTAGGGTATTGGTCAATCCAAAGGGCATGATCAAGAACTCATAATGACCATAGCACATCATAATAGCGGTCTTTGGAATGACCTCTTCCATGACTCAAAGTTGATGATATCCCGATCTCAATTCGATCTTAGAGAAGTAATTGGATCCTTGCTATTGATCGAAGAGATCGTCTATTTGGTGTAATGGATATATATTCCTAATGGTCAACTAATTTAGCTCTCTATAGTCTATACACATTCTAAAAGATCTGTCATTCTTCTTGAAAAATAGAACGGGTGCCCCCTAAGGTGAAAAACTTGGTCTAATGAAACTCTTGTCAAGAAGTTCTTGTAGTTGGCTGGAGAGCTCTTTCATCTCCTAGGGTGCCAATCTATAAGGAGACTTCGCTATTGGGGAAGCTCCTGGAACTATATCAATTCAAAACTCTACTTGTCGATCTGGCGGTAGACCTGGTAGATCTTCAGGGAATACATCAGGGAAATCGCACACCTGAGGTACTTCCTCTATATTTTTCTTCTTATTGTCTTTTCTATTGACAATATGAGCTAAGAAGGCGAAATACATTTTTTGCAAGTAATTTCTAGCCTTCATGCAGGAGATGATCCTAAGGTTTCTACCGGGTTTGTCGCCATAGACGATTAAGAGTTCTCCGTTTGGTAGGGGTAGACGTAAGGCTTTCTCGAAGCATAGCACC
This sequence comes from Lactuca virosa, assembly GCF_052849685.1. Taxonomy (NCBI): domain Eukaryota; kingdom Viridiplantae; phylum Streptophyta; class Magnoliopsida; order Asterales; family Asteraceae; genus Lactuca; species Lactuca virosa. The sequence goes on from NC_136430.1 coordinate 339,380,348, forward strand.
TCGACGTGGTTAGAGGATATCCAGTCCATACTGATGACAATGTCCAAATTCCAATGACCATTCGCATAAGGTCGATGAGAAAAGTATGCTTATCAAACGTTAAGGCATAGGTCCTAAGTATTTATTTAACACTACCGACTTGACCGTTAGCCATTTCTACCCTATAGGCTTCCCTAAGTTTACTAGAGGGGTGATCTAACAATTTCCTAAATTCAGGAGTAATATAGCTTCTATCTCCGTCGGTATCAAAAATTATATTTTCATATAATTTATTGATTAGGAACGTACCCGTCACCGCCGTTGGATATTGGACGACCTCTCTTTCTCCTTTGACAAATGCTCTACCTCTAGCATTATCTCCCTGACCTCTCAACATTGGATAATTCCTTTTGATATGTCTAATCTCGTTACACTCATTGTACGCTCGGCTATATATGGTTGTAGTTCCTCGATTGGGTGAGGTTTCGCATCTGTTGGCAAGATGACCTTTCTTTCCGCAGTTGGTAAAGACCCAACATGCTCCATTGTAACGAAACCCACACTCATTACATCTAGGGCTACTTCCAGAGGTAGTCTCTGTCGAGGGTGTTTGATGTGTGATTTATATATATATATATATATATATATATATATATATATATATATATATATATATATATATATATATATATATATATATATATATATATATATATATATATGAAACATCCCAAAAGTACGGCCCAAAATTTTCATTTTGTAATCATAATAAAAATCATAAACCATCCAGTATCACAAGTCAAATCGTAAGTCATGTATCATAACACATCATAAAATCTGTCTCATATATAAATCTCATAACAAAATATCAGAGTAAAACTCCCAGGCTGAAAACTGTGGTGTGTGTCATGCGATCATCCCGCGCTCTTCCCTTTGCTAGTGGAAGTACCTAAAACCAAAACTGAAAACCGTAAGCACGAAGCTTAGTGAGCTGCCCCAAACTACCACATACCATACAATAACACATAAAACACATACTGGGCCTTGCCCACTGCATCGGACCACAGTCCGGAATAACTTGGGCCTTGCCCACTGCATCGGACCGGAGTCCGGACTAACTTGGGTCGTGCCCACTGCATCGGACCGAAGTCCGGAATAACTTGGGCCTTGCCCACTGCATTGGACCGAAGTCCGGACTAACTTGGGCCTTGCCCACTGCATCGGACCGAAGTCCGGACTAACTTGGGCCTTGCCCACTGCATCAGACCGAAGTCCGGACTAACTTGGGCCTTGCCCACTGCATCGGACCAGGGTCCGGAATAACTGAACATATCATATACATAAACATGTAACATAAACATATAACTACTGCATCGGACCGTAGTCCGGAACACAAGGCACATAACATAAACATGCATCAATCACAAAGACATCAAGCATACATACTACTTCTCGGGACCACCCCGGCATCGGACCGAAGTCCGGAAACATATAAACTGCATCGGGCTAACCCCGGCATCGGACCGAAGTCCGGAACTACTAATAACTAAACGAGTCGGCATTGTGGCCGTAGACCCGTTCCTAAAGGAGGAAACTCACCTCGCATAACTGGCTGCTGAAACTCTGAGCGGAAAATATCTGGCTACTGCTCCGGCGACTCTCCGGCTATAATTTCCACAATGACACTTAGTCAGAAACTGATTACTACCCTTAGGGTAAAATGACCATTTTACCCCTGGCTAAAGTCCACATCCTGGTCAAAGTCAACTTTCCAGTTGACCGGACTCGCCGAGTTGGCCCGCCAACTCGCCGAGTCCCAATCCTTTCATCTATCCCCAACTCCTCTCCACTCATCGAGTTTAGCAAGAACTCGACGAGTTCTCCTTCAACCATATCCACGGGACAATCTTCATCTGACTCGCCGAGTTCCTCCTGAACTCGTCGAGTTTATCCTCATCATATGAATGTGTCTAGTCTGTGACTCGCCGAGTTGTATGAACAACTCGTCGAGTCCGTCTTCATGAGTTGGGAGATGGCCTTGCACTCGCCGAGTACGTTCCTACACTCGCCGAGTCCCATGGTTTCCAGATCCATGGCTATGTCCATTTCGTTGAGTCCCTTCCCTGGACTCCTCTAAAACCCTTCAAAACTCAACTGGGTTCCTCTGAATCATAACAGTTTTGGGAATCAACCCATGACTCGCCGAGTCCCAAGAATGACTCATCGAGTCTATGCATATCCAAGTCTATAACTCGACTTCTGATGTGCAAAACTCATCCAGAAGGTAGATCTAGGCTCCTAAGATCGGTATAACACGTAAAGTCATGAACTTTACGTTCATGCATGGGACTTTTATGCTCAAAAGACCACAAATGAGGTTTATTTCATACTTGGGGTTCTCATGGCCATAAAGATGGCACCTTTATGCCATGAGAACCCTCTAAGGTTGCAGATCTGAGTGCAAATCGACTTGGGATGTCCAAGTCTCAAAGGTCAAGCTCCTTGGACCCAAAACCTCATAAAGATGACCACAAAGAGATCTAAGAAACTACAAGTCAAGCATGAGGCTTGATTACCAGAAAGTGAAGAGAAGCTGATGTTGTTCTTGGATCTACAATCTCCTCTTGACGTCCTCCTTCTTCCTCTTCTTCTCACAAGCTTCAAATACACCAAACAACTCTCAAAATCACCAAGGAAGCTCAAGATTGCTTATGGAGGATTAGGGTTTTGGGATCAATACTCTGGAGGTGATGGAGGCTGGACAAGAGGCCCATAATGTTGCTTAAATAGGGTGCAAACCCTAAATATTAGGGTTTTCCCAAGACTGGCCTACTCTTCGAGTCAAGACGCGGACTCGCCGAGTAGATCACTTAAACCCGCGTCTAATCCTGGCATCTACTCGACGAGTTAGGGCTACTACTCGTCGAGTAGCTCTTTATAAAAATACATTTAATGAATTAATACGTACCAGGAACGGGGCGTTACAATTCTCTCCCCACTTATCTTAGACTTCGTCCTCGAAGTCTGTTGTCTCTGGAAACAACTCCGGGTAGTGCTCCCTCATCTCTTGCTCGGGCTCCCACGTCCACTCCGAACCCTTGCGGTGCTGTCACTGCACCTTAACTAACTCTAACCTTTTGTTCCTCAGCTCCTTCGTCTTGGGATCCAAAATCGCCACTGGTCTCGCGATGTAGTTCAGGCTATCGTCAACTTGAATGTCCTCAAGGGGTACCACTGCTGACTCATCCACTAAGCACTTCCGCAACTGAGAAACATGGAAAGTGTTGTGGATCTGGTTGAGCTCTGCTGGAAGATCTAGTCGATAAGCAACCCGACCCACCCGGGCCAAAACCTTAAACGGACCAATGAACCTGGGGCCCAGCTTGCCCCGCTTCCGAAATCTGATAACACCCTTCCAGGGTGACACCTTCAGGAGGACCATATCGCCCACCTGAAACTCCAAGTCCGAACGCCGCTTGTCGGCGTAACTCTTCTGCCGACTCTGAGCAGTCTGGAGCCTGCTCCGGACTTGCTGAATCCGCCCTTAGTCTTGAGTACCACCTCTGTACTCCCCATGACTCGCTGACCGACCTCATCCCAACAGATTGGGGTCCTACACTTCCTCCCGTAGAGCATCTCGAAGGGAGGTTGGTCTATACCGGAGTGATAGCTGTTGTTATACGAAAACTCCGCTAACGGAAGATACGTATCCCAACAACCACCAAAATCTAGCACACATGCCCGAAGCATGTCCTGAAGAGTTTGAATCGTCCTCTCACTCTGCCCGTCCGTCTGAGGATGGAAAGCCGTGCTGAAGTGGAGACGAGTACCCATCTCGTCGTGAAACCGCTTTTAAAACGTGGAAGTAAACCGGACATCTCGGTCTGACACCACCGAGACAGGAACTCCATGACGTGCCACTACCTCTCGCACGTAAATCTCGGCCAGCTTCTCGGCCGAGATACTCTCCTGGATTGGTATAAAATGGGCGCTCTTGATCACCCGATCCACGATAACCCATATCGAATCCACCCCGCTTGCGGTCCTAGGATGCTTAGTAATAAAATCCATAGTAATATCCTCCCACTTCCACACGGGAATGTCCAATGGCTGCATCTTGACATGCGGCCTCTGGTGCTCCGCCTTGACCTTCCTGCAGGTCAGGAATCTTTCCACATACCAAGCTACGTCCCGCTTCATGCAGGGCCACCAGTAATCGGGTCGAAGATCCCTGTACATCTTCATCGCCCCTGGATGGATGGAGAACCGAGACTTGTGGGCCTCAACCATCAACACCTGTCGTACTCTTCCCCAGTACGGTACCCAGACCCTCCCATGCAGGGTCAACAATCCTTGATTGCCGTAATCAAACAAAGCTACTCGACCCACTATCCTCTCGTACTTCTGGCGCTCTTCCTTCAGGCCCTCGACCTGTGCCTCCCGGATATGTTCCAGTAATGGAGTAACCACTGTCATCCGCAGACAGATATCTCGGATCGGATCCGCCACCGCCGACTTCTTCGTCAGTCGGGTCAGCGGAACTGCTATCTTGGAGAAATCCTGGATGAATCTCCTGTAGTACCCTGCCAAAACCAGGAAGCTCCGAATCTCGGATGGAGACCTCGGGACCTCCCACTGCATCACGGCCTCAATCTTGGCCGGATCTACTAATATACCCTTCTGGTTGACAAGGTGCCCCAGAAACTGATGGGTTTTGAGCATTCTAACACTTCCTAAGTGTACATGCAACCCTAATAACCTTGGATCTATGTTTGTCTAATTATCATGCAAAGTTGAATTCCAAGGTAATATTCCTATCTAGCATACATGGGGAACAAATTTTAACTTGCATGAAAGATAGAATAACTTACCTTGTTGTTGCTTATGATCCTTGAAACCTTGTGAGCCTAGCACCCCAAGTGTGATGCCTCAAATGCTTCACACAACACCAAATGCTTTTGGAATGACTTTAGAGAGAATACACACTTCTAAAATCGGCCTAGCCCTCTTGTTTCTTATGTGTGGCCAATTTTGGTGGAGAATGGGTTTCTTATATAGTGTTGACACATCTAGGGTTACACCATGTAAACCCTAATGTGTCATGACTCTTCATTTCCATGACCCATGGGTTTGTAACTCCCATGGAGCATCCTATGGGTGGAACCCAACTTGATAATCCATGGAGCCTCTTAGCCCACTATATAAGATATGGAAGATTTACATAATCTACCCATATATTTAATTAGTTATCTTTTGATCACTTAATTAATTCTAAATTAATTCTTGATCAAACTAATTAAATAATATTATTAATATATTAGAACTTATAATATATTAATAAACCATAAGTGTTATTTCTCTCATTTTAGTTTATCCAATTGCATGGTGCCATGCAACCCAAATGGACCATGCCGGGTCGGGTCAAGTACATACCAGAAATAGTTATGGACTTAGACACCTTATCCAACAGTCTCCCACTTGGATAAGTCTAATAACTATAACTGCAATACTTCAGGAACCGATCGGCAATCGTAGCTCTTTCAAGGTCTCTCGGAACTGAGAAGATGATGATACACCATTTAAGATAAGTGATCATATAATCCTCTGTTCTAGATATCAGCCGGACAAATACATGAAACAATGTCTTACTTATTGTCCAGCAGTTTGTTTCCCGATTTCCGATTTGTTTGACAAAGAACTTAATTGAACACATTAACTTAGTTCTGACCGGGCCCGATACATAGGTCAAAACAAAATCATCGAGGGGCCCAGATATCAGCTTCTAATCCAAGAAGGAACAGATAAACTTCGACTCATATGTTTGTTCTACCACTCATTGAATTATACACAAAAGCACGTTTTATCACATCGAGTTACCAATGCGTTAACGTACAATCAATGCATAACCAACTCATAAGTAACAAATCATATCTCTAGGTTTGAAGACTTATATGATATTACCGTCTCACGATCACTCGAGATAAATTCCATGAAGTGATTCCAGTGAGCGTGGGTTGAGTCCAATGCTCAGAACTTATGAGCACTCATGAGTGTTGTAGCCATGTCCAACACCTTAGACCTCTGCATTCAATCATGACAGTCCTGATTCATACCTACTTCCGACATATGACCGACTGTGGAGGTTCGAATAATATGATATACCAAACATAATTATTCTGGAAGTCAAAACATGCAAAAGAAATATATTAAACGATCGACAAGAGATAGCAACACTTTACTCATAAATAAAACACCTTTTATTCATCATCTAATGTCAATTACACTTTACAAATTTCAAGGTTATCTAACTACTAAATCTAATATCATCCTTCAGCCCTATGCTCCGAGCATGCCGGAGATGCTTAACCCGAGTCAGTCCCTTCGTGAGGGGATCTGCTGGATTCTCATCCGATGATACCCTCTTTGCCACGAGGAGTCCTTCTTCTATTCGACGTCTGATGAAATGGTATTTTCTGTCGATGTGTCTGGATCTCCTGTGATCCCTTGGTTCCTTGGCTAAGGCAACTGCACTTTCACTATCACAGAAAATTTCCATTGGCTCTTTAATAGCTGGTACAACTCCAAGGTCTCCAATGAAGTTCTTCAGCCATATCGCCTCCTTTGCTGCCTCGCTAGCTGCTATATACTCTGATTCACAAGTTGAATCAGCCACTGTCTCTTGTTTGGAACTCTTCCAAGAAATTGGTCCTCCATTTAAGGTACAGACCCAGCCTGACTGAGAGCGGAAATTATCCCTATCAGTCTGAAAGCTAGCATCACTATACCCTACAACTCTCAAGTCTTCACTCCCACCGAGGGTAAGGACCCAGTCCTTAGTCCTCCGTAGGTACTTGAGGATATTCTTTACCGCAGTCCAGTGTACCTTGCCAGGGTTCCCCTAATACCTGCTAACCATGCTCAAAGAAAAGGCTACATCAGGTCGAGTACACGTCATAGCATACATGATCGATCCTACAGCCGAAGCATAAGGTATTCGACTCATTTCTGCTATCTCAGCCTCAGTACTAGGGCTTTGTGTCTTACTCAATCTGGCGTTACTCTGGATGGGTAACTCTCCTTTCTTGGAGTCCTGCACGCCGAATCTCTTCAACACCTTATCCAAGTAAGTACTCTGACTAAGTCCAATTAGTCTTTTACTCCGGTCTCTCAAGATCCTTATCCCTAGAATATAGGCAGCTTCTCCTAGGTCCTTCATAAAGAAACACTTCCCAAGCTAGGACTTAACTTCCTGCAGAGTTGGGATGTCATTTCCTATGAGTAATATGTCATCCACATACAATACCAAAAAGCTAACTATACTCCCACTAGCCTTGACATATACACAAGATTCATCTTCACTCCTAGAAAAGCCAAATTCCTTGACTTTCTCATCAAAGCAAAGATTCCATCTGCGAGGTGCTTGCTTTAACCCATAAATGGATTTCTCAAGCTTACACACTCTATTAGGGTACTCTGTGTTGACAAAACCCTCTGGCTGACTCATGTAAACATCCTCAGCCAACTTTCCATTAAGGAAAGCGGTTTTGACATCCATTTGCCATATTTCATAGTCATGAAATGCAGCTATGGCTAACAGAACCCTAATAGACTTAATCTTGGCCACTGGAGAAAAGGTCTCATCATAATCAACTCCCAGAGTTTGTGAGAAACCCTTTGCAACCAGTCGTGCCTTATAAGTGTGTACATTACCATCCATGTCGGTCTTCTTCTTGAAGATCCATTTGCACCTTACAGTCTTACGACCTAGTACATTCTCAACCAAGTTCCAAACTTGATTGTCATACATGGACTGTATCTCGCTGTCCATTGCCTCTTTCCACTTGGCTGACTCAAGGCCTGCCATGGCTTCCGCGTAACTGTTAGGTTCATCCAGACCTATCAGTGTCTCATCACTGATAAGTGTATCACCTTCCGCAGTAATATGGAATCCATAGTAATGCTCAGGTGCATTCCTAACCCTTGTGGAACGCCTCAGAGGTACAGACTTGTCAATTGGCTCAACAGAAGTTTCCTCCTCAAGTTGAGTGCTAGGGTTTGAAGTTCCTTCGCCACTTGACTCTTGAATTTCTTCAAGGTCAACTTGCCTCCCACTGTCTCCTTGGCTTATGAACTCTCTCTCTCGAAAGAAAGCCCTCCTAGCTACAAATACCACATTCTCACTAGGTCTGTAGAAGAGGTAACCAAAGGATTTCTGTGGGTAGCCGATGAAAATACACCTCTCACTTCGAGGTTCGAGCTTATCATGAGTCTCGCGTCTCACAAAAGCCTCGCAACCCCAAATCTTAATGTGGTCTAGTTTGGGTACTTTACCAGTCCACATGTCATGAGGAGTTTTGGCAACTTTCTTTGTGGGAACTAGATTAAGGATATGGGCGGCAGTCTCTAAGGCATACCCCCAAAATGAGATTGGTAGCGAAGCTCGACTCATCATGGAACGAACCATATCCAACAAGGTTCGATTACGCCTCTCAGCTACACCATTCAACTGCGGTGTCCTGGGAGGTGTCAATTGCGAGACAATCCCACATTCCCTAAGATAGTCGAGGAACTCTGAACTAAGATACTCACCACCTCGATCGGATCGAAGCATCTTAATGTTCCTGCCCAATTGATTCTCGACTTCCTGTTTAAACTCTTTAAACCTCTCAAAAGTCTCTGACTTATGCTTGATTAAGTAGACATATCCATATCTACTGTAATCATCAGTAAAAGTCAAATAATAACGATTAGCATCCCTTATGGCATGTTTGAAGGGCCCACACACATCCGTGTGTATAAGATCCAACAAACCTTCACCCCTCTCACAAGAACCTGTTAAGGGTGACTTTGTCATTTTCCAAGTAAGCATGATTCGCAACTATCCTCTGACTTTAGGTCAAATGACTCCAATACTCCATCCTTTTGGAGTTGGCCTATATGTTTCTTGCTTATATGTCCAAGACGACAATGCCATAATGATGCTTTATCCAAGTTATTATCATTAACAAAATCAATACACAATACATTATTTCCTAAGTTATCAACCACAGATACAGTTTCATACACACCATCACAAGGTAATGCTTTAAAATAAAGAACATTATTAAAGAAAGCATTAATCGAACCAACTTCATTATCAAATGAAAAGGTGAAACCTTGTTTATACAATGCATGAAAGGAAATAATATTTCTTGCCATTTCTGGCGAATAACAACATTTATTCAAATCTAAACTAAACCCACTACTTAGCGATAAAGTATAAACTCCAATCTTGGTGACAGGTAAAGCTTTCCTATTCCCCATGATTAAGTTTATTCTTCCATGCTCCACATTCTCACTTCTTCTTAGTCCCTGCAAATCAGAACAGATATGAATACCACAACCGGTATCAAGGACCCAAGAGTTAGAATGGGGTGAGTTATTAGATAAGATAGTGTAAATACCTGCATGGTTGGGTTTAACTTTCCCATCCTTCACATCTTGCTGGTACTTTGGGCAGTTCCTCTTCCAATGTGACTTTTCATGGCAATAGAAGCATTCAGCCTTTTTAGGGTCAGAAGAAGGACTGACAAAACCTTTCTTGGTTCCACTTGAAGAGGAGCCATCAAGGGTCCTAACCTTGGTACCCTTCGAAGAGCTCTTCCTCTTCTTCCCTCTACCTTTCCCGATTGCCAAAACCGGGGCGGAGTTTGGAGTAGGAGTGTTAACAACCGACTTACCCTTAAGACATGTTTCGGCGGTCTTGAGGAGTCCCTGAAGTTTGCTGAGTGTGACCTCTTCCTTATTCATGTGATATGTCATGCGGAATTGATCATAGCACGATGGTAAGGAGTGCAAAATGATATCTATTGCAAGCTCCTCAGGGAAGTTCACATTAAGCTTCAGCAACCGATCCACATACCTTTGCATTTTCTGCATGTGGCTCGTGACGGATTCCCCGTCCTTCATCATGGTTGTTATGATAGAGCATATGATTTCATATCTCTCTTGTCGTGCACTTTGATGGTATCTTTCCATCAGATCTTGGTGCATTTCAAAAGGGTAGAAGTCCTCATAGGACTTTTGGAGTTCCGCTGTCATGGTGGCCAACATGATGCATGCCACTTTTGTAGCATCCCTTTCATGTGCCCGGAAGTCAGCGATCTCCTGGGGAGTTGCAGTGGTCTCATCAATCTCCTTAAGCTCCTTGTCAAGGACATATTCTTTGTCCTCGTAGCGGGTAATCATCCTGATGTTTCTGATCCATTCATTGAAGTTGGATCCATCAAAAGTGACTTTCCCACACAAGTTCATAAGGGTAAAGGAGCCATTAGGATTAGAGCCAGAAGCAGCATTGTTTGAAGACATCTGAAAGAAGAGAACAAGATTAGTTTAGATATTAAGAGAGTCCTTAATAAAACACCCAAATGTAATATTAAGGCTAGGATCCAATCACAATATATTATAACTTAGAAGAGGTAAGCCGTAATCCAAGCTATAACATATTTGAAAGGTAGGTGAATGACGATTCACCAATTTCCACCATGAAAAACGAAATATAAATATTAGGTTTTTAATTGGTTCTTAGAAATTCCTAGATTCTTTTGAGATTCAATGAACTTTTCAAAGGCATGTTTCAATCTCGAGTGTGCCCTCCAAGTTTTGTGACTGGGATACCGAGGATCACAAAACGAGGTGTGAAGTAACCATGCAAATCACTTGGTACCCTCAAGGTTTATCACTCAATCGATGTGCCGGTAAACCACACACGCTCCACCGATGCTATGGTAAACCTTATGTCACCCTTTACCTACCTTGTTAAGTCCAAGTTAGTGTGCCGGTTAACCACACACGCTCCACCAACGACTTAAACAAAGTGTAAAGTGTAATTTCATGGATTAGCACCTTATTCACATTTTCCTAAAGTAACTAAGATTGAGAATTTAATAAAAGCATTTAGTTACTTTATAATATTCATCATACTTTTAATGAGAATTTACAAGTCCTTGTCTTACCCGTTCGGCTAACGACCCTCCACCGATCAGGGAAGCGGTGGGTGAGAGTGGACACCCATTAAGTTGCCATTTTATAGGCAACAACCTTATACCCCCCTTATAGACCGGCTTCGTGAATGAGGCATACTAGCGGTAAGACGACTTGTCGTTATACATATATATATTAGTAACTTATAATATTATAAAGTATAAGGGTTGAATTTTAACTTTTAAAATTCTAAGGGTTGGAACTAAAGTTTTAATCAAGACTTTACATGTTCCAAAACTTGAGGGCAAGTTTTGTAAACTTCCAAAACTTTTCATTTCTTATAACTTATGAATTAATTGAGTAATAAAAATGAAGACTCTTCATTTTTATAACTCTTGTGTTCTTTTAATGGCTTTAATAAAAGTGAGACTTTTGGTTTTCCATAACTTGAGGACAAGTTATGGACTCCATTAAAACACATTATGATCATGAATTAAACTACCATGAAGGTTACAAACAATTCCTATGATCATCTAATCTTCATAAGTTCAAGAACATGAATATGAACACTTTCAAGAATCAAAAATTACACTTAAAAAAAACTTGTAATTTTAATAATTGCCATTGTAAATGGAGTAGCATAAACATTACACCATCTAAAACAAGCTTTAAAACATCAAAACAGTTTAGGGTAATGTTTGTAGTCCATTTCCAGCAACAAATGTGCAAACTTTCATACGAGCAGAAAAACGATTTTTTTCAAGCTGTTTGCACAAAAAAAAAAAAAAAACAACAAACAACAAACAAACCTGGCTCTGATACCACTGATGGGTTTTGAGCATTCTAACACTTCCTAAGTGTACATGCAACCCTAATAACCTTGGATCTATGTTTGTCTAATTATCATGCAAAGTTGAATTCCAAGGTAATATTCTTATCTAGCATACATGGGGAACAAATTTTAACTTGCATGAAAGATAGAATAACTTACCTTGTTGTTGCTTATGATCCTTGAAACCTTGTGAGCCTAGCACCCCAAGTGTGATGCCTCAAATGCTTCACACAACACCAAATGCTTTTGGAATGACTTTAGAGAGAATACACACTTCTAAAATCGGCCTAGCCCTCTTGTTTCTTATGTGTAGCCGATTTTGGTGGAGAATGGGTTTCTTATATAGTGTTGACACATCTAGGGTTACACCATGTAAACCCTAATGTGTCATGACTCTTCATTTCCATGACCCATGGGATTGTAACTCCCATGGAGCATCCATGGAGCATCCTATGGGTGGAACCCAACTTAATAATCCATGGAGCCTCTTAGCCCACTATATAAGATATGGAAGATTTACATAATCTACCCATATATTTAATTAGTTATCTTTTGATCACTTAATTAATTCTAAATTAATTCTTGATCAAACTAATTAAATAATATTATTAGTATATTAGAACTTATAATATATTAATAAACCATAAATGTTATTTCTCTCATTTTAGTTTATCCAATTGCATGGTGCCATGCAACCCAAATGGACCATGCCGGGTCGGGTCAAGTACATACCAGAAATAGTTATGGACTTAGACACCTTATCCAACAGAAACTGCACCTCGCGCAACCAGAACTCTCACTTGGAGAACTTTGCGAAAAGTCTCTCCCTCCTCAAGGTCTCAAGCACCTCCCTCGGGTATTCCTCATGCTGCTCCTCAGTCTTGGAATAAACCAAGATATCATCAATGAATACTATCACAGACCGATCCAGCATCGGTCTGCACACGCGGTTCATGAGGTCCATGAACGCGGCTGGAGCATTGGTGACCCCAAACTGCATCACCACAAACTCATAATGACCATAGCGGGTCCTAAAAGCGGTCTTCTGCACATCATCATCTGTGACCCGCATCTGGTGATACCCGGACCGTAGATCAATCTTAGAAAACCAAGACGCTCCCTGAAGCTGATCGAACAAATCATCTATCCTCGGGAGTGGGTAACGGTTCTTCACTGTTACCTTATTCAGCTCCCGGTAATCAATGCACATACGGTGCGACCCATCCTTCTTCTTTACAAACAGGATCGGGGCTCCCCATGGTGAACTGCTCGGCCTGATAAAACCCTTGTCTAGTAGCTCTTGCAGCTGCGTAGACAACTCCTGCATCTCGGGAGGAGCCAACCGATACGGTGCATTGGCTATCGGAGCCGCACCAGGAACCAGGACAATCCGAAACTCAACCTGTCTCTCAGGAGGTATCCCAGGCAAATCCTCAGGGAATACATCCGGGTACTCTCGTACCACCGGTAAATCATCAACCGTCGCCTTACCCTTATCCCTGGTATCCATAACATAGGCGACGTACCCCGTGCAACCCTGCTGGAAATAGCATCTCGCTCTCGCTGCTGAACAAAGAATCGCTCTCGTGCAACACTGTGGCCTCTCGCCCTGAATCACTAACTCTCCCCCACTAGGAGTGCGGACCCTCACCAACTGTAGCTCACAATCAATCACTGCTCCATTGGAACTCAGCCAATCCATGCCCACTATAATCGTGTTCCCTCGCATGGGAATAGGAACCAAATCTACTGGGAACTGCTCATCAAATAACCGCAGTGTACATCCTCTATGAACTCTCGCAACCCTGACGATCCTGTCATCTGCTATCTCCACGTCGAGTGGGCAATCTAGCTCCCCCGGATGTCACACCCCCAAACCAGACGGCAGAAACGTCCGGGGGTGGAGGACTTCATTTGTAGTATCACAACACATGCATTATAGTAATCAGAGTACAAACAACCGTTGTATTTAAAAGTATAAATATTTACATGTGTTTCAACCTTGTATTATGAAACTAAATAGTTGTACAAAAGAAGAAGACAATACATAAATAGCTCCATCTTCTCAAAAGCTCGGGGTGTACCTGCCTACAGGTTCCCTGAGAATAAAAGTAATTTGAAAAGAGAGTATCAACATAAAGTTGAGTGAGTGCATAAGTATTTCTATTTTGAAAGAATGTCGTCTGTTTCTTGAATATATAACTGTTTCCAGAAAACTCTATATTTTCTGATGTATATGAAAAGTAGTTTTAGTTGTATAAAAACTGTTCTATTTGTAAACCAATGTTCTGTATTTGTAATCCTTTTGTAAACTTGTATCTATGAGTATGTCTGAATTCATTAACTGTTATTGTAAACTGTAATGTATTACTGTAAATTGTATCTGGTAAACTAGTACTTTGAAGTAGTACATAAGTTTAGTTAACTATACACTAACGTATTGTCAATATCTTTTAATGAGTTATTATAACCATACTGACTAGATGGCCTGACCCAACGCTATGAGTGCGCTGAAAGTTGATGATAACAATTGTCACTCATAGGCGTGTATGCCTGACTGTAGCTAGCAGTCTGAGTGCGGGATTGTCATTCCCAATATAGATCTATACACACATTGTTTCGATCCCCTGCTGGAGACTCTGTCATAATATCAGGACTTTACTATATTGTTTAAAATGAATTAAACAAACTGTACTACTTGACTCATAAAAGCATATAAACGTTACATGTATAATAATTATGAAAACTCAATCATTCTGAAATAAATGATTACTAGTATGTTCTTGAATTAATACTCTTAACCTGTATCTGAAAGAGTGTATACGCTTGAATAGTTTTGCATTAAACCTTTGTTTTTGTAAAACAATGTACTCTAGTATGCTTGAATCATAAATTAATGTTCTGTGAATCATAAATTATACCTATTATAATTTATATGTACTTTCTGTATTGATACTTAGTATTAATGAATACAACCCCTTGCTCAACTTGTTATAAAGGGTAATTGAAACTAAATGAATAAACTTTTATACTTGTATACATATACAAATATATATAAGTAAAATTTAAATGACACTCGGACAAATAACTGATACTTGTAATCCCACATCCAAACAAGGAAAAGGAATCAAAGTGGGTTATTAGTCCTAAATCTTTTAAATCTTATTTATATAAATATATGTATACTAGTATGATTTTTGGGGAAAAATATAAGTTTATAAAATATTTAAAAGAAGTTTCATATTTTGAAATCCATTTTGGTGACTTGATGTCTTTTTGAAATAATCACTTAAAACCACTTGATTTGATGATACTGAAATTCATTTTGATAAGATGTTTGAAACCATTTGTTTTGATAACTGTAATCCATTTGAAATTATTTGTTATAACACAAAATCTTAGTGTTAGACTTATATTCCCCCCCCCCCTCCTTAAAACAATAAAAACTATGAAAATGTGGGGGGTATGAACTCACCTGTTGTAAGTTATTAAAATGTAAGGTTGGTGTAGGATGCTAAGTGTCAAGTGAAGTTTTGAATACAACGGATCGTTTTGAAGCTTGAATGAGGTGTTCACGGCCTAAAGAACTAGTATGTGTTCTTGGTGTTCTTGAAGATCTAACCAAAAGAGATGATTTCATGGATGAAATCATAGAGTTTCACTAGATTAATCAATGATATCAACTTAGGAATGGAAGAATCACTTACAAATTTGGTGAAAATTAGAAGTGTTCTTGATGGTACTTGAGAGAATTTTAGAGTTCTTGACTGGAGGATATGAGAAATGAAGAAAAAATGAAGGAAATATATATATGTATGCGAGGGTTTACGGCCGAGGAGTTTGCGGTCCGAAGTCGGTTAGCAGTTTATGGCCGAAGCCTCGTTTACGGCCTGTGAGGAGTTTACGGTCCGAAGAGTTTACGGTCGTAAGCTCTTTGCGACCCGAAGTGTAAACGGTCCGAGGCAAGAATAAGATGCGAAGTTCTCGATTTTAAGCCTTTTCCTTCTAAATTCAACTATGGATATTATAAAGATTTTAGCAAATAAAGGTTATTATCATAACCTTAAATAAAAATCCAAATAATAAAAAGAACTTTAGTTGACTTTAGTTTGACTTCGGTTGACTTGTGTTGACTTTACAAATAGGAAAATAACGGGATATTACATTATCCCCCCGTTAGAGAGAATTTCGTCCCGAAATTAGAGTTTAAGCAAATAAGTAATTACAAATAATTAAGCGAAAAGACAAGGATATTTTAATTTCATTTGATCCTCACGTTCCCAAGTGAATTCAGGTCCTCGCTTGGCATTCCAACGAACCTTCACTATAGGAATACGACTTTGCTTTGTTTGTTTGACTTCTCGGTCCATGATTTCTACTGGTTCTTCCATGAAGTTGAGGCTCTCGCCGATCTCAATTTCGTCGAGTGGAATAACAAGAGTCTCATCGGACAGACACTTTTTCAAGTTCGAGACGTGGAAAACAGGATGTATGCTACTTAGTTCTTGAGGTAGTTGAAGTTTGTAAGCTACGGGACCAATTCTAGCAAGAATCTCGTATGGTCCTATATACCTTGGATTCAACTTGTCACGCTTTCGAAAGCGTATCATGCCTTTCCAGGGTGAGACCTTCAGCATGACACGGTCACCAACCTGGAACTCCAAAGGTTTTCTTCTTTTGTCGGCGTAGCTTTTCTGTCTATCTCTGGAAGCTTTAAGTCGTTCCCGGATTTGTACGATTTTCTCTGTGGTTTCACGAATGATTTCCGGACCAGTGAGAGTACTGTCAGGAACTTGACTTCTAGCTAGCTGCGTATCACCCACTTCAGCCCAGCACAGTGGTGATCTGCACTTACGGCCATAGAGAGCTTCGAAAGGTGTAGACTTTATACTAGTGTGATAACTATTGTTGTAAGAGAATTTGACCAAGGGTAAATGAGTATCCCATGCCTTACCAAAGTCTATCACGCAAGCTTGCAACATATCTTCTAAAGTTTGAATCGTCCTCTCACTTTGTCCATCAGTTTGTGGATGGTAGGCTGTACTCATGTCCAACCTAGTTCCCAAAGATTTTTGTAAAGACTGCCAGAAACGAGAAGTGAATCTACTATCTCGGTCAGAAATAATAGATATTGGCACACCATGCAGTCTAATGATTTCCTTGAGGTAAGTTCTTGTTAGCTTCTCCATTTTGTCGGTCTCTTTGATTGGCAAGAAGTGTGCGGATTTGGTTAATCTATCGACGATTACCCAAATAGTATCATAACCTCCCAATGTCTTGGGTAACTTGGTTATGAAATCCATTGTAATCCGCTCCCATTTCCATTCAGGTATTTCAGGTTGTTGCAATAAACCTTAAGGTTTCTGGTATTCTACCTTGACTTTGGCACAAGTAAGGCACTTGCCCACAAAGGTAGCAATTTCAGCCTTCATGTTTGGCCACCAGTATAGTTTCTTGAGGTCTAGGTACATCTTGTTTGAACCTGGATGAATGGAGTATCGAGTTTTGTGTGCTTCATTCATAACCACATCTCGGTAACCACCGAACTTTGGTGTCCAGATCCGGTTCATGAAACAATAGACTCCTCATCCCTGACTCTGAAGTTTTTATCCATTCCTCTCAAAGTTTCACCTGCCACATTTTTAGGTTTTAAGGCCTCGAGTTGAGCCTCTCTAATCCATGTGGACAAATGTGAATGGATTGTCATGGTCAACGAATTTACTCGGCGTCCCGAGTATTCTTTTCTACTAAGGGCGTCAGCTACAACGTTAGCTTTACCAGGGTGATAAAGAATCTCACAATCGTAGTCGTTTAGTAGCTCCACCCATCGTCGTTGTCTCATGTTCAGCTCTTTCTGATTGAAGATGTGCTGGAGACTTTTATGGTCCGTGAATACTGTGCATTTCATGCCATATAAGTAATGTCTCCAGATCTTCAGAGCGAATACCACTGCTCCTAGCTCAAGGTCATGTGTTGTATAGTTGACTTCATGTGTCTTTAGCTGTCTTGAGGCATAGGATATCACCTTTCCTCTTTGCATAAGAACACATCCAAGCCCTTGATTTGAAGCATCACAGTACACTACAAAATCCTCTGTCCCTTCAGGGAGAGACAGGATTGGTGCACTACACAAGGCTCGTTTCAGCGTTTGGAATGTTGTTTCTTGTTTTTCTCCCCAGCTAAAAATTACCCCCTTTTGCGTCAGAGTGGTAAGAGGTTTAGCTATTCGAGAGAAATTCTGGATGAATCTGCGATAATAGCCAGCAAGACCTAAGAATTGACAGATTTCTGTAGGTGTTTTGGGTGCTGACCAGTTTTCAATAGCCTTAATTGTGGAAGGATCGACGTGTATTCCTTCAGAACTGACCACGTAACCTAGGAATTCAACCTTCCTAATCCAAAATTCACATTTTGAAAACTTCGCATAGAGTTTCTCTGTTCTAAGAGTTTGAAGAACTTGACGAAGATGTTGGATATGATCCTCTTCACTTCTTGAGTAGATAAGGATGTCGTCAATGAAGACTATGACGAATTTTTCCAAGAATGGACGACACACTCTGTTCATTAAATCCATGAACACAGCAGGTGCATTCGTCAATCCGAACGGCATCACTACGAATTCATAATGACCATAATGAGTTCTGAACGCGGTTTTGGGAATGTCATCCTCCAAAATCCGTAACTGGTTATACCCGGATCTTAAGTCTATTTTTGAGAAGTAGCTCGCACCTTGAAGTTGGTCGAACAGATCGTCAATGCGAGGCAGAGGGTATCGATTCTTAATGGTAAGTATATTCAGCTCGCGGTAGTCTATGCACATACGGAATGATCCATCCTTCTTCTTCACAAACAAAACCGGTGCTCCCCAGGGTGAGAAGCTTGGTCTTATGAAACCTTTGCTAAGGAGTTCGTTAAGCTGGCTGGATAATTCCTGCATTTCTGAAGGTGCGAGACGATAAGGAGATTTGGCAACAAGGGTAGTCCCTGGAATTAAGTTGATTCTGAACTCGACTTGTCGTTCGGGAGGAACTCTTGGAAGATTATCGAGAAAAATGTCGAGAAAGTTACAGACTTCAGGAATTTTCGTGATATCTTTCACTTCTTGCTTTTCGTCTACCACGTGAGCTAAGAAAGCACAATACTCTTTGCGAAGGTACTTTTGTGCCTTAATGCAAGAAATGATCTGGAGGTTCATTCTGGGTTTGTCGTCATAAATAACAAGAGTTTCATTAGTTGGCAAGTTCAGACGAATGGCTTTTTCATAACATAGGATGTCAGCACGGTTAGGACACAACCAATCCATACCTATTATGACGTCTAAACTATTGATAGAGACCGGCATAAGGTCAATTGAGAAAGAAAAGTTATTCAAGGTAAGAGTACATCCTATGTATATTTCGTTGGTGGATTTGGATTTCCCATTAGCCATTTCGACTGTGAATGTTTCTTTTAATGGTTGGGAGTTTTGATTTAGCAATTGCTTGAAATTATGGCTCACAAAGCTCTTCTCAGCACCACAATCAAATAGAATGCATGCATAAGTGTTGTTGAGAAGGAATATACCCGTAACTACTGTGGGATTTGCCACTGCTTCTTCCTGGCCCAAGGCTAAAGTTCTCCCCACTCCACCTGCATTTCCAGCTTTAGGACAATCTCTCTTGAAATGCCCCACTTCACCACATTGATAGCATGCTTGACCCACTCCAGCAGCAGGTACTTGGTTAAGTGGTTGGGGTGGTGCTCTACAGAATCGGGCAATATGCCCTTTCTTGTTGCAGTTACGACATTGCATTTCCCTGTAATTTCCATTATGGTGAAAATTGCACTTGTTGCACTTGGGGAGGTTTCCAGCATAAGGCTTGGCTGGTGTTGGATTAACAGGAACAGCAGTAGGTACAGTAGCAGCATTAACTGTAACCAACTGTTGCTTCTTTGACGAATCCTGTGAGAACTTGCCCTTCCTCTTGTTCCGACCCTTCTTATTGTTGTTGTTGTTGTTGTTTCCCTTTGGTTGTTCTGGTGTAGTAACCACTGAGTGTTGATGGACTCCATGGTCGATAAGAGATTGTGCCAGCTCTTTGGCACTGTCAAAAGTAACAGGCCTTGAAGCTAAAACACTTGACTGAATTTGGGGCGACAGTCCCAAAATATATCTCTCAATCATCTTGCTCTCCAGAGCAACCATCTA
The DNA here is from genome assembly GCF_052849685.1 of Lactuca virosa. Lineage (NCBI taxonomy): Eukaryota > Viridiplantae > Streptophyta > Magnoliopsida > Asterales > Asteraceae > Lactuca > Lactuca virosa. The sequence continues at coordinate 339,400,309 of NC_136430.1, forward strand.
CGGGCACAGAATTGCCAAATCACAAAATCTACTGGTATAGGTTGATATATCAGAACCAACCATTGAAAGACCCCAGAGTTCATGCTCAAGTTTTTGGATTTCGCCTCGCGGACAATATTCCCGCATAAGCATACCTTTGAAGTTCTCCTAGCTGATTGAATTAGCCACTACCAGAGTAAGTGACTTAATGTGACCATTCCACCACGTCAAAGCTCTTTCCGAAAAAATGCAAGCAGCGAACTTGACTTTGCTGCTGTCAGGACAGGAGCAGATTTCGAAAATTGCTTCTGTCTTCTCTATCCACTGCCTTAATGCCATAACTCCTCCAGTTCCATTAAAGGTCCTAGGTTTGGCATTGGAAAAATCTTTATAAGTGCATTCTCGCAAATGCCCATGTCCTTCACCCTGGTTAGGGGGATTTGTACCAGCTCCAGACCCACTAGCACCAGAAGTATAGACATAGCAGTAGCTACAGCTGCCGTGACCGCCGCTTGGAACATAGCAGGGTCAAACTGAGGAGGTGGTGGAGGAGGTGGCACCGGCGGTTCATTTACATTGTGACATCTTGGATTTCTACGAGGAGGCATCTTTTTCTATAAAAGTCAAAAGATACAAAGATGATAAGATATCAAGAGTGAATATGAATTCTGATATCTTTGAACTAAAACATATAGTTTGATATGAATCTTGCAATGAATTGGAAATAGAAGTCTATGACAAGTACAACTTGTAACTGAATAATATGAAAGTGAATGGTTATTTTTCAATTACTAAGAAAATGCATGTCGATTAAATTGGCATAATGAATACATAAGTCTAGAAAACTTAACCCTAGACAGGTCTAGAATACACGAAATTCTGAGAAAAATATCGACATCATACAGACCTATCGAAAATAAAATTTCATGGTCTTAATGAAAAACCAGAAAAATAACTCTAAAACCTATCCATAGACTTAACTATAACCAAAAGAGTGAAATAGGAAACGAGTAGAGTATTTCCTAATGGCGACGGGTATCATTTGGATGAAACCTCATCTCAGCCATTTCACGCTCAATAGCAAGCAAATGCCTTTCATACACTGTCAGGCGTGCTCGAAGCTCTATGACTTCAGCTCGAGTTTCAGCTAATGCTTGCAATAGAGATTCATTGTCCCTTGTATCTCTCTCACGAGCATATTCAAGACGATTAATACTGATTGTATTAATTCTCACATTGGCATCAACTTCCCTGATTCGGTTGATGGCTGTTCTACCCTGAATTTCATTTCGAGCAACTCTGCTGACTATAATCGGCAGGAATCTGTCTGCTGAACCTCCTTCGCTTAAGTTGTAGAAGCTTCTGTCTCCGTTGTAAGGCATTGGTTGACCCTGTTCTTGACTCCATGTTTCCAAGCTTTCTACCCATAGAGGCGTCGGACCTAGGAAAACTGGACGAGGGTTAGGATTTTGAGCAATTGGTGGTGGATTATAGGCTTCTGATTCGGAATCATTGTCTTCAGGAAAGTTTTCTACAAAATCATCATCTAAGGGAATTTCGTGATTTTCTTCTGGCTCTGCATCTTGTTCTTGATCAGGGATATAAGGGTCTCCGGGTATGTTAAATCTAGCCATTGTTATCTAAGCGAGAATAGGGATAAGAGATATAGGATATAGTTAGTAACGATAAGTTTCTACAAGAAAGACCTACAATTAACAAATAATGTACTAAGTACAACTTGTTCTAGATATTACTATAACTATAAAGTGCATATTAATTATATATAACTTGGTTATATTCGACCTTCGATTAAATGACCTGGCTCTAAATCCACAACCAAACAAGGAACAGGAAATGAAGCCAAATCACATATTCTAAGTCTATATAACTTTAATTATATATAATTGTAATATACCCTTAATATTTATAGTTCTACCCTTGATTGTTCTACTGATTTCACATGTGTGTTATTAGTATATAGTGCCTAAAATACCCCTATAGTATTTTAATCTTTATGTTCTGTTCTAAAGTTCTTCTGAATATGTATAGTTGGTATGTTTTAGACATGCCACAACACTAATATCACTCCCAAACACATGTTGGTCATATCTCAAATCAATATAGTTGATCAGGCTATATTAATCCCAAATATGATTACATAACTGTCCAGGTTTGACTGTAATGTTCAACATCCAAATACTTTTAAGTTCTTATGATTTGATACTGTACTTGTAGATAAGTGTTAGTATACTTCTTGTAAAAATAATTAAATTTTTAAAAGTATACTTGTAGTCAGAGCTCTCGGCCCCAAATGTATTTATAGTTTGTATATCTTTTATGGATTGATATACTAAGTTCACTATAAACAAGGCTCTGATACCAATCTGTCACACCCCCAAACCAGACGGCGGAAACGTCCGGGGGTGGAGGACTTCATTTGTAGTATCACAACACATGCATTATAGTAATCAAAGTACAAACAACCGCTGTATTTAAAAAGTATAAATATTTACATGTGTTTCAACCTTGTATTATGAAACTAAATAGTTGTACAAAAGAAGAAGACAAGACATAAATAGCTCCATCTTCTCAAAAGCTCGGGGTGTACCTGCCTACTGGTTCCCTGAGAATACAAGTAATTTGAAAAGAGAGTATCAACATAAAGTTGAGTGAGTGCATAAGTATTTCTGTTTTGAAAGAATGTCTTCTGTTTCTTGAATATATAACTGTTTCCAGAAAACTCTATATTTTCTGATGTATATGAAAAGTAGTTTTAGTTGTATAACAACTGTTCTATTTGTAAACCAATGTTCTGTATTTGTAATCCTTTTGTAAACTTGTATTTATGAGTATGTCTGAATTCATTAACGGTTATTGTAAACTGTAATGTATTACTGTAAACTGTATCTGGTAAACTAGTACTTTGAAGTAGTACATAAGTTTAGTTAACTATACATTAACGTATTGTTAATATCTTTTAATGAGTTATTATAACCATACTGACTAGATGGCCTGACCCAACGCTATGAGTGCGCTGAAAGTTGATGATAACAATTGTCACTCACAGGCGTGTATGCCTGACTGTAGCTAGCAGTCCGAGTGCGGGATTGTCATTCCCAATATAGATCTATACACACATTGTTTCGATCCCCTGCTGGAGACTCTGGTCATAATATCAGGACTTTACTATATTGTTTAAAATGAATTAAACAAACTGTACTACTTGACTCATAAAAGCATATAAACGTTACATGTATAATAATTATGAAAACTCAATCATTCTAAAATAAATGATTACTAGTATGTTCTTGAATTAGTACTCTTAACCTGTATCTGAAAGAGTGTATACGCTTGAATAGTTTTGCATTAAACCTTTGTTTTTGTAAAACAATGTACTCTAGTATGCTTGAATCATGAATTAATGTTCTGTGAATCATAAATTATACCTATTATAATTTATATGTACTTTCTGTATTGATACTTAGTATTAATGAATACAACCCCTTGCTCAACTTGTTATAAAGGGTAATTGAAACTAAATGAATAAACTTTTATACTTGTATACATATACAAATATATATAAGTAAAATTTAAATGACACTCGGACAAATAACTGATACTTGTAATCCCACATCCAAACAAGGAAAAGGAACCAAAGTGGGTTATTAGTCCTAAATCTTTTAAATCTTATTTATATAAATATATGTATACTAGTATGATTTTTGAGGAAAAATATAAGTTTATAAAATATTTAAAAGAAGTTTTATATTTTGAAATCCATTTTGGTGACTTGATGTCTTTTTGAAATAATCACTTAAAACCACTTGATTTGATGATACTGAAATTCATTTTGATAAGATGTTTGAAACCATTTGTTTTGATAACTGTAATCCATTTGAAATTATTTGTTATAACACAAAATCTTTGTGTTAGACTTGTATTCCCCCCCCCCCCCTTAAAACAATAAAAACTATGAAAATGTGGGGGTATGAACTCACCTGTTGTAAGTTATTAAAATGTAAGGTTGGTGTAGGATGCTAAGTGTCAAGTGAAGTTTTGAATACAACGGATCGTTTTGAAGCTTGAATGAGGTGTTCACGGCCTAAAGAACTAGTATGTGTTCTTGGTGTTCTTGAAGATCTAACCAAAAGAGATGATTTCATGGATGAAATCATAGAGTTTCACTAGATTAAGCAAGGATATCAACCTAGGAATGGAAGAATCACTTACAAATTTGGTGAAAATTAGAAGTGTTCTTGATAGTACTTGAGAGAATTTGAGAGTTCTTGACTGGAGGATATGAGAAATGAAGAAGAAATGAAGGAAATATATATATGTATGCGAGGGTTTACGGCCGAGGAGTTTGCGGTCCGAAGTCGGTTAGCAGTTTACGGCCGAAGCCTCGTTTACTCCCTGCGAGGAGTTTACGGTCCGAAGAGTTTACGGTCGTAAGCTCTTTGCGGCCTGAAGTGTAAATGGTCCGAGGCAAGAATAAGATGCGAAGTTCTCGATTTTAAGCCTTTTCCTTCTAAATTCAACTATGGATATTATAAAGATTTTAGCAAATAAAGGTTATTATCATAACCTTAAATAAAAATCCAAATAATAAAAAGAACTTTAGTTGACTTTAGTTTGACTTCTTGACTTGCGTTGACTTTACAAATAGGAAAATAATGGGATGTTACACCGGAGCTCTGCTAAATCGCTTGCTAAGTGCAAGCGACACAAATGATCGGGTAGCCCCCGAATCGAAAAGTACCACAGCTGAAATGCCGTTCACTAGGAACGACCCTATAAGTACATACATAGCGTAAGCAATAATCAAATGAAATGATAGTAAGAAGATGGAGAAGATACATACCAGTAACCACATATGGAGTCGCTCGCGCATCCTCTGCTATCAACTGGAAGGCTCTGCTCTTCGCCACTGGCACCTCAACCCGGCCCTGACGGCCGTCTGTGATCCTCATGGTAGCAGGGGCGGGTACCACCACCTTTCCTGCTGCTGCCAGACTCGGACACTGGAACTTCTTGTGTCCCCTATGATTGCAATGGAATCAAATCAGATCAGATGTTGTGGTGGTGGTAGTGGTAGTAGCTGTACAATCCTTGCTCATATGTCTCGTCCGGCCGCACTTGCAGTAACCGGAACTCCCCGCCTTGCACACCCCATCGTGCAACCTGCCACACTTGCCACACCTACTGTGGCTCTGCTGTCCCCTAGACCTGTGATCAGACACCTTGGGCTTTTTGCCAGAACTCACTAAACCAGTCGTCGTTTCTGGCTTCCTCTTTCTCTCTATCTCAAGATCAATCTCCCTCTCACGAGCGCTCGCAATCATATCCTCCAGCGTCCTACAGCTGGAGCGGATCACAAACTGGCGGATATCACTCCGCAACATCTCATGATATCGGGCCTTTTTCATCTCCTCGTCCGCCGCATATTGCGGAACAAGAAGAGCCCTCTCCCTGAACTTGGCGGTAATCTCCGCCACAGTCTCTGTCGTCTGCTGGAGGTCCTGAAACTCCCTAGCAAGCTGCTGCACCTCAATAATCGGTGCAAACTCGGCCCTGAACCTGGTCGTGAAATCACTCCAGGTCATCGTATCCAACACTGCATCATCTCCAATGGATCTCCCGACCTCCTCCCACCAATCACGTGCCATGTCCTTCAGAAGACAGGATGCTAATCTGACCTTGTCCCCTTGGGACACCTGCTGGTACGGAACGTGTTGGCAACATCTGCCAACCATCTGGTACTCGCAATGGGGTCCCGAGCCCCATGATAGTCGGGAGCCCCACAAGCTCTGAACTCCCTGAAAGTCAATGTGCGCGATCCCATCATGGCCACTATCTCAGTACGGAATGTGCTCAACTTCTCATCCAGAAGCTCTAAGATACCCTCCTTGACCGATCCAAAGATCACAGGAGTTTGGTCTAGTATGCTGTGTGTGACCTCCGAGGAGATGAACTCCCTGGTCTGCTCATCTAACTGCTCGGCTCCAGAGCCTGAGCCCGATCCCTCTCCTGCACCTGAGCTACCCACTGCTGGTCTAGGGCGCAAAACCACCATTCTGAAACACACATAACAGACATCCGCATACCAATATAACTGGAGGGATAACATACACTACAGGTTCCCTGGTCTTATCTCAGCCTTCCTTGATTCGAGTACGGATCCTCTGCTTTCAGTAGTACGGGCCCATACTACCTTCCACATCTATCCGTACTCTCCTCAAGAACTGCCTCGACTCTACCAAGTCCTTTCTACTACTACTACTGCTGATCTCACACTAAACTCTTCCTAGGCTTACCCTAGTGTAATCACCAACCCACTATCCTCCAACAGCTGCATAAGAAGTCCCTGCTTTCTCTCACTAACTAGCTTGCAAATACTATTACATATTACTCAGACTAGATAATTCTTCGAGTGGGAGATCATACTCTACAACGATTGGACTCAGACAAGAGCTGCGAAATAGAGCTAGACTTAACCTTCTGAAATTATTTAGTCCTTGCAATATGCAACTTAACATATTCGTTTACTACTTAGTGAAAGATAACTAAGACTCCTAAGAGCACAAAGCAAGCAGCATTCGAGCATCGAGTACACATAATCAGGCATCAACTACTCTGGCTATCATACTGACTAATCTGTACTAGCATGCAGTTCTCATAAAGCTGAACACATATAACAGGCACATTAGGCATCCTTCCTAGATCCTTAGTCCTAATCTAGCATGTTGTTCTAATAAAGCTGATAATCATAACATAGCATAAACTTGTATGGGTAATTTGGGAGTACTTACTTGAGCTTGGCTGATTGCATGCACCACACCCTTTTCTCTTTTCAAAGTTCTTTTGCATTTTCAAAATCCTTTTGTAAAAATGATTTTCTTTTGAAAATTTCATGCCACTTCCTTAGTTTGAGTTCAGACACACCCAAGAGTGTGCTCGAATCCCTCAAACCAAGACTCTGATACCAACTTGAAACATCCCAAAAGTACGACCCAAAAATTTCATTTTTCAATCATAATAAAAATCATAAACCATCCAGTATCATAAGTAAAATCATAAGTCATGTATCATAACACATCATAAAATCTGTCTCATATATAAATCTCATAACAAAGTATCAGAGTAAAACTCCCAGGCTGAAAACTATGGTGTGTGCCATGCGATCATCCCGAGCCCTTCCCTTTGCTAGTGGAAGTACCTGAAACCAAAACTGAAAACCGTAAGCACGAAGCTTAGTGAGCTCCCCCAAACTACCACATACCATACAATAACACATAAAACACATATTGGGCCTTGCCTACTGCATCGGACCGCAATCCGGAATAACTTGGGCCTTGCCCACTGCATCTGACCGGAGTCCGAAATAACTTGGGCCGTGCCCACTGCATCGGACCGAAGTCCGGAATAACTTGGGCCTTGCCCACTGCATCGGACTGAAGTCCGGACTAACTTGGGCCTTGCCCACTGCATCGGACCGAAGTCCGGACTAACTTGGGCCTTGACCACTGCATCGGACCGAAGTCCGGACTAACTTGGGCCTTGCCCACTGCATCGGACCGGAGTCCGGAATAACTGACCATATCATATACATATACATGTAACATAAACATATACATAAACATAAACATGCATGAATCACAAAGACCGGAGTCCGGAATAACTTGGGCCTTGCCCACAAGGCACATAACATAAACATGCATGAATCACAAAGACATCAAGCATACATACTACTTCTCGGGACCACCCCGGCATCGGACCGAAGTCCGGAAACATATAAACTGCATTGGGCTAACCCCGTCATCGGACCGAAGTCCAGAACTACTAATAACTAAACGGTCCGGCATTGTGGCCGTAGACCCGTTCCTAAAGGAGGAAACTCACCTCGCGTAACTGGCTGCTGAAACTCTGAGCAGAAAATATCTGGCTACTGCTCCGATGACTCTCCGGCTATAATTTCCACAACGACACTTAGTCAGAAACTGATTTCTATCCTTAGGGTAAAATAACCATTTTACCCCTGGCTAAAGTCCACATCCTGGTCAAAGTCAACTTTCCAGTTGACCGGACTCGCCGAGTTGGCCCGCCAACTCGCCGAGTCCCAATCCTTTCATCTATCCCCAACTCGTCTCCACTCGTCGAGTTTAGCAACAACTCGACGAGTTCTCCTTCAACCATATCCACGGGACAATCTTCATCTGACTCGCCGAGTTCCTCCTGAACTCGGCGAGTTTATCCTCATCATATGAACGTGTCTAGTCTGTGACTCGCCGAGTTGTATGAACAACTCGTCGAGTCCGTCTTCATGAGTTGGGAGATGGCCTTGGACTCGCCGAGTACGTTCCTGCACTCGCCGAGTCCGATGGTTTCCAGATCCATGGCTATGTCCATTTCGTTGAGTCCCTTCCCTGGACTCCTCTAAAACTCTTCAAAACTCAACTGGGTTCCTCTGAATCATAACAGTTTTGGGAATCAACCCACAACTCGCCGAGTCCCAACAACGACTCGTCGAGTCTATGCATGTCCAAGTCTATAACTCGACTTCTGATGTGCAAAACTCATCCAGAAGGTAGATCTAGGCTCCTAAGATCGGTATAACACGTAAAGTCATGAACTTTACATTCATGCATGGGAATTTTATGCTCAAAAGACCACAAATGAGGTTTATTTCATACTTCGGGTTCTCATGGCCATAAAGATGGCACCTTTATGCCATGAGGACCCTCTAAGGTTGCAGATCTGAGTGCAAATCGACTTGGGACGTCCAAGTCTCAAAGGTCAAGCTCCTTGGACCCAAAACCTCATAAAGATGACCACAAAGAGATCTAAGAAAATACAAGTCAAGTATGAGGCTTGATTACCAGAAAGTGAAGAGAAGCTGATGTTGTTCTTGGATCTACAATCTCCTCTTGAAGTCCTCCTTCTTCCTCTTCTTCTCACAAGCTTCAAATACACCAAACAACTCTCAAAATCACTAAGGAAGCTCAAGATTGCTTATGGAGGATTAGGGTTTCGGGATCAATACTCTGGAGGTGATGGAGGCTGGACAACAAGCCCATAATGTTGCTTAAATAGGGTACAAACCCTAAATATTAGGGTTTTCCCAAGACTGGCCTACTCGTCGAGTCAAGACGCGGACTCGCCGAGTAGATCACTTAAACCCGCGTCCAATCCTGGCATCTACTCGACGAGTTAGGGCTACTACTCGTCGAGTAGCTCTTTATAAAAAGACATTTAATGAATTAATACGTACCATGAACGGGGCGTTACAATATATATATATATATATATATATATATATATATATATATATATATATATATATATTAATTGCCTCAAGTTTTAAATTTATAAAACTGATTTTATCGCAACTGGACTAACACACACACACACACACTAGGAAGTGAACATAATCGTGTAATAGTATAGTTGTGGTAAGAATGGGTGTCGAATACAAGGGGAACTGTACTGAATTAATTTTGAGTATTTGATTATAGGTTACACTAAACACACGAAAGCAGTAAAGAAGGGTTTTGTGGAATTAAATCTCAAACAAACGACTAAACAACAAATCTCAATAAATTGACCGAATACAAATCTCTTTAGGTACTTTGGTTTAGAAAAATTACATCTTAAAATCATAGATAATTTCGTGCATAGATTTATTTATTCTTTTTCACCGATTCCTAAAATGGCTAGCTCTAGTTCTAGATAACTAATCCTTTGATTTTAACACAACTATTAATCCATTAATCAAGTGAACAAACAATCATGGAAAGTATTAAGCAAGATTTGATCTTATTTAACCCTATGGTCATAGGCGTTAAATCATGCAGAGAATGCTCATTATACTCATGCATACACATTAAAATTCATCACTTATTTCCAAACCCTAGGTTTTGGTCAAAACTCCAGTCATAATCACCAATGGTCACTGGACAACTATGATTCAAATTAACACAGCTAGATGGTCATCTAAACTCTTATTAATTCAGCAATAGAGAACAAAGTAACAATCTCTAACACATATGGATCTTCAATCAAACTTGACAAAATAAATTAAACACGAATAAACAATCCAAATAGCAATTAAACCATAGATTCAAATATTCATTCAATCATAAACACCAAGTAAAAGGGGTTAAAACCCAAATCAGAAAGCAAACACATAACGGAATCACAGTGGAGTGCTAAACATGGTCACGATAACAAACCACATGATCACCTACATGAATCTTCTCTCCAATCCTTCAGATCTTCGCTCCTATCATCTTAACGGCCTTCCGACCACCTTCTAAACCCTCAAAACGGCTTCTTGGGGGTTTATAATCACAGGAATCGATCTACGGTTTTAGATATATCATTAGGGATAATTTCCGGCTCTATTTATAGGTTTCAACGACAACACAACGTGTTTGATAGCCAACATGCCGTGTTCTTCAGTAAAATCCCGTATTCTCCAAGTCAGCGTCGAGAATCGTGAAGATTCCATTCAACATGACGTGTTTGTGATCACCACGACGTTTTTGTTGGGAATCAACATTTTCTCAAAACATGAAAGTTGTCCGAAATTCTTTCTAGTTTTCATAAAATTTTGAATCTCGTCAATCAGAGTTACGAGTAACGAGATATGGCCAAAACACTGACGAGGGGTCAAGTTGTCCAGCAACATCATTTTTGTGTCTTTTTAGCTCCTTTCTCCTCCTTTTTCACTCGAGCTCCCATTTTTAATTGTAATTGAACATTTCAAAGCGTATTAAGTATCTTTTAGTTCTAAATAAAATAAAAAAATAGTATACAATAATTAGAAAACGTCATAAATATATGCATAAAATAGACGTTATCAGTGTTGAAACCACAAAACCCTTGAATAAATTCTCGTTTCTTCTCCGCTGGTTGCCTAGCCTTCCTTTTGGACTCCTTACCAAAATTACTCTTTCTAACCTCCACCTTCGGAAGGTCAGCCTTCTGAACCATCGTTCCAGTACGAACCTCTTGATGGGTTAGATTAAGGCTAGTCTCTTGGCGTTGTCAATGGTAGTTGGCTTTAAGGCAGTGACTAAGCATTGGATAGGATGATGCAAACCCCAAATACACCTCTTTATCTTCTTCTCTTCTGGGGTAACCATCTTGAGACATAAGGTGGCGAGGTCATTGAAACGACTTTTGTAGGCAACAACTTCAACTTCTTGCATCCTGAGATTCCACAGCTCCTGCTCCAGCTTTTGCATCTCTTCGCGTGGACAGTCCTCTCTAATCATGAGTTGCTTCAACACATATAAAGACATGACGTTTGCTACGTTAATGCCCATGGTCTTGGTGTAACTATTCCACCAGCTTAAAGTTGCATCTTCTAGGGTACAGGCGTTGAACTTGACTTTATAGTCCTTCAAACAAATGCTTATCTCGAAAACAGACTCCATCTTTTCCATATACCTAGTAAGCCCAAGTATGCCTTCGTTTCCATAGAAGGGTTTTGGCTTACAGTTCATAAAACCTTTATATGAATATAGTCTAGTTATACCTTGATTATCTCCCTGCAAGTTCTCGCCTCCGTTACTTCCTGATCCTAAATTCCTAGGGGTTTCTAAACTTGCTATGGCATCAACTACACGTTGGGCCACTAGTGCCTCGATCACGAATAAGCTCATAGGCTCAAGATTGGTTTCGGGTTGACCTGGGTTCCTTCTAGTTCGAAGCATGATTCTAAATTTAAGGCATATATTAGTTGTTATTTCAAGTTTTACTTTGATATTTTAGTTAGAAGAGTTAACTATATCAAGAAAACAAAGCAAACAAGCAACACAATAAACAGTAAGATCACACAGTTTTCATTAATTTTTCACAAACTTTTTACATCGGATTTTTAAGAACAAAAGAGTGTATAACAGTATGGTTTGAGTAGGAATAGTATCTATTTTACAAAAAATATGTAGCGGTTTCCTATTGTCGGCTACATTGCTATTCCCTCTCCCAAACCCAAAAAATCGTAGTCTCTAGCTTCCTAGGCTAGAACTATCTACCATAAGTCAAAACAAACTAATATCCATGCCACTATCTGAGCTAAATGATGCTGGAGGCAACTAATCATCACCTCCACAGTGGTTGCTCATATCTCAGATACCGATAATCTGAACTATGTCTCTCTCACCTGCTGCTCGATACCGTCAATCACGATCTGCTGATACTGTACGAGACAATGAGTCTCCTACAAATGATCATAAGCATGAAGGATTCTCATCTCGTTGTAATCTCTCTCTCCTTCTCTAATACTTTAACTCTACCAGCTAGCACCCTGACCTCCCTCCTCAATGAGTCGTGATCCTCCTCCACTCAATGTATGTGATACTTGTGTTGTGCAACACGTGGGACTAACACCGAGATCGCTTGATCGGTGGGATCGTCTGGGATGGAATCGCATCTCGGCGCCTGGGATGACTTTCCAACCTCATAAAAACCAATACTATCATCCTGGATCCACTCGTCCACCTGGGGTGTCCATCTGTGGGTGGGGCAAGCTTTCTTTCATGGATTCGGGGATAAGGGTGGTGAGGTTGCCCTTTTGCGGGATGGGATAGGAATGAGTTTTCTAGGGGTAGTGATAATTATGTGTCATGGGGTATGAATACTGAAAGGGAATGGGGAATGTGGGGCAACAATCTCTAGGGATGACTCTGACTCAGTAGGGTCCTCCTCCTGAGTCTCCTCACGATCCTGGTTGGAAGACGAATCTGGATAGGGTGAACTATATGTAGGTACTCCACCGATCTCATCGCTTGGCTGCTCCTCCTCAGTGGGTTCTTCCTCATCTTCGAATGCGTCCTCGTCAGCTCATACTGTAGTAGGTGGTAGGGGCATCGTTGGATCGTAATCGCTCTCAGTCTTGGGGGTGCGTGATACCACCTGATCTTCCTCCAGATAAGGATGCGACACCCAGTCCCATATGTCCTCCATATCGTCTCCGATTCCTGCATAAGACATCAAACGGGTAGATGTTTCTGAGAAATAATATATAATACATATAATTTCCTATTATAGTATATATATATATATATATATATATATATATATATATATATATATATATGTATGTATGTATATCTCCTTTATTGGAGTAATGTGTTCCATTGTAACTTGCAAGTTAAAAAAAACCTATATATTTAACAAAAAATTTCAAATATAAACAGAAAAATCGTAAAGCATTGATTGATTAAAGAATTCGTGATTTAAGTGTCAAATTCTACAATACAATACATTTAGGCAAATAAGTTAGAATATAAAAAGAAAACATATACTTGTTTTTCACCGAAAGAAAGATAAACTTGTAAATTTGACACTTATAATCAGCAACAAAAAAAAATAATAAATAAAATTAAAAAAAATGAAACAGGAAAAAAGAAAGTACATTGCTATTTAACTGATTTTGGTCGATAAAAATACACAATGGTATCATTTGTTTAAGTGAGTTATGGGTAAATAAGTTAGTTAAATACAGAGATAATGTAAATACAGAAATACATGATGGCAAATTCCAAAATTCGTGATATAAGTGTCAAATTCTACAATTGATTGATTAAAGACTATTTTGAAAGTGGGAGGGGCAATTTAGGCATTTTATAGTATAGAAAAAGAAAACATATACTTGTTTTAATTCAAAAAGTCATGATATACCAACATGGTGAACTATATATATGTTTAATGTTTACCAAAAAGTTCCCACTTATAATTACCATCATTTAATTTAAAAAAAAATCTAACATGAAAAAGAAAGAGAAACTTGTAAATTTCACACTTATAATCAGCAACCAAAAAATAAAGAAAACATATACTTAAAAAAAATTGAAACAGGAAAAAAGAAAGTACATTGCTATTTAACTGACATTGATTGATAAAAATATACAAAGTTATCATTGTTTAAGTGAGTTATGGGTAAACAAGTGGGAGGGGCAATTTAGGATTTGTATAATATTTAAGTGTGAAATTGAACAATCCATGATATCAGTTTCAAAATCATAATCATTAATAAATTATTTTCAAAGATGGCCTTCTAAAAAGGTGAAAACTTGTTTAAAAAGGTGTAATTCGTCATATTACTTCAATACTTTAATTTTTTTATATTACCTACATGATATCTGTCAAAACACACGTACACACATAAATGGTATGCAACAGTTAACAGGAATAGTCCCCATATAGTTCAAAGTTAATAGAATGTGTAACAGCTAACATAAACAGTACCTGTTTTTCAAATTTGGCATAAATGGTCCCTATGTTTAAAAAATTACAAAAATGTTCCATATAGTTCAAATTTAACAAAAATGTACATTGTTTTATTAATAAGTTAGATACTGTACACGTTTTAATAATTTTAGAATATGTCATAAATCGTCCCCGTACAGTTAAAAGTTAACATAAATAGTCCCCGCTTGTTGGAGTTAACGAAAGTGAAAGTAAGACGTCATTAAATGACTAATGACGATTTATGAAAGTAAGATGCCAGTAAAATAAACTAACATTAAAAGATGATTTCATTAAAAAATAGCAACTGATCCTGTTATACAATGGCAAATTCTGGATTCCAAATTATAGAATTGTACATTGATACATGATCAAATTGGGACCTGTTTTTAAAAATTTACAGAAAGTGTCCTTATTTCAAAGAACATTGTTATATGCTTTAAAGGAATGATCATATTGTTATTAAATAAATGAGCATAATTGGTCCATGTTGGAAAAAAAATAAACTGTCACATATATAGTCACATACATATACATTAACACACTCATTACATTAAAAAACACATAGAAAGTAACAACTAAAAAAACAGTGACACATAATGTATTAGTTCTGAAAGTAATATGCTGTAAACTTTTATCGAGATATGAGTATATACACTGAATAAGGGGAAACAGTAAACTAACCTGGTTGATTATGCAGTCCAAAACTACAAAGTCGATGAGTATATACCCTGGATATAGGAAAAACACATTGCAAACACACAAAAAAAAATCGATGAGTATACCATCGATATATGAAAAGCAGAGAGCAAACAATGTAGTCTCCTTACCCGATGATTAATGTATGATCTATGCGTAGTGAAACAGGAACGTAAACACGGATGTAAACGTGTATATATATTCGATTGCTGATTTATTGGGATTGATATTCGATTTGCTGATTTATTAGGAGTGATAGAGTTTAACATTTATTTTCTGCTATATTTGTTGCAGAATTATATGGTATGATTGAGAATTCAAATTTCAAATATCTTAATTTCTTGAATTAAGTTTTTCCTGATTTACAATATTATTTTCGAATTTCAGTAATTATCGACACGAAGGGCAAATCTGGAAATTCAGTTACAACAATTGAGCGGGAAAACTAAAGAGTGAGGGACTAAGGTATGCCACGTGGCGGTTAATGTACTGTTTTATTAGAGGAGAAGATATATATATATATATATATATATATATATATATATATATATATATATATATATATATATATATATAGAGAGAGAGAGAGAGAGAGATGTAAACACTTCTATATAAGGTGGGTTCCATACCACTTGTAGAGGTGTGCTTGAGAGATGTAATATTGAGAGTGTTAGTGTGAGCTATTTATTTGTCTAGATCTAGCTTATACTTTTTTGTAACACCTTTCATGATCGAATACATCTTTTAGCACCCAAATCACCGTGTTTTTTGTGTGTTCTTTAATTCCGCATACCAAATCAATGTTCATAATTCACATCAACCCCTATTAGTGTCCATACAACACTGAAATAAGTTTTTCAATTTTCAGTTACTTGGGGTGATGACATATCGTTGATAAAAATAATTAGTTTTTAATTTTTCACTACATTGGCGACGGCATATCATCGCTAAAGATGATTTGACAGTTTTTTTTTTTAATTTGATATCTTTTCGAAAAATGGCAATGTTATATGCTATTGCGACGACCCTATTGTCGTAATGGTTACTTTCAGTGATAAAACTATTGCAACCAAGTCTTTAGCGACGATTGTTGTTGGTAACAAAATTTCTACCTTTAACGACCATAATTATGTATAATTACGAATCTTTCATATCCACGAGACAACTAGCTCTGGATTTATCAAAATACAATCCAACACCTCAATGAAAGTGAATTATATATTGACACCGGTATATCTTTTTTTGTAGATCCGGTAATTCTATATAATTATAGATTTTTCATATTCTCAAGACAACCAACTTCGTCTTTATGAAAATTTAATTCGACAATGCAGTGGTAAGACTAATTTAAGCTAAATTTATCAAAACCGCAATTTCTAGCACTTGATGACATTGTTGCCCTTTTGCAAATTTCCATTCTTATACATCCCATTACTTTGATATTTGATATCCTATTAGAGTCATTACGTATGGTATTCACTTGACCGGGTAATATACTAATTTAAGACTTCAACTAAGCATGTAAAAGAGTATTCATGGTGTCAAAGGTGGACGGACCAGACTTCCAACTGTGAAAGTTGAGGGGATGAAAGTTAATGTTTTTCAGGTTTTAATGAATGTGTAATAATAGAACCTGTGGTCTATGCTTAGCCTTATTAACTTCATCAAAATTAAATAGAGCCTATTGGATCTACATTTGCGTACAAAAAGAAAATACGAGTGCACCCACTTTGCACATAGTAAATATATATTAAATGCATTTCTATTATATATCATCAGGCTATCATGTTCATTGATGGATAGAGAGATATAAAATCTATTTGATTTAAATATAATAAAAACTTTTAATAATTTTACCAATACTAAAAGTTGTTCATCCAAGGTACAGTTTTGTCGAACTCAAGTATTGGAGTATTTGGAAAATGAAAATCATTTAAATTATATACCAGGATTCACATATATACACAAAAAGTTGAACTAACTAATAAGAGTAAATAAATCAGTTATAATTATCTTTATGTTTGTTATTATTGTCGTAAAGAAGTTAATGAAGTTATTAGTCAGAATATACCTCTAGTAGTTTTTATTAGATAATGTGTTGGATTATTATTGAATGATTATGTATTTTTTTTTTCAGTCTGTAGTTACAATTTTCTTCGACTTTAGTTTCAATTTATGTAATTATTTTCTTTATTTTCAGTTTTCACCTTCCTTCTTGTCCCTACCATCAATCATCCATTTTCGGTGTCATCGACATCCATCATCTAAAATACTTGTATGTATAACTCCTTATTCACCGTCATCAAGAAATAAATAAATAAATTAATTAATATATAAACAAGAAAACTACATGATAATAACATTATGCATGATCTTTTGTAGTACATTGCGGAGCTCTACAACTTCTGATACTAGGAAATTAAAGATATCAAACATAAATAGTATAAACACGTGTTAATTATCAATACACGTTTTCTCGTGTTTTGTCGGTATATATTAAGCAATTTGCAAAACAACATACCCCACAACCAAAGACTCACTCAACTGTACCAATACCCCAAAGTGAAACTCTCACTCAATTTTGCCAAGGAAACTCCTTATTGTAATATTTTTTATAATAACTTTTTTGGTACAAAGTAAATAAGCTTAATTTGTCTTTTATTTAACAGAACTGTTTTAACAATCTTATAAATTAGCATCAATAAATTCATCTTGAAATAAATTCTCACCACTTCTTGCATATAATAGAACATAGAAACTTCTTCAATAATCAATCAAATGCTTAATTATAATTATTAATTAATAATTGTCAAATAAATATCAACGGTCCCATGTGATTGTGATGGACCCCAATTAACCCCGATTAGTTTATGGGTCCGCTCGTAAAATTGTCTGCCACGTGGCAAACATCGGCCCCACATACTTGCATTTAAAAACTAAAACAAAGCATATCAAATATATTATTCTTTTCGTCTCAAACTACATATTTTTTCGTAACACATGTATATTAAGCTCTTAATAATGATTATAAGTTTAAAAACTATTTACATGCTTATTACCATTGTATAGTTTTATTAAGGGTTTCAGATATGCTTCAAAAATAATATTTAGTTATTTTTATTTAGATTTAGCCTATGTTGATTTTGATTTTGATTTCGATTTCCTGGGTATCTATTGTCTAGCAACAAATTAGCTATACTTGTGTTTGCAACTTTAAAACTTTGAAAGAATATAAAAGATTTGGTTAAAAACCATTGCCACATGAGGGAAATAGCAACATCAGGGAGTTTTTATATAGAGAGTTTTTATCAACGTTTTGGTGGGTCATGATCCAATGATATTAAAGTAAGTATTTCTATAATGTCTGTTGTTTATGCTAATTCACAAAATAGTTGCGGATTCTATAATCAACTAATGTTACTATAAATCAAACAAATACATGCGGCAAACATGAAAATAGCATGAATTTAACTAATTTATTGAAACCAATACATAAATCAATAAATTAAAAAGTAAAAACAAATTCAATAAATCACATGTAATCAAGCGTCGAAATAGAAAAATGAAAAAAAATGGTTTTTAGCCATTTATGTCTAAAAACAAATAATCCAAAGTATGAATCAACAAACGTTTTTTGTGTAATTAAATGATAAAAATACCGATTTATTATGTATAAACATGTTCTTCAATGCTCATTTGCTCCAAAACTTGTTTTCTTATGTTAAAAGTCGAGATAATCAGAGATAATGACATAGGGGTATAGACTTGAAAAACGTGCATACCAAGAAAAGTGTTTGACTCGACTGAGTTGAGTTTGTCTTTGGAGTGACTCGGTCGAATCAAGTTTCTTGTGTCTTGAACTCGTGTTTTCTTACCGACTCGACCGAGTCGAACCGAAGGCAAGGGTGACTCGACCGTGTAATCCTATGGACCGGTCTAAATCTTCAAATTTGCAACTTCTTTGTTCTTCATTACATCTTCATAAAATTTGAACAAATTCTAGCATCATCTTAAGAATGTTTCATGCTTCCGCCTGAAAAACCTATCAAAATGGTGTATGTGGAAATATGTCTTCCCAAATTGACAAGTTCTGCTTAGTTCAAAGGCTATTTTGTCTCTTCAGCAATGCAGGTCTAATTTGGTTGTTTTGGGTCTAAAAAGGACACCTGGTCTAAAATGGGTGTTTCAGGTCTAAAAGGGGCGCCATAGTCTAAAATGGGTGTTTTCAGGTCTAAAAAGGCTTATTCCTTAAATGAAAATATTCCATTCTTGAAGGACCAAGTTTAGCCAAATTGGTCAAACCCTTTTCCCCTTTAATATCAATGAACGCATATTTTTTTTAAGATAGAGGGTTTTGATGACTTCTTGTAACAACCCACAAATCATAGAAATTTAAAATTTTCAAAAAACAACCATTATCCATAATTATTTACAAGAAAAACCATTGTTTCAAAAGTAACATCATATCAGAGTGTCCCGAAAGTCAATATCATGAAAATAGGAAGATGTGCACGATCAAGCCTTCGCTTTCCCATGATCTTATTAAGTACCTGAAACAATGAACTGAAACTGTAATCCAAAGCTTAGTGAGTTCCCCCAAAGTACCATCACACAACATAACAAACAAAAGCATGCAAATATGAGCCTTCAGCCTGACTGGACTGCCTTGCAGGGCCTACAACCTATCTGGACCGCCTCGCAGGGCCTACAGCCTATCCGGACCGCCTCGGGTGTCTTGTCCTATAGCACAAAGCAGGACCGCCTCAACCCAACCACAATATGTCGACATATGTAACAGATAAACATAAACACAGAACCAACAAATACAAATAATCATACAGATCTACTAATCAGTCATATACTAGCATAGTATTATCTTATAACTAGGATACATAATCTAGTGGGTCGGAATTGGTGCCTTCAACCCACAAGTACGGTGAGGAAAACTCACCTCTCAGTCCGAACAAGTAGTTGAATAGGTCTCCACTCTGAATATCAGCTCTAACCATCACATATTCATCAAATAGTGACCAATCTCATACACAACTAATATAGATGGGAGGTAGGCGGGGCTAGCTTGCTTCAAAATACCCAAAATACCCTTATGTCAAACTTGGTCAAAACAGGTCAAAGTCCAAAAAGTCAAACTTGGTCAACAGTGTTGAGTACGCCCATCGTACTCAGCTTGTACGCTTAGCGTACACAGCTTGACCAAAAAATGAGTTGGTTGACCTTGAACGCTAATCCTTAAGCTCTTTTGTTCATAATCCAGATCCAATCCTAAAATAACGTCCTTAACCATAAATTTTCCAACTTTATGGTCATGCATGGCCATTAAATGCTCAATACCAAAAACTCTAACTTCTTAACTCTTTAAGACATCCTAACTCATGCACGGAAGGAAACTAAGGTCCAAGATAACATTTTTATGGTTCCTAATAACTCCATAATGGATAAAGTTTCCAACTTTATCCATTAGAATGGTCCAACCAACCAATATCTAGTCATTAAGTCTCAAAGGGACCAAAAGTGCATCTTTTCCAACTTAATCCATTAAGTCCAAGTCTCAAGCCTTTAGTTCTGAATCAATATAATGTTTAGATGGATAAAGTTTCCAATTTTATCCATAACAAGGTCACAAACTTTCAAGATCTAAACTTTATGCACTAAAGTGACCAAAAGCTCATAACACCCAAGACTAGCTAGATCTATCAAATGCATCATCAAGATTCAAACTTTATACCTTTAGAATAAAGATCA